>NW_005435080.1:1347924-1388634 GCF_000147415.1 Chlorella variabilis | reverse complement strand
GCTCCCGGTGCTCTCTCCCCAGCAGCCACCCGCCTTGAACACCGCATACTCGTCCTCCAACCTCCCGCAGAACCCGCCCGCAAACTCGTCGTCGCCGCGGCTCAGGATGGACACGAGGCGGAAGCGCAGCTTGGCTGGCAGGTGCAGGGTGGGGAGGCAGGCCGGTTGGGCGGGGGCTGTGGGTGTGTGGGGACAGGCCAATAGGGCAGGACAGGCACGGGACCATGAGCAGCGCGGCTGGGGATGGCTGGTACGCGAGCGCTGCCGCGTGGCTGGCGCCACCCCTCGCCTGGCGGCGGCTACGAAGCGCCCAGCAACCACAGGCTGGGCGCCTCACCCGGCACAAAGGCCTTGAGGTAGGCCAGGCGGGGGCCGATGTAGTTGACTGGGTCGTGGATGAAGACGCGAGGGTACTGGGCCACCTGCGGTGCCGCAGATGCAAGTGTGGAGGGCAGCTGGCTGGGGGCTGGGGCCACACGCGGTGGAGTGCCGGGCCAAGGGGCGGAGTGTCTAGCGCAGCCGGCTGAGGAGCAGCAGGGGCCCCAGGGCTCCACAGGGTGCGCAGGTGCAGCGGGCGCACCTTGTCCAGTCCAATCTCAAAGTCGGCCAGCAGCTTGAGCGTGAGGCGCACGATGGAGGGGCTGCGCGCAGGGGGACCGGCAGAGTGGGGGCTGGTCGAGTGCTGGGCCCGCGCCTGGCTGCCCGGAAGCAACACGCGCCGTGCCCCGCGCTGGCCGCCGCCGACACGGTTGACCCGGGCTCACTTGAGGCGCAGCACCGAGGGGTATCCCAACACGACGTCGCTGAGCTGGCGCCAGGTGCAGCCGTAGCCCATTAGTATGTCCACTATGCCCTGCATCTGCGCCTCCGGCTCCCTCAGCAGCAAGGGGCAGCGTGCCAGCAGCAGCGGGCACAACGGCGCCGGCAGGCGCCAGGTGGAGAAGAGCGCCAGCCGGGAGCACAGCGCGGCGCCGCCCTCTGCGCCCAGCACATGCGGATGCTCCGCCAGGAACTGCGGGCAAGGCAGCCGCAACGGGGAAGTACCAGCAAAGCTGTGTGTCAGGCGTGGCTGCTGGGCTGCTGAGGCCAGCCATGGGCATAGCTGCAGGCAAGCAAGTCCAAGGGTAACGCAGGTGGGTGGGGCCTGCGGTGCGCCCGCCAGCGCCAACGACCATCGTCTCCCGCTGCTGGAACACACGCCCCGCCCGCCCGCACGCACCTGCAGCACCTCGCTGGTGGACTTGCCCAGGTCGAGCCCCGCCTGGCTCAGGTGGCGCACCACGTCGCGGCGCCTGCAGGCATTCCGTAAAAGGAGGGGGGAGGCACGGCGGCTGGAGTGGGGTGTCGAGCGTGGGCACAAGCGTGGCCTAAGCGATACGCCAGCAAGCTCAGCCTCCCCGCCTGCCTGCCCAGCCGGGTGCTGGCCCAGCCAAGTGGCTGCCGGGGCACACCGCCGCTCACGTGAGCTGCGTGACGGTTGGGTACCGCAGTATTGCCGCCGATACCTGCTCCCGGCTGAACCCCAGGCTGCTCAGGTCCTGCAGGCTGCGCCCCAGCTGCGGCAGCACGCAGAGGCGGGAGGAGGGGGGGATCCGTGAGCGATTCGCTGGTAGGGTTGGGGCGAGGCCTGGCAGCCAGCAAACTACAGAGAGGCCAACAGAGGCTGGGGCGGGATGGATGGCAATAGCTGGCGCCCGCTCCTGCCCACTCGCCTCGGCAGGGAAGTCGGGGCTCAGCATGCCTGGGTGCTCCAGGATGGCAGCAGCCAGGCGCCGCGGCCGCCGCCACACCGATGCCACCACCTCGTGCTGCCGGCAGGGCGAAGCATACAGCGGTGAGCGCATTAACAGGGGCAGGCATCGCACGAGAACAAGGCTCGGAAGCAATTGCCACCAGTGGACAACACCATCCAACGCCGCAATGCCACCACGCCCCCACCTGTTTGCGAAGCTCGGCTGGTGTGCAGGCCAGCAGCTGCGGGGAGGTCTCCAGCACATGCCTCAGCTGTGCCACCGGCACCTTGGCGGTTGCTGTCAGCTCCCGGCTCACCGCCTCCACCTGCCCAGCGCTCACAGGAGGCACCAGAGCCAGCGAGCCACGCCCTGCGACTGCTGCACCTGCCTGCTGCCCAGGCTGGGAGCCTGCCGCCTCCGCTGCCCCTGCGGCTGACTGCTCGGCGGCCTCGGCGGCTTGTTGCTGGCGGCGGGTGGCGTAGGCGTGCGCTGCCGACAGCGCCTGGACGGCCTGTTCGGGCGCCATGCCCAGATAGCACAGCGCCTCGGCACCCTCCACCGTCCACGTGGGCTGCTCCTGCGCCTGGGCCTGCTGCTGCTGCTGCTGCTGCAGCAGCAGCAGCAGCTTCTCCAAACGCTGGCGGCGCTGCTGGCGCTGCAACTCCTGGCCGCGCTTGCGGTCCCTGGCCAGAGCCTCAGCCTCGCCTGCTGCCTCCAATGCTGCACTCAGGCGGCCTTCCATAGCAGCCCAGTCCGGAGGGGGTGCATCATCAACCGACGGCAGCTGACGTGTTGCATGCGCAGCTTCGCGCTGCTGCTGTCCCGCCGGCTCGGCGGGTTCCCGCTGCTGCTGCCGCTGCCGCTGCTGCTGCTGCTGCCGGGGCGGATGCTGCCCTTCGGGAGCCTGCCTGGGGCTTGTTGTGCTGGTCGGCTGCCTGGGCTGCTGTTTCCGCGGCAATTGTCTCTGCAGCGCACCCGCTGCTGCCTGCTGGGCCACTGCAAGCGCAGCAGGCGGCCCTTGCTTGGGTGCTGGCTGCTGCTGGGCGGGCACGGCAACCTGCTGCTGCTCGAGAGGCGGCGGCTGCTGCGGGCGCCGCCGCCGCCGCTTGGTTGCCTGCCGCTGCTGCTCCTCCACCGGCTGCGGCAGCTTGGCTACTTTCTGCTGCTTTAATGTCGGCGTCTGCCGCCTCTGCCGTTTTGGTTGTGACGGCGGCGCCGCTGGCGGGGTGCCGCCGGCGGTGGGCACATCTCCTGCTGGCGCAGAAGCGGCCTTTCTGCGAGGTCTGCGCACATTAGAGTTCTTTGCCTCGCTGCCTGGTGAGGCGGAGGGTTCGGCAGCCACCAGAATTCGCCGCTGGGCCACCTGCCGCAGCAGGCACAAGCGCGCTCGGCTGATCCCTATCAATCCATGGGGGTTGGTGCCCACAAACTTGGAGCAGGGCGACACCATCGGCGCATTGCAGGACCTCGCTGCTATTGCTTCCCAGCTGCAGGAGCAGCCTGTTCTTGATGCACAACAAAAATGTGATCCGACGGCCTAGCGATCCTGCCTGGTGGGCACGGCAGGCTACCTGCAGGTGGGGACGCCCGCCTGGCGGGGTCGAACCGCCGGCGTGAAGGCAGCGCTGCAGAGTGGCTAGCCTTGGCGCTTTCACATATATGTTCTACAGATGCATGCTGGCACATTGGTATAGTTCAAAAGCTTCTCCAACTATCAGGCTCAGCGGAACAAGGCGGGCAGGGCCAAAGGCATAAGCACGTAAAAACAGCAAGGGAGGGCGTGTGACAACGCCCCGGGGTGGGGTAGGAGTTGCAGTGGGCCATGTAACATTAACTGAGGGACAGAGTTAGCGGTCAAAGGGGGCAAGGGAAGGCAGGGGAAAAAGCGTCAAAAGTATCTTGCATCCAACAGGTTTGCAACAACAGGAAGTTTTGCTTGGTGGGAGGGACAGGCAGCCAACAATCGCAATCACAGCAGCATCTCGCTGGTGGGTGGCAGCGCGCAGCTCACACGTGCATGATCAATCAAGCGGCCTCGACGATCCAACTGTGGCTCACAGTTCGACATTCAATGTGGACCAACCCCTCCTAGTGTTGCTGGGTTGGCGCAGTATGCGGCTCAGCATGCAGCTGTCGCCAGCGGCTCCGCAGCCACTTGCTCAGCCATCGGGCCCGGCACCGTGGCCTCACCAGCTTGCGCCACACAATCCCCACTCTGCGCCGCAGCGGAAGCGCCGTGCACGCTCTTGTCCAAGGGCCCGCCGCGGCTGCCGCTCCCGCTGCTGCTCACGCCAGCGCCGGCGCCGGCGGGGGCAGCACCAGCGGCTGGATGCTGCTCGTCTCCCCTGCCCTGCTGCCCTGCGACCAGCAGAGCCACGTCGCTCTTTGCTGGCTGCTGCTGCTGCTCCTGTTGCTGCCACTCCTGCTCCTGCGGGCGCGGCTGCTCTGCCTGGGGCTGTGCTGGCCCCTGCTGTTCGTCGATCGGGGCCTGGCGCTGAGACTCGGCCGCACGCTCCTGCCGCTGCTGCTGCTGCGACGTCGGCGTGGTGCCAGTGGTGGCCTGGTGCTGGCTGCGGCACAGCAGCACAACCTCCTCCAAGCAGGCCTGCACCAGAGGGCACAGGGCAGGAGGGAGGGGCAAGTAGCCGTAGGTTGCTTAGAGCATCGAAATCGAGCATCGAAACCACAGCAAGCGCTTCCACCAACACAGTACATTTCGGCCTTCCCCCTCGCAGGCCAGCACCACCTGCACGCCCTCGAAGCAGCCTGCCTCCAGCAGCGGCATGAGGAAGGCGGCGTGCTCCTGGCGCTGCGCCTCGCTGCAGCATGGGCAGGCATGGCCGGCGCTCGGCAGATTACCAGCGTGCACAGTGGGCCTGCTTACATATGCCATTGGAGGTCAGCTCGCACCCTGCCCAGCAGCAAGGCGAGGCGCCCCTGCCCACCTCATCTTGCAGGAGAAGGCAGCCATGAAGCGGCCCACCAGGCCAGCGGTGACGCCCGCCGCGGCCGCGCCGCTGGTGCCGCGGCAGCAGGCCGCCAGCACCGCCGGCAGCTGCGCCACTGCCGCCGCGCCCGGGGAAGCGGCTGCGGCGGCCACGGCGGCGGCCCCGGGCAGGCCCGACCCCAGCAGCGCGGCGCCAGCGGCGCTGGCAGGGGTGGTGGGCGCCGCCGCGCCGCCCTTGCGCCCCTCGCCGCCGCCGCTGTCGCCCGCCGACTCGTCGCCCTGGCCCCCCGGCGAGTGCGCCTGGCGCGGGCGCTTGGCCAGGGGCGTCTCTGCCGCCAGGCCCTCCTCCTCCTCCTCCTCCCGGCTGCCGCCCGCCAGCTGGCGCGGCGGGTCCAGCAGCACATACTTCTCCTGCGCCAGCAGGTGCAGCTGCTGGTCGCCGTCGTCGTACTCAATGTGGTGCTGCCTGCAGGAGGCAGGGAGCAAGGGAGGGGAGGGGAGAGGGCCAGGCGGAGAAAAAGGATCAGGAGCTGCGGGTGAGGTGAGCAGCCCGCAGCCCACACAGGACAACAGCCGTAGGCGTGCGGGAGGTGGGGCCAGGCACCGTTCGTCGAGCGGTGTCCCGCCCTGTCCTCCCCCAGTTCGCACCCCGTGGAACGCTGGTAGTCGCTGACACGTCCCTCGTACCACCGCCGCATGCCCGGCCAGTAGATGCGCAGGCGGCAGCCCACCACCGACGCGCCCAGCTGGCGCCCTGCGGCGGCGGCCGCCGCCGCGGCGGCCTCGCCGCCGGCCTTGCGCGGGGTGCCACCGCCCGCGCGGGGCGTGCCAGAGGCGCCGCCAGGGCGTGAGTCGTAGGCCTGCTGGGCAGAGGGCGGGGCGATGCCGGCGGCCAGCTGGCGCTTGCGCGCCTCGCGGCACGCCTTCTTCAGCCGGGGGTTGAGGCACGGCTTGCACTGGCCGCAGCGCTCGGAGGGAGGGATGATGGGGTACAGCTGCTTGCGGGCGGGCAGGTGCAGCGCCGCGGCCACCGCCGCCGCCGGGCTGACGCCCTTGCCGCCGCCCCGGGCGGCGCCAGGGCTGGCGGGCACGCCGCCGTCCAAGCCCTCCGCCGGGGCTGCTTCGGCGGGGGCCGCTGCCTTGGCGTCGACCTCGATAGCCCCAGAGCCCAGGCCCTCCTCCTGCTCCCGCAGCAGCTCCAGCAGGCGGCGGCGTGCCAGCACGCAGGGCCGCTTGCGCTGCTGCAGGGGCAGTGAGACATCATGTCCATTATTTTAGGGCGGCGCCAGCAGCCCTTGCATGCCGGCGGTGCATCCCAGCACCTCCCCTCAGCCGGCCGTGGCAGCCAACCGCCAGGCAGCACGCAGCAGCTCACCGGGTTCTGGCAGTTGATGCACTTGAGGCACTTCATGCTGGCTGGGACGGGAGGGAAGATGATCGTCTTGGATGGGCGCCTGGGGGTGCCGCCGCCGCCGCCAGCGCTGCCGCCGGCCGGCTCCTCGGCCGCCTGCTCCCACTCCGGCTCCCGCTCCTGCTGCGCCTGCTGCGCCTCCTCCGCAGCCGCCGACGCCGAGCGCTGCCGCTGGCGCTTGGCGGCGGTGGGCGTGGCGCCTTCCATCTCGCCCGGCGCTGGCAGCGGCAGCTTGCGGTGCACAGCCGCCACCCGCAGCGGCCTCCCCGCCGCGTTGAGCCTGCCTGTGCCCTGCTTCTGGTGCCGCCGACCGCCTCCCTCATCATCCAATGAGGCCCCGCTCTCATCGCCCGACTGCCCCTCCCCCTCCTCCTCCTCCCCTGACTGCCCGCCACCCTCCTCGTCGGCGCCGCCCTGCAGCAGCAGCCAGGTAAGGTGAGTCGCTGCCGGCGTGTGGAAATCGATTACGCGAAGGCAGGAGCAGAGCTCGGTTGGAGGCTGCTGGCGAACTGCCTGCAACCAGCTGCTACAGACCAGTGTGCGAGCTTCCCCCCTGGCATGCTGGGCGGCCTCACCTCCTGCTCCCCAGCGCCGCCATCCTCCTCCATACCCTCACCCTCCTCCTCCTGCTCTTCCTCCGAGTCCTGCTCCCACCAGCCCCGCGCAGCGGTGGGGCCCGCCAGCGCGGGGCCCGGGGGCACGGCGGCGGCAGCGGCTGCCGGCTGCAGCTGCTCGGCGCCGCAGGCATGGAAGGTGTTCCACACGACCTCCACATCATGGTCGCGCAGATACTGCATGGTACTGACGCTGCTGCTGTACTCCTGCAGGGCAGGGTACACAGACAAGCGGGACGGTGGTCAGCAAGGGAGCCGGGGATGGGCAAAGGAGCGTAGCACTGAGGAGGAAGCCAAGCAGTTTATCACGAGGCCTGGGAAAGGGTTTGGAAAGGGTTCCTGGTTGCTCTGGCAATGCGAGCCATGCCGTGCCCGGCCTATGCAGGCAGCCCAACAGCCGCTCATCCAGCCAGTCCAAAGCGCAGACAGGAGCGACGTGCCATTGCCAAACCCAGTGCCCCCAATTCCAATTCCTTGCACGTTTGGGTCTGGGTTGGGCTGCCCCTGGGTCGGGGCTGGGTCAGCAGCAGGCAGGGTGGCTGGAAAGCGGCGGCGGAAAAAGGTAGCAGCGTGTGGCTTTTGCGGCACCCACCTGAAGCGGCAGGTACAGCGGCACCTCCCCCAGCTCCGTGCCCTCATCCATCGCCGCCTTGAGCCTCAGCAGGTCCACCACCCTCTGCACACAGGGTCATCAGGGCCCCAGGCACAGCAGGGGTGGGGCCTTGGGGCACTCACCCAGTGGCGAGCCACCCCACACCCCAGCGAGGCGGCCTCGGGAGGTGGGGTTTTGCTGGCTGCGCCTTGCCCCCCCTCCGCCGCACAATTGGGGTCCACACTGTCGCAATGCACATCGTGCATTGGTGCAGGGGAGGAGTGGGCGGCTCCAGGCGGGTGATCGCCCCACCCTCTCACCTGAGCCTCGGCCTCCGTTGCATAGAGCCCCACTCGAGACTCGTCCCAGGCATCTCCGCCGGAGCGGGGGTAGGTCGCCTCGAACCCCAAGCCAGTCCCCGTCACGGTGCCAGCCATTGCGGGCAAACAAGGGGCCAGGGCCCCGGTGGTGGATCTCAGACGACTCAGCTGATCCTTCAGAGGTATCGGAGGGGCGGGGACATGCTTCGGCCGAATTCGGCAAGGCTGAGCTGGCAAGAAATGCCCAGAAGGAGGCTCTCGCCCGCCGCTGCCTCTATGTTGAGAGCCTTACCGCCCGATCACCGTCACATGCCGCCCAGGCGCCTCCCCGCTCCAACTGTCCTTGCTCAACTTCTAAACTGCCTGCCCAGCGGCCCTTGCAGCGGGCTGGTAGGCTGATATCAGCGCAGTGGACTGTGTTGTGCTCGATCCGATGATTTGGGCGGCGTAGGAGCCCGAGGTGTGCAGAGGGCGATACACTGGCTGGCGGGCCCTGTGCAGCCCAGAGGCCTTGCGGGGGCAGCCACGTGACGTATGCTGGGAGCGGGGAGCAGGGCCAGCTGCTGAGAGGCGGGCGACGGCGGTCGGTGCACCACCGCCTTGCGCCTGGCCAGACCTCCTCGTGCTCTGGCTGGCAAAGACGCTGCGCTCCCCTGCTGATCTTTTGCAACCGGTGCTGCAGGTCTGGACAGCATCATATCAAGGCTGCGGGAAACACCTGGCGCCAGAGCCGCCGACGGGCTCCCGGCGCCATGTCATTCCTGGGTGGCGGCTTCGACCTCACGGCGGGCCTGCAGGGCCTGCAGCAGATTGGCGACCGCTTCACGCAGCTGAGGGATGAGCTGGAGCACAGCATAGAGGAGACCATCAGATCAGAGCGCTTTGGGGGGCTGCCAGGTGGGGGTGGGGGTGGTGCTGCTGCTTCACTGCACGCATGGCCTCGAGTACCGGCCACTGGAAGCCCGGGGCAACAGCTACACGTGCCGACTATTCACAGAGGCTGCTCGCCGCTGTGTTCTGTTTGTGCGCGCAGGAGCGGAGGATGAAGCAGGGGATAGCAGCGAGGCAGGAGCCGTGGGCTGGGGGGGCTCAAATGCTGGCGGGTCGCCGGTTGCGCTGGAGGCACCAGGCGCCGTTGGCGACGACTCGCTGCCGCCTGAGCTGCTGCAGTCGGGCAGCAGCAATGCAGCAGAAAAGGCAAAGCCTGCCGGCAAGCCACAGGCAGCAGCAGCGGCAGTGGCAGGGCCGTCGCCAACAGCAGCCCCTGCTATTGTGGCCAGCAAGCCGTGGCAGGATTCCTCCTCGCAGCGGCGGCAGCATCCCCCTGGCAGCAGCCGCCCGGCCGCAGCCAGCCCACGCTCGCCCACCAAGCCAGCGGTGGCTGCACTGCCATCCAGTGAGCCGGCCCCCAGTGCATCGCCGGCTGCTGCGGCACCAGTGGCAGCGCCCACGCAGCAAGCAGCTGTGCCATCAGCAGCAGCAGCAGAAGATGAAGAAGGACCGGCAGCAGCAGGGCTAGGGTCCGCTGCTGCACCCGCTGCTGCGAAGACAGCGTCTTCAAAGCAGCAGGCACAGGCAGCGGCCACACCTGTGGAGGCAGCAGGCCAGTCTCCAAAGTCAGGTGGCGCTCCCGCTGCTGCTGCTGCAGCTGCCTCCCCCAGTGCCGCGCTGCAGGCCTTTGAAGCTGCAGCGGCCACACCAGCTCTACCAGCTGCTCCCGTGCCCCCAGCAGGACCAGCAGCAGAACCAGCAGCAGCAGGTGCCCCAGCAGGCACAGACGTGGATGCCGCAGCGCCATCTGCGCCGCCTCCTGCAGCCCAGCCCAGCGCGGCACCGGCGCCGGCAGCGCCGGCCATGGCGCAGCAGGCGCCGCAGCCTCCGCTGCCACCGGCAGATGCGGCAGAGGACGAGGCGGCGATGGATGCGCCGGCGCTGCGGGCGCTGGTGCTGCGCCTGCGTGAGGCGCTCAGCGTGCGGGAGCGCCAGATTGAGCGCAAGGCCGAGGAGGTGGCACAGATGGCGGAGGTCGCGGATGCGCTGCAGAGGCGCAACGCTGAGTTGGCGCATGCCAGCAAGGAGGGGGAGGCGGTGGCGGAGATACAGAGGTGGGTGGCGGTTGGGCGCGGGGTGAAACGCAGCCCAGCAGGAGGCAGCTGCCAGCTTGTTTTGCGGTGCCCGCACGGCTGCCGTGGGCCGCGCACGACCCTGCTGCCAAGGGAGCTGTGCGCTGTGCATGACCTGTGTGCTGCGTGTGCTGTGCTGCTGGGCGTGCAGCGAGTTTGAGTCCAAGCTCAAGGCGGCTGAGCGCAAGGTGTATGCCCTGACCAAGGAGCGGGACGCGCTCAAGTGAGGCCCCTGCATCATGCACACCTCGCAGCTTAGTCCTGGCGCCGCTAATAGTTCCTGGCGCAGCCGCTGCCGGCGCAGCTGAGCCCTTGCCCTGATGCCCAATTCCTTCGGCTTCCTGCCTCGGCGCCGCCACACACACACACACACGCGCGCCTGCCCCTCCCTGCAGACGCGGCTCTGAGAAGCTGTCTGGCATGGATGACCTGGTACGGGAGAAGGATGCCATCATCAAGCAGGTGTGGTACGAGGCGGTACTGATGGCAGGTGGTACAGTCGGCGCATGCCGCAGGCGGCCGCGCAGCCAGCCAGCTCGGCGTGGTGCCTGCCGCCTGCCGCCTGCTACCTGCGCCTTGACTGCACGTCCCCCGCGCGGCTCGCCCGCCTGGCCCGGCGCCGCCTGCAGGTGATGGAGGAGGGCGAGGCGCTGAGCCGCAAGCAGCTGGCCCAGGAGCAGACGATCAAGAAGCTGCGGGGGCAGGCCAAGGAGCTGCAGGGGCAGGCCAGGGAGCTGCAGGCGGCGCTGGATGCGGAGCGCGCCAAGGCGGCGTCGGCGGTCAGCGAGCGGGCCAGCACCGCGGGGGAGCTGTACTCCATCAGGGAGCAGCACGCGGCGGAGCTGCAGGCGGAGCGGCAGCACTATGAGCGGCTGCTGGAGGTGCGGCGGCCCGCGGCGCCCGTGCGCCTCGCCCTGCCCCGCCCCGCCTCGCCTCGCCCCGCCCGCCCGCATCCGCACCGGCGGCACAGGCAGCGGCGCCTGCTTGCTGCGGCGTGGCGCCGGCGCCCGCTGCCGGGGTGTTTGCAGCCGAAGTGGCGGCCGCTGTGCGTTGCGTGCTGAGCCTCTGCCGCTGCTGCCCCGCGCCCGTCCTCCACAGGAGTCGCGTGAGGCGCAGGCGGCGGCAGAGGCTCGCGCGGCGGAGGCTGCCAAGGCGGGTGCTGCGCGGCGGCTGAAGGAGGCGGAGGCGCGGGTGGAGTCTCTGGAGGGGACGGTGGGGGAGCTACGGGCGGAGCTGGAGCGGCAGGTGGGGCAGGGGGCCTAGGATCCGCGCTGGGGGCGGGGGAGGCATGGCGCTGGCGCCAGGCGTGGCTGGGAGCGGGGAGCTGGGCGCCGCGTGCGGTGCGTGCTGGCGTGCGCAGGTGGCTGCGGCGACTGCAGGCGTGTGGCTGCACCGCTGCCTTCAGTAACCACCGCCCCGACCCTGTGCGTGGCCTCCCCCTCGGGCCCTGCTGCAGCGCGCGACTGCCGACGAGCGGGAGGAGCTGCTGGCTGGGGAGGTGGCCGACCTGCAGCGGCGGTGCGCCGAGGCAGAGGCGCGGCAGCAGGAGGCGGCGGCGCGCGTCCCGGAGGCCACCCAGCCGCTGATGCGCCAGCTGGAGGCCATGCAGGCGGCGGCCAGCCAGCAGGCGGCGGCGTGGGCGGAGGCGGAGCGCGGCCTGCAGGAGCGGCTGCGCGGCGCCGAGGCGGCGGCCGCCGCCGCTACCGCCCAGGCGGCGCAGCTGGGGCGGGAGCTGGCAGAGGCCAGGCAGCACCTGGCAGCGGCCACCGACCAGGTGTGTGTGTGTGTGGTGTTGGGGCTGGTGCATGTGTGTGGATGAGGCTGGTGCTTGCCTGCCAGGCCTTCCTCCTGCACCGCGCAAGCCCACCCCGCCCCGCTGCCTCCCCGGCGTGCCTCCCGCAGCTGTCCTCGGCGCGCCGCTCCCTGGCCGAGGCGCAGCAGAGCGCGGAGATTGAGCGGCAGCGGCGTGGGGCGGCGGAGACGACCGCGGGGCACCTGCGCTCCGACCTGGCCTCCGCCCAGGACTCGCTCAACACATTGGAGAAGGTGCGTGGCTGTGCCGTGTGTGTGTGTGTGTATGTTTGTCTGGCTGTGTGGAGGGGTGGCCTGTGGATGTGACAAGGGAGGTAGGGCCAGCGTGGGACAGGAGCGGCAGCTGGCGGAGGGCCCCGTCTGCCCTGGCTCTTGGCACCCTGGTCCACCCCTGCCTGCCTGCCTGCCTGCCTGCCTGCCTGCCGCCCGCTGGGCCCCCCGCCCGCGCAGGTGTACGCGCAGCAGATCGAGTCGCTGCAGGCGCGGGAGTTGTCTGCGCTCAGCGCCGTGCGGGTGAGCAGGGTGCTGTGTTGGTGGGGGAGGAGAGCAGGGGCGCGGGCAGGAGGCCCCAGGGGTGCCGACTGCTGTTGGGCAAGTGCAAGCTGCTGCCTCGCCGCACCCAGCCACCCTGCCCTGGCCTGGCGGGGCTGGCTTTGACCAACCCAAAACAACACAACACAATCCTTTCCACCCCGGCAGGCTTTGGAGGGCAAGATGAAGGCGGCCAACGGCAGCGCCGACGCGCCGCCCGCGCTGGCGGCCCCCGGCTTCAAGTGGCTGCTGGTCAAGGAAGGGCAGGAGGCTGCTGCCGCCGCTTCTGCCGCCCCCATCCGCCAGGCCAGCTCCGTGGCCGCAGCCTCCAGCTCCGAGGAGCTGGCAGCAGATGCGGCTGCAGCTGCGGCCGAGGATGAGAGCTTGAAGGTGGGCGGCAGCCTGCTGTGGGGTTCCGCGGCTGCCAGCCGCTCCAGCCTGGCGGCAGACGGCGGCGGCACGCGGCCACGCGACCAGCAAGTGGCGGCGCTGCAGCAGCAGGTGCGCCAGCTGGAGGCCACGCGGGACCAGCTGTCGGAGGAGCTGGTGCGCGCGGCCACCGAGGCGGCGGCGGGACAGGCGGCGCGGGCGGGCGCGGCGGCCGCCGAGCGCCGCCTGGCCGACCTTCAGGAGCGGCTGGCGGCGGCGGTGGAGCTGCTGGGGGAGAAGGAGGAGCTTCTGGAGGAGGCTCAGGCGGACATGGAGGAGATGCGGGCCAACTACCGCCAGCAGATTGAGTTCATGGCGCAGCAGCTGACGTCGGCGCAGGAGCGGGCCGAGCCGCCGCCGGCGGCCTCGCCGGCTGCGCAGTAGCGGCTGGGCGCCCAGCCTGGAATTTCTTGCTGTTTCTTGAAGCACTGAAGCACCCACATTTAATGGAACACCAGATCCACCCATCTCCCAGCAAGTTTACCAACCATCTCGGCGCCTGCCAGCCTGGCCACGTGGTATCCCCTGATATTTGCGCGTATTCTGCGGCGGAGTCGCCGCTTGCCGCATTCAACCCAACCATCGGTGCAACTTTGCTCTTTCACGACGCGCAGAGGCCCTGACACGCACACTTGTGCACACTACCACACATTGGGCCACCCACACCCTCCAACAGAGCCTCCGACGCCTCGAGGAGGGCGCTTGGTGTTGGGAAAAGCAATGTCAGCTGTTGGGAGGCAGGCCGGCCACAATGACTCTGCCTGAAGCGGGTGTGGTGGGCGGCGGCACAGCCGTTGCCGCCGTTGGCCGTTCGACCGGCAGCACCCCCACGCCAGGCACGGCGGCAGGGCTCAAGCCCCCACCTCCCTTGTTGCCCTTTGGCCCCACTCTGCACTACTCAGGTGGGACCGGTCAAGGTTCATTTGGGTGGTGGCGCTTCCCGCCGCCACGGTGTGGACGGCCCGATTGCCGGTGGTCCGCACCCCACCAATTCGCAGCAAGGTTGTTGTCTGCTTGTGCTTCAGGTTGCGGATGCCCCTACAACTGGGCCCCCGGATGCCGCCTGTGCGACTGGGGCGACAGCTGGCTGCAGCAGGCGCACAACAGCCTGGGGCCGCGCAAGGGGGAGGCGGCTCGGCTGGCGCCCATCCGCAAGCTCAAAGTCGCCTACTGCATACCCCACGCCAACGTCACAGGAGGCCTCAAGATGCTGCTGGAGCAGGCAAGGGCCGCCGCTGCCGTTGGCTGACAGGCTGCCGCCATTGGGGGGTGTGGGGGAAGGCTGCCATGGTGCCCCGGCCTGGCCCGGCCTGCTGATAGCTTCCCTGCCACCACGTGCGACACCCACCCCTCCCTCCCACTCCCTGCAACAGATGCGGCTGCTGCGGGAGCGGGGCCACACTGTGGTGGCACTCACCCGCTCGGAGCTGGCAGACACGGCGGTGCCGCCCTGGAGCGATGTGCAGGCGAGTGGCCGGGCCAGCATCCGCGGTAGCAGCCTCATGCTGTCGCCACGCAGCGCCGCTGCCGCTTGCAGCCACCCGCCCAAAAGCCTGTTCGGCCAAGGCCCTCACTGCCCCAGCCCGCAGTCATCACGCCCCCCGCCTCCCTGCCTCCTCTTTGCCGCACACCCAGCCCGCCCCGCGCGCACACCTGCCGCAGGTGGACGCCGACGTGGTGTGCCGGCTGGGGCAGCGCTTCCGTGATGTGTATGACGTGGACTCCTGCGACGTCGTGGTCACAGGCATCTTCCACCAGGTGCGTGTGGGGACAGGGTGGTGGTGTGCGCGTGTGGGGGGCGGGTGGGGCAGGGTGGCGGTGTGCGTGTGGGTGGCGCGCTGGCGGGCTGGCCCGCGAGCGAGGTGCGGCGCCCTGCTCCACCACCGCTGCCTGCTCCACCACCACCACCACCACCAGCCTGCTCCACCAGCGCGCCGACAGCCTGCCCCAATCCCCCTCCGCATCAGCGCCACCCCTGCCTGCTGTGCGCCGCAGGTGCCCGAGTGGCTGACCAGCACCACCGCCCCTGTGCTGTACTACGAGCAGGGCCACGAGTGGCTGTTTGGCGACCCGGTGCGCTTCCGCGAGGCGGGCAGCTGCCGCGCCCAGGACACCCTCTTCCACCAGGCCATGCACCTGCCCGTGGCGCTGGCCGCGGTGTCGGGTGAGCGCCCTGGGCTGGGTGGGGTGGCCGGGCATATGGCAGGGGTGTGGGAGCCGTGAGGCCAGGCCTGTTGTGGCGGAAGCCGGCCCGCAGGAGGAAGGCCGCTTGTGCACCTGAGCCGCCATGCTGGCCAGCCCGTGCGCTGCGCCCGACTGCTGCCTCGCCGCCCCGCTCTGCCCTGCGCTGCAGAGGCGGTGCAGAGCATCATCTGCAAGGAGTTTGGGCGGGCCTGCATGCTGGTGCACAACGGAGTGGACTGCGCCCGCTTTGAGCCGGGCCCACCTGCCGCCGACATCCTGGCTGCCCCCACCAAAGTGCTGACCTCCCCTGCCTACCAGGTGTGGCAGCCAGCATGCCCGAGAGTTTGGGCCAAGCAGCCGACCTTGATTGCGCAGAGCGTGCCGCAGCGTTGCCGACCTGCAGCATGCCTTCGCTGGGTGCTGCTCCCACCATGGCCCCCGCCTCCCTCCCCGCCCCCCCTCCCGCCCGCAGCCCCCGGCCCCGGGCGAGCGGCGGCCCTCGGTGCTGCTGGTGGGAAACCCCGGGCTGGCGCTGAAGGGGTTTGACTGCGCCATTGCCACCCTGGGCCTCGTCAACCGCAGCAGGCTTGTTGAGGTGCACTGGGTGTGCCAGCAGGAGCCATCCAGCCAGCTGCAGGCCCTCGCCGACACCTGCAGCCTGCGCATCAGCCTGCACATCAACCCGCCGCAGGTGCACACACTGCCGTTGTGCCTGCCTGCTAGGCCAGAGCTACCTCACGCCTCTGCCATGCTCTGTCACGTCTGGGAATGATGGCAAGCACAGCATGCCTCCGCGACCCAGCTTTCTTCAGCACAGCCCCGTACCACGTCCCAAAGCCATCCCATTGTTTGCCTGCAGGACCGCCTGCCACAGCTGTACCGCGGCCACGACTGCCTCCTCTTCACCAGCCAGTATGAAGCCTGGGGCATGCCGGTGAGCGCTCACGCCCGTGCCAGCACCCCCTGCCAGCCGCCAAGGCCTGTGTCAGGCAAACAGGAATGGGCAGCAGGTTGGCCCGGCGGTGGCGCTGGGCAGCACCGGTCCCAGCACTGACCCGCCCCTTCTCCTCTCCCCTGTCCTCTCCTTGGCAGGTGCTGGAGGCCATGGCTTCAGGGCTGCCGGTGGTTGCCACCGAGACTGCGGGGGTGGGGTCCTTTGCCACCCACAACCTCAACTGCCTGACGGCGCCGGTCGGGGATGCCGCTGAGCTGGCGCAGCGCGTGCTCAGCGTGCTGGAGGATGCCCCGCTGGCGGCGCGCCTTGCGGAAGCGGCACGGCGCACCGCGCAGGCCTTCACCCCTGCCCGCGTGGTGGGGCAGCTGGAGCGGGTGCTGTACAGCATGACGGCATGCCGGCAGGAGCTGATGGCGCTGCGCCTGCAGGCGCTGCCCGACTCGCAGCAGGCGGCGGCCTCCGCGGTCAAGGCCTGCGCCGGCGTGGCCGCCACGCAGCAGGCGCAGAAGCGGGCGCGCCACCGAGAGGACGAGGGCGGGCAGCAGCAGCAGCAGCATGCAGGGCACGCCCTAGGCGCGCTGCGACGGCGCTCGCATGTGATGGACATGTGGCAGCCGCAGCAGTCGGCGCAAAGGGAGGGCGTGCCTGAGGAGCAGCAGCAGCGTCAGCAGCAGCAGCAGCAGCAGCAGCACCACCACCACCAAGCACAGAAGCAGGAACAGGAGCAGCGCCCGCCAGCAAGCGGCAGCTTGGAAGTGCAGCAGCGCCCGGCGCCTTCCGACTCGCAAGCGGGGCGGGACCAGCAGGCCTCGCAGCTGTCGCAGCAGCCTCCGCTTGAGCCGAGGCCCTCGCTCAGCGGGGAGCAGCAGGCATCGCAGCCGTCACAGGGGGAGCCTGCTGATCAGCAGAAGGCCTCGCTCAGCGGGGGGCTGCCGGCGTATCATGTGGCATCGCAGGCGGATGAGGTGACCAGCTGCGAGGTGGTCCGTGTGGAGGTGGGCAGCTGCGAGGGGGCAGCCGCCCAGCAGCCCGGACGCTGCGTCTTGCCTGCTGGAGCCATTTTGCTGGCAGTGGATGTCGGGCATCCCTTGGCCGCCGCCCATCACCACGCCATCAACAGAGCCAGCGAGTTTTGCCAGGCCCCCGGTGCGCGCGAGCGCAGCCTGGCCACTTCCTCTGGCTGATCACTTGGCATGCGCTGCACGCACGTGGAACACCCGAACGCACGACCTCTGGCAGCGAGAGCTCATTTGAACGAACACGAATGCATGTGCATCCCCAACCCAGCAATTTCATCGCTTCCTTACCCTCCACCCATCAATCAATTCTGCATATTCACACTCTCTACACCTTACTTACAGTCCCTGCAACAGACTCCTCTGCTCCTTTTCTATCTCGATTCATTCCGGCTCTACTGTATTTGTTCTGACTCCGGTTTCTCTATCTGCACCTTGTTTTCTCGAGGAGGTGCACTACTCTACGCTCTCTACTAACGGAGTGCCCTGCTGTAAAGCAGTTGTGTGTATGGGTCGGATGCGGTGCGGTGTGCAACCGGCGGATGCGGTGCGGTGTGCAACCGACGTCACATGTCGACATGCCGGCGGGATATTGAACCTAGCGCCAAATCCCAGGAGGCGTTGTGCATTTATATTGGCAGATCCGCTCAAGTACCTCAGGCCGCAAATCGAGATGACATGGGTGGGGTAGCGGCGACAAGCAAGCGGCGCTGCGGCGGTACGCCTGCCTGTGCCGAGCTGGCGGGCCGTTGGAGACACGGCGTGTGGTGGCGCAGCATTCGGTGCAAAACTGCATGAATTTGCTGGCAGCCCGCAGGAATGCGAGGGGGCCCCAGCCCGACTTGCCCGGTGACCCACCCCCGCCGCCTCCCCAGCCACCGCAGGGCGGATCCCAGCAGGCGGGCCCCAGCGCACCTTCAAGGATGATGACGCTTGCCCGGCGGCGGCGGCAGCGCGATGACGGATCAGCAGACGCAGCAGACAGGCGCACTCGGCGCAGGCAGAACGATGCCGCAGCGGATCGCCCGCCGACTCGGCGCGGCAAACGGCAGGCACCACAGGATGTCCCCAGGCAGGCGAAGCGCCGCGCGGGCGCAGCGGCAGTGAACGCAGTGACGAGGGTGGGGTGGGGAGGGGGAGCGGCGGGGCAGGGGACGGCCACGGCGGCGGCAGCGGTGGCGGCAGCGGCTCCAGCAGCAGCAGCTGCAGCGGCGGCGCTGGCGCAGGTGGCGGGGAGGCGGGCAGCGGCGGCCAAGAGGCGGCGGCTGATCGATCCAGGCTGACCTGCACCTTTGTTCCCCCCCGTTTTTACACACGGGAGCCAGGGGCTTGAAACCCCGTTTCCTCCCAGTACGGCGAAGTACAAATCACGCGTCCCGCGTATTCTTCTTCTTCTTCTTCTTCTTCTTCTTCTTCTTCTTCTTCTTCTTCTTCTTCTGCCCAACGATCATACATACACACCCGCAAGCTGATGGGAACCCCGTGACGGCTGAATTTCTGGTTGTCCGTCTGCCTCTCCGCCGGGGCATGTATCTATGTATCTACTATTTGCAGCTGCTCTGGCAATCGCCATAGCTGCCACCCAGCTGCAGCTCAGTGCCGCACAGCGCGAGGTGCCCGCTCCTCGCAACGGCAACCCAGACTGGCGCCGCTGCTGGAGCAGGCAGCTGCGGGAATTGAAGGCTGCAAAGAAGAGGGGCAAGGTGCTGCGGTCGCAGCGAGCGAGCCTGCAGAGCCCTGCTGAACCGCTGTTGGCGGGTGGTCGGCGGGCGGCGCCTGGTGGGCGGGCATGCACGAGTTGGTGTGCTGCTGTGGTCCATGCAGGGCTATCAGCTGCTTCTCTACGGCGACAGTTTGGCTGAAGCCTGGCGTGGCACAGACCACTGCAAACCATGCGACGAAACGATACGGACCACCTGCAAGGGGGCGCCCGAGGTGCTCCAAGCCTACTTTGGAAGGCGGTGGCGTGTGGGTGTGGCAGGCATTGCTGGCGATCAAGCGGCCAATCTCATTTGGCGGCTGCAGAACGGGCAGCTGCCCACATCGTCTTTTCAAGTGAGGGCACACTCCTGCCGCACACCGCTGCTTGGCTGGGTCGTTCCTACACTGGGGAGGTGCCGGAAGCCCGCGAAGTTACTTCGCTTGACCTTGCCTGGGACGCTTTGTCATTGCTGCTGCCGACCACTGCAGCCCAGAGTCGCGATCCTTTTCATTGGGACGAATGACCTTGGAGCCGCTGCATGGGGGAAATCCGTGCGACGAGCAGCTAGGGCGCTGAAATCGGCGGTGCCTGGAGTTGCGGAAAGGTGGGAAAAGAATGCTTTTGCCATTCCATTTTGTGCCGCCGCCTGTTCTTCATCGTACACAGGCAATCCATCTCTTTTTGCCATTGGCGGCTGTTTGCAGGGTGCAGCAGGCGGCGCAACTTATACGGAGCGAGATGCCCTCCACTCAAGTGGTGGTGATGGCGCTGCTTCCACGTAGCACGAACAGCGGCACCGGCATTCCCGTGCAGCAGAATTCACACAGCTGGCCGTCCATTTACACCAATGCACTGCAGCAAGTCAATGCGCGGCTCAGGTGCGCCCGCCGGCACAGCTGCAGCGGGCGGAGTTCTGCTGGGCCTGTCCCTGCCATGTCCATCATGTGCTCCTGCTGCTGCAGGGACTACACGCGGCTGGACGGCAAGCTGCACTTCCTCGACTGTGGCGAGCGCTTCCTGACCCCCGACCGCCGCGCCATCGATGCGCGGCTCATGCCAGACGCGCTGCACCCTGGCCCCGCAGGCCACAGGGTCTTGGCAAAGTGCATGAGAGGTCTTGTCAGCAAGCTGATGCGCTAGCTCTTTTCAGGGAAGCTTGCTCTCACGCACGACATTGACACATTCTTTGCCCCCATTTTACTTTTCGCCTGATTCGTTCCAATGCGTTGTTGTAATATGCAAACTCCTAATGCTCCCTGGCACCGCAATAGGAGCAGCGATTAACCCCAGCTGGCAGCCAGCAAAGGGCGTAGCTTGGCACGGATACCATATTGTAAGGATGGTGTCATGGGTGGAGCACCTTTAATCGCAGCTGGCACCCCAGCATGCCAGCCGTCGATGCGGGGACGCAAGAAGTCAGGCGGGTCGGTGTCGGTGTCGGTGGCCCTCCAGTGTTGGTGCCGCCCCATCCGGATTCCGCCCCATCCGGATCCAGTGTTGGCCTCCTCCACATCCATAGAGCTCTGGAAAAGCCTGATCTTTGCCATGAAATGAGCTCTCGACGTACAGATTGCGCAGCCGACACAACTGCACTTAATAAAGAACCATTGCCGATGGACCTGCCAGCAACCAAGGCTCTTGTCGCACCACACATCTTGTCATTAGCGTAGAGCAAAGCTTGTGTGCTCGCCGAAGGAGTCGTCCGTGCGCGCCACCTCTGCTGGCAGCCAATTGTGCTGAGGCGAGCATGTTACAACAGTGCATGTAGCGTGGTGGCCATTTCTGGCAGCTGCAGCAGCCACCAGGCATGAGCGAGGCACTGTGCGGCCACCTGCCCCACGGCAGTCGGGACCACAATGTGCAGCCAGACGGCGCCCAGGACGCTGCAGCAGCTGCAGCAGCCGTGGACCCCGCAGCCGCAGACACCGCCGCCACTGCGCCGCAAGCAGAGGCACGGCGGCGGCTCGCCTTTGAGCGGCGGCTCATTTCGGTGGGCCTCTGCCTCCACTGCGCCACGCAAATGGTGGCGTTGCTGGGCTGGAGCTCTCTGTCCACCAGCGAGCGCTTCCAGCGTTGTTTGAGCGTTGTGTTTAGCGCCACCCTGCCCCTCCTTACCTGGCTGGCTCCGGCGATGTACCTGCGCCGCCGCACGGCCATCCTGTTCACGTGGCGCGTAGGTTTTTTCTCGTTCCCCCTCTTGCGGCAGGCACGCGGTGAGAGCGCCGTCATGAATCCAGGCACCCGCTCGCTGCTCCGCTGCCGATCACATGCTAAGAGTCTGTGTTGGCTTGGCTGATTGGCCCGCCCGCCCGCACTGCAGGCATCCAGCGTGTGCTAGAGTCGGCGCCGGGTGTGGGCCTCCATGGCATGCTGCTAGACCTCGCCAAAGTCGCATGGGGTAAGCTAAGAGGGGTGCCTGCAATGCGCTGCCTGCCCACCAGCGGCGCCCACTGCCGCTGCGCTCTTGTGCCCGACGCGAGCTGCCCCATATTGTCCCTGCGTGCAGGCAGCCGGATGCTGGCGGTTTTGCTGGCTCCACTCGTCATGCCCCTGCCACTGGTGCCCCACCTGCTGGCCCAGCTGTACAGCGTGGCCATGATTGGCAACAACCGCAGCCTGTGCAGCTCGCCGCTGCTGGCACACCCCACGTCGGCGAATCGCATCCGCCTCTTCCACCACCTCATGTCCTTTGCCGCCTCCCCAAGCTGCGCGCAGCCGGCAGACGTGCTGCTGCGCAACAGCAGCCAGCACCAGCAGTGCTGCGCCTTTGTTGGCTTCCTAGGTTTGCTGCTGGGGCTGGTGTGCACCACGGTGGGCATGGTAAAGCTGGAAATGATGAGTGCGGTGGGCGGTGTGGGCGGCGGTGCCGCCGGCGCCGGCGCCGTGCCCGCCACCAGCAAGTCGGGGAGCCTGCTGGAGCGCAGCGTGCGCCAGCTGGCGGGGCGCAGCTGGTTTCCTGCGGCGGCAGCCGAGGGCGCGACCACCCAGGCGGTGCGGCGCTCGGATGGCGGGGCCAGCTTGGCAGCGGAGGGCGACGTCGCCGCCCTGGCGCCCAACCTCACCCACCTGCCTCGCCCCGTGTTGTGGTGGCTGTTGCTGTGCTGGGTCTGGATTGTGGTGGTGGCCCTCAGCTGATCTTCGGTTGTAAAAGTATCGCCTACTGCCCTGCTTGATGTCGTTGAGATGCCTACAGCAGTGCTGTTTTGTATTCAACTCATGTTTCTTTACACCTTCTGTAGAAAACAAGCATGTCATGCCCAGCACGAGGCTCACCTCATGGCACGAAGTTGGCCACCGTGGTGCGCAGAATGAGCCACAGCAGCTGGGCGGCATAGGCCGTCATCATCAGCGGCCGCTCGCCCAGCACACGGTCGAGCAGCTTTGTGGTGCGGCCGCGCCTGCCCGCGCCCCCTGCTTGCCGCTGCTGGGCCCACAGCAGCGTGGCGGGCAGCAGGCCGCCCACCACCACCTGGGTCCACAGCGAGCAGGCCAGGCAAGCGGCGGTGGGGGACAGGGCTCCCCGGCTCCTCCACAGCTCCAGGGGCGTGACCAGATGGAAGGGCCTACAGTGGGACAGAGGAGAGAGCCCCCCCGGGAACCAGTGGTGGCAGCGGCAGAGCGACTGTGGGTGGGCGCCAAGCATGCGTCGCAGCGGGCGAGTGCCTCCTTCCCGCGGCTCACCAGTCCAGCAGGTCTTGCATGGTGGAGAAGAGGGAGGCGGGGAAGTGGGCCAGGAAGGACCCGGGTGCTGGGCTGGCCGGTGCCGGCGCCACGCACCGGCTGAGCGTCTTGGGCAGCGCGGCCACGTGCTGCAGAAATGCCAGCACAAAGTGCGTGCCCAGCGGGACGGGATAGCCAGAGTTCACAAAGAAGGAGGGGAGGGCGGAGGTGTAGATGAGGAAGGTGGCGGGGTTGGTGACGCAGGGGGCCCGGGAGGTGGCGGCGGGCATGGCCGCTTCATACGGGATGCACAGGGACAGCGCCAGCGCGGCGCGGGTGGCCAGCGCCAGCGCTGCGCGGTGCCGATGGTAGCGGTGCCGGCTGAGCAGGAAGAGCGTGGGGGCCAGGGCGGCCCTGGCCAGGCTGTGCAGGTGGATGGCCAGCGCGTCGCCGCCCATCATTCCAGACGTCATTCTGGCGACCATCAGGCCGGCCACCACGATGCCTGCCACCACATCAATGCCGGGGCCCGCTGACGAGTCTCTGGGCATGGCTAACCGACACTTGTCAGAGAGTGCGCCTGCAGCGGAGCAAAACAGCACAGGTATGGGCACACCGCATCGATGCGGGGCCTCTCCCGCCCGCCACGCCGCCGGCCCTCTCTGCACCTCGCCGCTGCAACCCCCATGCCCTCTCTCGCCTGCCCCGGCCCTGCTCGCCTTCCCTCCCTTCCACCCGTCCCAAAGAGCCTGTAAGTTACCTGGGGAGCAGGTTCCCAAACGGGGGGCTCTGATGAGGCACCCCGTCTCACAAATGTGCTTCGCTGGGGGCCTCCCAAAGTAGAACGGGGGTGTTCACGCCGTCCACAGCCCTGATCAGCAAAAGACTTATATGTCAGGGCTGTAGGGACACATATGTTGAGATGGCTGGCCACTGGCTCCAGACAACAACGGTGGTCAGAGATCGATTGCCTTCACGATTGCAGCTCTCAATTACAGATTCCCTCACGAGGGCATGGCGCAGATCTCACCGCAGGCGCGTCCTTGGCCTCCCCTATGGGCATATGCACGCACTCGGAGATCAACATTGACATGGGGTAGTACTATAGGGGGCAGGGGAGTGCTCTCCATCAGGGGTGGAAGAATAGAAGGTTATCCAACCCCTCCCCGCTGCGGCCCTGCGCCGCAGGTTATTACCACATCTGGCAGGATCAAGCTTTTCTGCAAAGCAGCAAGTGATCTCCATAACGTAGAGGTTTTCTTTTCACGAATCGCTTCGGTTTTCTTCATTGATGCACTCACGCCTCCTTCGCGTCCGCCCCCTGGCCGCCGCTGCGCCCGCCCTCCGCCGCCGAGGCCTTCAGCGCCGGGCGCTGCATGAGCTGGGTGATGAGGGGGTCCAGGCACTCTGCCAGCAGCTCGTAGCCGGCGGGGCTGGGGTGCAGCGCGTCTGGCATGAGCCGCGCATCGATGGCGCGGTGGTCGGGGGTCAGAAAGCGCTCGCCGCAGTCGAGGAAGTGCAGCTTCCCGTCCAGCCGCGTGTAGTCACGAAAATGTGCGTTGGTCATGTCGAAAGGCTGCAGGCAGTGGGCAGCAACGGAGCGGGTGTGTGGGGGAGGGGATTCAGCAGGGCCAGGGATCAGGGCTGATCCACAGGGAGCAGTGCAGGGGCAAGGGGAGCCAGCTGGCAGCGGCGGCGCCCCACCTGGGTGAACACAGAGGGCCAGTGGAAGAAGCGGGCGCCGGGGCCGTTCCCGCCTCGGGGGAGCAGCGCCAGCAGGATGACGTGCGTGTCGGGCAGCAGATCCTTCATGGTGTGCAGCGTTTTCAGCACCCTGCGGAGCCAGGGGGCGGGCGGGACCGGGCAGAGCGTGGGCGCCCCGTGCAGCCAGGCGCAGCGGCTGGGCAGCGCAAGGCATGTGGCATGATGGCTCAAGCAAGGTGCGAGGCGCCAGCTATGCAGCCAGCCAGCGAGCCGGGGCACGCCCCAAGGGCAGCACCTGAGCGTCACGCCCGGCACTGCCCGCATCGTGGCCTCCTCGGCGGTGTGCACGTCGGTGGCCTCCCAGGCCGCCGCCCCCAAGTCGTTTGTGCCAATGAGCAGCACCGCCACCTTGGGCTTGTGCTTCTGCGGCACCTCGCCGTGCTGCAGGCGCCACATGAGGTGCGCCGTCTGGTCGCCGCCCACCGCCATGACGCCGGCATTGTACTTCGCGTAGTGCTTGGCAAACACGGCGGGCACACCTACGGCAGACGGGAACAACAAGGAAGCAAGGGGCTGGTGGATGCCTTGGGAGCTTGGTGCTGGGAGTGGGGGCAATGAATCAGCACAGCAAATGCGCAGCGTTAATACCTTGGCACCGCTCGCAGGGCGAGCAGAGGTCCGTCCCAGCCCAGGTCTCGGTGATCGAGTCCCCAAAGAACATGAGCCTGTAGCCCTGCACCGTGCACAGCCAGCGGTTGCTGAATTTCGGGCAGGGCTGCAAAACAGGCACCATGCAAGGCTGCAGGCGCAGAGGCGGCAGGCGCTCGCTGGGCGCCTGAACCCGCATCTCTTACCGCCTCCTCTTCTCCATCTGCCTTCTCAATGGTATCTACGTGCTGAGCGTGGCAGGCCACCCACCGGGGGTCTGCGGCCGGGCAGGATGAAAGAAAGCTCGCACTGATTTAGTGAAGAGACAAGGAGGCGGCAACAGTGAGCTGTGGCGGCGGGCGGTGGCAGCAGCCCAGTGGCAGCAGCCGCCTCGCTCATGCTCCGACATCCAGAACAGCCAGAACCTGCAGCAGAGGGAGAACTGCACGCCAGAGTGGCCGCTCACCGTCCCGTGGCGAGGGCTCTGGCACCACGTCGCAGACGTCCTTGTTGCAGGCCCGGGTTGAAGACAGGAACCTCCTGCTGCATCCGTGCAACATGTAACCGACCGCCAGCAAGCTGCAAGCCCACAGGGCGCCCGACCACCGAGCCATATCACGGCAACCTGAAACCGTTCAGCCCCAGCCCTGCCTGTGAAGCCTCGCAAACACGAGACTCTCCGAAAGTGCGCTGCGATTAAACGATGGCCGCCGCTCCAGGCTGGGCTCATCATGGGTGCTGGCCGTCCCGCTGGCGGTGCCGTGCATGCCGAGGTCACTCGAGGCAGAAAGGTGCTTGCAATGGGAGGCCCAAAAGGGTCGAGCGGCAGGTCATTAGAGAAAGGGGCAGCGATTCCATTGGGCCCAGGAGGGACAGTAGCCATGAAAGCTCACTCTGCCCTCTGGCATTGGCTGGCCTGGGTCGAGCCGGGCATGGCGGTGTGGGCAATAGCAGGTGCTGAGAGCATGAAAATACAAGCAGTGTGGAGGGAAAGCCGGAGAGCGGTTGGCTAGATAGAAAAGGTCGCCATGAGGTGGTAAGGAAGGGCTAACAGCTCAATACCGCCCCCTGCCCCTGCCCCCACCAAAGCCCCTGCCGCCACCACCAAAGCCCCTGCCGCCTGGACTGCGCCCGCCAAAGCCGCGGCCGCCGCCCCTGCCGCCCCCAAAGCCCCTGCCGCCGCCAAACCCGCGGCCGCCGCCCCTGCCGCCGCGGCCGCCGCCGCGGCCGCCGCCGCGGCCGCCGGCACCAGGGGCGCCTTTGGGTCTCGGCAAGAAACGCTCAACCGGGAGCAGCTTCTGTGGCAGGAAACAGCAGCGACACGAACATGGAATCAGCCCCCCAGACGGAGCAAACCAGCACCATGCTCCGCAACGGTTGCCAACTCCGGCTGACGACACACTGGTGCTGAGCGCGCCACTCCTCCCCACCTCCTCCCCGCTTCCTGACACTGCCGAGCCCGCATGCCCTTGGCGCCACGCACTTCTGGCCCTGGCCCCACCCACCCCCACATCCACCCTCCCACCACCACACACACCACACACCTGCGGGTCGATGAAGAACTTGTCTCCCTTGCTGTAGGAGGTGGCCACCACGCCATCCGACACCTTGACCGTGAAGAACTGCAGGGCGGTGGGGGGGGGCAGGCAGTGGGCAACGGCAGTGGGCACGCGCGTGTGCGCGGGCATGCGGGTGTGCGCAGCGGCCGCGGCGCCGCCGGCCCTTGGCCCCGCCCGATGCGTCGAGCTAGGCCAGCAGCCAGCGCATCGGAGTGTGCATCGGCGTGTGTGTGCGAGAGGAGGGGAGAGAGGGGGAGGTGGCACGCACCACTGTGTTGATCTGCCCCAGGATTTCGTCCACCTTGCCGATCTGGGTCTTGTTCTCCAGGAAGATGGGGGCGTTGAAGTAGGGGATCTGCTCCACACGCACACCAGCACATACGCAGTAGAGTAGGGGTGAGGGGTGAGGAGGAGGGACAAAGGCAGGAAGGCAGCGGCACACACGGGGCAAGTGGCGCAGCCAAAGCGCACCATGGTGTTGGTCAGCTTGCACACCATCTCCCCCTCGCAGGGGTGCATGTACTCGCCAGCCTCCACCACCTCTGCACTTAAGAGACGCGAATTGCATTAGGCACAGCAGCCAGCAACGGCGACAGCGTGCCGCTAGCGGCTGCCCCGCCCGTAGGCAGCGACGTGCTGCAGAACGCACCCTCTGGGGGTCCCTCCGGTTGTCTGTTGTACCCTCCCCGTCCTCCAAAGCCGCCCCTACCGCCTCCACGCCCGCCACTGAACCCACCGCGGCCACCTGCACCGTAGCAAGGGATGCTGTGACGCATGCCGCCCTGTGCTGTCGGGGGCTGATGGAAGCACTATCCATGGGCGGGCGCTGTCCAAGCGCGGCGTGCAAGCAGGCAGAAGACCTGCTGGGGGCATGCATGTGCTGGGCGGGGTACGCTGCAACTGGCAGCCTTATCGCTCACCCCCGCCTCTGCCGCCAAACCCGCCGCCTCGCCCGCCCCGAGCAGGCGCCCGCATGCCCTTCTGACCACCTCCCTTGCCGCGAACAGGACTTGCGCTGCTTGTGCCGTGAAAGCAAGCTGGGTTCGAGCAGCAGGATGCGCCAGTAACGCCGATGACGCCGATTGGGCGCCAACAATCCCTGCACTGGTTGTCCACATGGCGGCGGCGCCAGCGAGGCGCAGAGCCGGCCCGATCATGATGTCTGCTCTTCAGCTTTCATAAACAGCAGCTTGCCTCCCTCACAGATCTTCTCACGCAGGCAGCACAAAGCCGCTGAAGCAGTTGTCCGGGCGGAGGTGGCGCGCCGCCGCATCCCGCACCTCGCCCGCCTCCAGCGCCTCGATGCGCCGCAGGTCGCCCAGCACGTTGCGCCAGTCACCTGTCAGCACCTGCTCCAGAGGGGAGGGTGGGGTGGGAGAAAAGGAGGCACTGGGTAACGGGAGGCGGCAGTCATCAACTGATTGCCCTTGCGGCATGCGGCTGGCGCACGGGGTGCGCACCTGGTAGCTGGACAGCGCTGATGCGATTGTGCTGTTGCTGCTCAGCGCACCCAGCAACTCCAACCTGGCAGACTGCAAGCAGCCAAGCGTAGGGGGTTCAGGGCAGGACAAGCGTGGCCAGCCAGCCTGGCCCCCCCTGCCAGGCACACCATCCGTGCACGCCTCGGTGCACGCCTGGTCAGAGGCCAGGCTGTGCTCTCGGGCACATTGTCTGCTCTGCCCATCCCCCGTGCCACAACGGCAACAGCACAGCGCCGCCTCCCCCACCTTCTTGTACCGCCGCAGCTCATCCGGGGTGGGCCCATCCCCCGCCAGCGCCGCCACCTCGGCACTGAGCTCAGCATCCAGCTGCTCTAGGGAGCTGCAGCGCAGCAAGCAACACGGCAGGGGAAGATGAGGAGCGGGTGTGGGTGTACCGACACGGTCTGGTTGGCCAGTCCCAACATGCCGCCACCCTGCCATGGTGGCCCTCCATGGGCGGAGGACAGCCGACCAGAGAAGGGGCAGGGACCCGCTGCCCGTTCCTGACCTCTGCTTGGTGGGGATGCCATAGACCACAAAGTGCGTGGGGTGCTTCTCAGCGGGCAGGCTGGCATATGCGCTGGCGGCCAGCGCCATGCCCGGCAGCACCAGCGAGCGGTAGAGGCGGCTGGACCGCGTGCCGCTCAGCAGATCGCTGCACACGGCGTCGGGCAGGGCAGCAACACAGAGTCAAGGAGGTGTCAAGCGCAGCGCGCAACGGCAGCGATGCCGGGCGTGCCGCTGCTGCCGCGCACCTGGCGAGGTCTAGAGGCACCGAGTCGGGGCTGCGGACGCAGGGCCGGAAGTAGGCGTGCAGCACGGCAGGCCCCGCCTTGGACCTCGCCTGGTACTGCCACTGGTCCCGTGGTACCTGCGGCACCGCCAGCGCCTCATCCCCGACCCCGCCGCCGGAGCAGGTGCTGGGTGGCTGGCTGCCGGGCGGCTGGCGCCAGGCGCCAAAGTAGCGCTCTGCCAGCTGGCGTATGGCGCCGGGCCGCACGTCGCCGGCCACAGCGATGGTGAGGCTCTGCGGCCCGTAGTGGCGCTGGAAGAAGTCCTGCACCTCTCGCCGCCCCAGGCGCTGGATGTCGTCGGCGAAGCCGATGACGGGGCGGCGGTAGTTGTTTGAGAAGCTGCGCAGCGCAAACTGCTCGGAGAAGGGGCCCAGCGGCGAGTTGTCCACCCGCAGCCGCCGCTCCTCCAGCACCACCTCCTTCTCGCTGTACAGCTCCCTGCAGGCCGGGCCAGGGGGCATACGCCCGGGGCGCCAGGCAGCAGAGCCTGGGTGAGATGCAGGGCAGGATGGCACGCAGCAGGGTGGCCTGTGCGCCGGCGCCGGCGCCGTAGCAACAGGATACCCCATGGCCCCTGCCGTGCCTGCCCAGCTCCCCTGCCTGCCGCCGCCCACCTGAACACGGGCTGCTGGAAGCGCTCGCTCTCCAGCGCAAACCACCTGCACAGCGCCAGCACGCTCAGCGCACAGCGACAGCGAATGCGATGCATGGTGCATGACACACACGCCAAGCACATGCTGGAGCGGTGGCAGGCTGCGCTCACAGCTCGGCTTTGTTGGCTGGAAGGGACACAAAATACTTGGTGGCATCATGGCTGGTTGCGGCGTTCAGCCCCACGCCTCCCTCCCGTGACACCTGCTCGGGCACAAGGGGCCAGCAGTGGTGCATGCATTGATTCCAAGGAGGGCCGGCAGCCCGAGGCGGTGGGTTAGAGCAGAAGAAAAAGAGCGTGGGCACACACTGGGCAGAGAGGACCCTCCACAGCACCTATCCAGGGGTGCGATTCAAGCCAGGCACTGGCACAGCGCACCAGCGATCCATAGGCGTTGGGGATGCTGAGTGCAGAGGCCTGCAACGAAAGCAACACACGAAAGTCGTTCGCCTCGTGTCTGGGTTTAGCACAGCCAGAGGGCTACCTCCACTTGTTGCCCACCTCCTTCTGCAGCGCCTCAAACTGCTGCTGCAGGCGGGCTCGCTCCCGCGGGCTGCCCGCCTCCATGAGTGAGTAGAACACTTCGTCCAGAGAGTCCAGCAGCGGCGCCTCGTGCCTGCGCGCCAGCAGCGGTGGCAGGCATCCCGCATGAGCATGCTGGTGGCACAGGCATGGATGCGCATGCCACCGGCAGCGGCGACGCACCTGTAGTCTGTTGTCCCCACGCGTGGCGTGCCCTTGAATGCCATGTGCTCCAGCAGGTGCGCCAAGCCTGGTCGGTGGCGGCCAGCAAGGCGGGAGGCAGGCCAGGGCAGGGTAAGTAAAACTGCAAATGGGCAACCCCTCATCAACCTGTACACCGTGCAACCATTGGCTGCCCCGAGTACAGCCGGCTGGTGCCCCGACCGCCAGGACCACCCGGTCTTGCGGTCCACCTCTCCGAAGCGGCGACCTCCGGCGTAGAGGTGAAACGACACGTGGGGGCTTGCGCGGCGCTCGTACACCAGAAAGCGCAGGCCATTGGTCAGGCTGAACTCCGACAGGCGCTCCCCCAGCTGCCGCTCCAGCAGCTCGCTGCCGCCGCCGCCGCCCGCCGCCGCCGCTGCCGCGGCCGCCGCCTGCGCATCGGCGGCCTGCGCGCTGCGGGCGGCCCAGGCAGCCAAGCTGCCGGCCGTGGCCAGGTGCAGCATGCCACGGCGGCTGGCGCTGCTGGGGCTGGCGTGAGAACTAGCTGCTCTGCTGGGGCTAGGGTTGGCAGCACCAAGGCTGCTGTGCTGAGGCTGTTGCACCATGCTAGCAGGATGGTCAAGTTGCTGTGGCTGCTGGTCACGGCTCTCACTGGCGGCGGCGGCGGCGCCGTCGCCGGAAGTGGAACAAGCCGCACTCGGACGGTCTCGGCTGCGCCATCGGATACAACACCCGTCGCCTGATCGGTGAGGCAAGGCCGGCTGGGCGCCTTGGAGAGCCCTGGCTGGAAGCGCCGAAATCATACAAGGGTGACGCCTGTGCTCAAGCCGGCGCCTTTCGATCAAAACAATTCAATTCAAAGCGTCGGGATGGGGTCCCAGGCGCTCAACTGGCCCAAGCATGTGGCAGTGCCAGCTCAACCTCTGGTTGCCAACAAAGAGCTCTATTGCGCCGTGATCGGCACCGATTGCTCCCTGTCCCAGTTCTGCTCGCCGATCACCTGCTAACGACACGCCTGAGCAGCTCGCCATCTCTGCCGCCTCTCATCCGAGCTCCTTCGGCTCAGGAGACTGAACGCTGGGCACCATGGCAGAGGAGCAGTGGCATCAGCGACCCCAAAACCCCCAAAACCCAGTTGTGTTCTTTGGTGAGTGCGCTGCTCGACTCGTGTGTTGCTGTCTGGCGCCCCTGCGACCTGCAGCGAGCCCTGGCATGGCATGCAATGTTTCAAATGCAACTCGCAGTGAGCTGTGCCTCGCCTGGGGTGCTTGCCGCCACCGCCGCCCCGCCACCGCCGCCGACGCGCACTGCCCTCGCGCTGCCTCCCTGGCGCTGCCACAGATGTGTCAATTGGCGGCGTGCCGGCGGGACGGGTAAAGATGGAGCTGTTTGCCGACATCGTGCCCAAGACGGCAGAGAACTTTAGGCAGCTGTGCACGGGAGAGTTCAAGTGAGCACATGAGGCGCAGCGGCGTGGGCAGCCTGGCTGGTGCAGCAAGCGGCAGCACAGGCTGATGCCTTTTGGTGCAAGCTGCCACCCGTCGAGGAGCCCGGCCTCAAACTTGGGGGTGCCGTTGCGCGCTTGACTCGAGCACGTGCCCGGTGTGCCCTGCGCCCCTGCAGGCGGAACCTGCAGCCCACCGGATACAAGGACTGCCCCTTCCACAGAATCATCAAGGGCTTCATGCTGCAGGGCGGCGACTTCCTTAAAGGTGACCCTGCTGGGCGTGCGGCGCAGTCGGCGCAGTGCCAGCTGTGTGTGTGTTGAAATTCACTGCAGCACGCGACCACACTGCCCATGCTCCGACCTGTCCCTTGGCGGATCCCACCCCCCTCTGTTGCGAACCGCGCTGTGCCGCCCTGCCCACCCTTCTCCTCGACAGGAGATGGCACCGGCTGCATATCCATCTACGGTTCGCGGTTCAACGACGAAAACTTCATCGCCAAGCACACAGGGCCCGGCCTGCTCAGCATGGTGGGTGCTACGCTGAGCCGGGCTGTGGCGCCAGTGGAGTCTGGCTCAAACTGCAGCCGGGAGAAGTATGGTGGGCAGGTTTGCAGCAGAGCCCACCAAGGAATAGCTTTGCCTGCCGCTGCCCTCCTGTGCGCAGGCCAACAGCGGGCCCAACACCAACGGCTGCCAGTTCTTCATCACTGTGGGCGCCGCCGACTGGCTGGGTGAGTAGTGACGTGCCGCCTGTCCGCCCTCCCGCTTGCACCTGCCCCATGCGGTGCCTGCCTATCCAGCACCTGATGGGCACCACCGCGCTGCGCCCACCCGCCTGTTTGCAGACAACAAGCACGTGGTGTTTGGGCGGGTGCTGGGCGACAGCATGCTGCCGGTGCGCAAGCTGGAGGCGGTGCAGACGGGGCCCAACAACCGGCCAAAGCTGCCCTGCGTCATTTCCCAGTGCGGCGAGCTGTGAATTCTAATTTTCATCGCAATCAAATTGTGAAAAGCAAAACAGAGGGCAGTAGCTACAGACAACCCACAGAGGCGGTGCAGACAGGTGGTGGGTGCAATCAAAGCGGCTGGCCCTGCCTGGGGGGTGGCCAGCTGGATCATATGGCAACCACGGGGAGGGAGGGGCCCCGTTCACCGCTCATCGCCAATCACGCCCTGCTGGCGCATCTCCTGGATGCGCCGCTGCTGCTCCTCCTCGCTCAGCTTGTAGAACTCAAACACAGACTTGTCTTGTTGCAGCAACATGGGAGGAGGGACAGGGGCAGCAGGGGAGGGCGTCAGGGCAGGAGCCAGCCACCACCTGCAGCTCCCTGTGTCCTGACCACACACAGCTGTGCATCACCGCGTCCCCTCCCACCACACGCACAGTCAGCCACCCACCTCCGATGTCGTCCTTCAGCGGCTGCGTGTACTTGCGCGCCGCAAACAGCGCAAGCAGCAGCGCGGTGGCCGCCGCCAGCCCCTGCTCCCCCGCCTGCGGCACCAGCCCGCTGAGGTGCCCCAGCAGCCAGCATGGGATCAGGAGAGCCAGGGCAAGGCTCTCCGGCTTGCCATAGCAAACCCCCTCCTTGAAGCAGATGCCGGTCAGCGAGGCAAAGGCGGGGCCCACCAGCCACACGGCGTCGGGGTGGGCTGCCACGTAGGCCGGCAGCGGCACGTCGGGGTGCGCTGCCGCCAGGTACGCCGCCCCCGCAGCGCCCGCCGCCAGCAGCGCCTGCAGCAGCCGCTTCATGGGTGCGACGTAGATGTGGATCAGCGCCGTAGCCACGGCCATGCCGCTGCCGCCTGCCACTGCTAGCCAGGTGCCGCCGCCTTGCAGCGCTGCCGCCCAGCTGGCATCCTCTGGAGCCAGCGCCGCCAGCGTGCCGGCGCAGAAGGCTGCGGCCACCACGCTGAGTGAGGCTCGGTAGCTCCACACCTCCACCACATCCTCTGGCTCAACGCTCCACACCCCAAAGGTTCCCTGTGGTGTGCGATGGAAGTTGGGTTGAGAGGGCATGGAGGGTTGCAGGAACAGAGCATTCCGGTTCAAAGCAGGCCCAGCACTGGGTTGGGTGTGTGTGCAGGAAACGTGGCGGCGCGGTGGGTTGGCGGCGGCAACCGGCGGCGCGGTGGGCTGGCGGCGGAAACCCACCTGGAACGGGCCTTTGGATTCTATCGCAGCGCGGGCAGCGCAGCTGCGCGCTCCTGTGCCAATGCCTGAGCGCGCAGCCCTGCCAACCACAGGCCGGCGCGGAAGAGGAGGGTTGGAGGCCGCACATACCCCCACAGCTGTGCACAGCGAAGACGCCATGTCGATGAGTTGGTATACTGAGAGCGTCTTCCCAAGCGCCCATGGCTCTGCTGTGGAGAGGCGGCCATCGCCACCCAGGCGCCAGCGCGACGGCCGCCCGCACCTGACACTCAGCCTCCTTGGGGGTCCACGCACACCAGATACGCGTAATACCCTGCTTGGGTTTGGAATGCATGTTGAATATACTGACCACCATGACTGCCAGAGGAAGAGCCAAGTCCCCAGTGTTGGCAAGACAAGTGGCGAGGCACACAGGCTGTCGCTGGACCAAAAAATCAGGTAGCGAAGAAAGGCAATTCTCAATGTTAAGCAGTTTAGTCTCAATTGTACAGTCAGCTGTTTATGTATCATTTCACTGAACCACCATCACGGCTTCCTGGCCATCCACGAGGGAAAGTTGGGCTCGCTGCAGGCGGGGCGGGAGGCAGGCGGGCATGAGCGAAGAGGGTTGTAACACACACAGCCGCGCATCCAGGCCCTGCCCCAGCAGCAGCAGCCGCTCACTTGTAGGTCACCAGCAGCGTGAGGCCGTGCTGCTGGGCAAACTCATTGACAGCGCCCTTCACCGCGCCCTGGTGCCGGCTGCCATCCATGCACACTGCAAAAGTAGGGGGGCGGGCAGGCATGGCAGATGAGAGAACACAGCCGAGTGGCCATCACAGCATGCCAGGCATGTCGGCGCCAGCAGCGGCCGCAGGCTCACGTGACCAGTCTTGCTTGCGTGGGCTGGGCTTGGCCGCCACCTCTGGCGCATCCAGGTAGTCGTGGCCCGCCAGGATGCCTCCCGACCGCAGCTTGGGCCAGTAGGCCGCCAAGTCCTCGTGCACGCCGCAGTAATCGTGCCTGAGGCAGGCGGGCAGGCAGGCAGGCAAGGGGCAGGGTGAGCTTGCCAAGGCATCGAGGCCACCGTTTACTCAAGCCTTGTGATCAAGGGAAGTCCTGCCGCCGAGGATCGTCAGCCCCACGCCACCCACCCCACCCACCCCACCTGGCGTCCACATACACATAGTCAAGGGAGTTGTCGGGGATCTGGGTGGCCGCGTGGGTGGTGTAGTTGCGGATGAACACGGTCTGCAGGGCAGCGAGGGCAGAGGATGAGGCAACAGACAGGGATCAGAAGGGTGCGCCAGCGAGGGGTGTCCCGCTGCTGAACAGCCCCACGCCCTCAGGAGCTGCACCCTGTCGCTGTAGGGCGCCAGGCGCTGGCGTGTGGCCTGGTACTTCTTCTCCTGCTCCGCGGCATCCACGTTGGCCACATCGTTGTAGTTCTCCTGCAAGCGCCATGGGCGACAGATGCCTTTGTCGACAGACGGCGGCAGCTGCTCTTTCCTAGTTGCATTCCTGTGGCGCCTGAAACCAACTGAATCTGTTCCTCGCGGTGGGACTTGCCTGGTGGCCCCACAGGTCCACCAAATAGTACTTGGTGCAGCTCTTCCACACCTTGAGCGTCTGGTCAGCAAAGAAGCCAGCCTGCAGGGTGCAAGGGGCACGTGGCAGACGAGGGAGGCAGAGTGGGGATTGCAGCCAGCCAGGCTTGTTATCAGCGAGCGAGGCCTGCCACAGCGACGCAGCTGGCGGCAGGTGCCCCAGCACACCGCCTCACCTGCACACCCAGCTCCGCCCCCGTCTGCAGGCCCTCCCGCTCCAGGACCGCGCCGATGTCTGCCCGGGCCTTGATGGGCAGCAGCACCTTGGCCATGCTGCTGCTGCTGCTGCTGCTGCTGCTGCTGCTCGGCGTGGCGGCTGACAGCTTCCCTGCTGGCAGTTGGCTCGCGCCTGCATCCGTCCCCGCCTGCTGCGCTGCTGGCTGCTGCCAGCCTGGCCGGGCCCGCGGGGCAGCACACATCGCTGCCTGCAAGCCCTGCATGTTGAAGATGCCGGCAGAGTTGCCCAGCGACGTCCAGCTGGCGCTGTACCGATGGTAGCCTGCCAGGTCAGCCAGGGGCGCGGTGCCCAGCGCTCGGTTCTTCACGGCCTGCAGGTGGCAGGCGATGTCGGAGTGCAGGCAGGGCATGAACCAGCCACCCTGCAGCCAGGCAGAGCGCAGGGTGTGGAGAAAGAGACTCAGATGGGCAGGTGTGATGTCTCACCGGCTGCAACTCGGCATGGCAGAGATGCAGCTCCCACAGGCGCGGCGCGCCGCTCACCAATGGCTGCACGACGACGGTGCCGCTGGCCAGTGCGTGCCGCCCAACCCACGGGTTTGTCTGGGTCGTGTTGGGCTTGGGACCCAGGGACAGCAGCGTCTCCTTCATCATTGTGGGGCCTGTGAGGGTGTGCTGCATCCCGCTGGTCATCTTGGGGCTCCTCCTCCAGTTGGTGTAGACCCTCTGGATGGCTGCCTCCCAGAGGGGGTGCCCAGGCACGCCCGCCAGCACGCCGTTGGTGACGCCCTTGCCGGTACCCTGCGGCGGCACGGCCCCGGTGGGTGGGTGCAGCTCGAAGCAGCAGCGGTGGCGGTTGGTGCAGTTGGCTGTTCTGCGCTGCTGCAGCAGAGACGCGCTGCCGGCACTTGCCGGTCGGCAGCCACAACCAGAGCACAACAAATGTGCGTGGCACATGGGCTTGCCGGGGGCACCAACCACCGCTGCCGGCAGATGCGCGCCCGCGGGCCCACCTGCAGCACCACGTCTGCGCCGGACAGCCACGCCTCGCTGCCGCGCCAGCACTCGACGTCCAGATCCAGGTACAGCCCGCCCACAGCGTGCAGGATGAAGTAGCGGATGGCGTTGGCCTGGTTGATGGTGCTGTTGATGCCGCACCACATCTCCGCAAAGCCGGGGTAGTGCTGCAGCAGGCGCGGGCGGCGGCGGTGACGGCGGCGGCGGCGGTGGTGGGAGCAGCTGGGCAAGCCGAGCGGCGAGCTTGCTGCATGGGGAGCGAGGCTGCGCCGGGCAGGCCTGCCCACCCACCGTCTCCACCAGCTGCGTGGCGGCCTGCAGGTCCCAGAACACATAGTCCCAGCCCGGGTGCTGCTGCACGCAGGACTGGCCCCAGCGCTGCCGCGTGTGGCTGGTCAGGTTCTCTGCCAGGCGCAGGTAGGCTCCCAGGTCTGGCAGGTAGACTGCAGCGGCATTGGAGACGGCGCCTGCCGTGTCAGACTGAGCTGCTCTGACCAAGGAGCATGCGCAGGTGTTCCAGCGTCAGCGGGGCCACCCCGCACCAGCAGCAGTCCTGGGATGGCAGCCATACCGTGGTGCAGGATGCGGGGGATGCGCAGGGGGTCATCGGCAGGGGGTGCGCCCGCCGGCGCCCCGCGCGGCGGCAGGTCCAGCCGCCACCGCTGCTCCAGGGCTGCCTGCGCCAGGCGCTGCTGCAGCGCGGGCAGCATGGACTGGGCTGCCGCTGTCTGAAAGTTGCGGCTCACCCCGTTGACCTGTTCGGGGTCGTTTTCGGTGGCACTGATCCAGCGCCAGCTGGAGCGGGCCGTGCTGCCGCCGCTGCTGAGGTTGCCGCTGCCGCTAGCACCGCGCGGGCCGATCAGAAAGCTGCTATGCTGTCCCCCAAATGTGTGCAACGCAGCTGTCTGGCTGCTGACAAGCCACATGGCCAGCGCACCAGCCACAAAGCCTGCCAGCCAGCCGTAAATCGGGCGCTGCCGCCCGGAGGTCGCCGGCAGCCTGCTGGGGGCTGGCGGTTGCAAGCCGCCCTTCATGGCTGCCACCTTGCGCGCGGCGCTGCCGCCGGCCTGCTATCGGCTGGTCCGCCAGCGAGTTATGTAAACAGTTAATAACTTGCGCTCCACTGCGCCAATGTCGGGTGTCAAGAAGGCGGTGTCGGGAGGCGCTATACGAGTTCCTTTTTCAATACCAGCACGCCGAACAGCAAAGAGAACTGCTCATATCGATGCGGCACCACCAACAACTGACTGCCGCTACCGCCAACTGGCGCCCGCCAACTGGCGCCGAGCCTTCCCTGCTGCGAGACGTTTCACAGGCCGTTAGCAGGCACTGTACAGAAGAATCAAAAGGCACAGGCGACAGCATGGAGCGAAGGGAAAGGTGTGCCTGGCACAGCTGGCACAGCTGACCATGGTGCGAGCGCGGCACTAAGCACGTGCATAGGACAGTGCCAGAACACTGTACGCAGTGCAGGACAGGACAGCACTGCAATGGCATTGGTGCATAGGACACTATTGCGTTGGGACAGTGGGAATAGAGTGGCAGAAAGAGAGAAGTATGCGGGCTCAATCTGCGGCGCAGCAGACCTTCCTGTACAACGTGGCGCCATAGTCGGAGGGCCTGACGCTTTGCCACAAGGGGGCCCCGCTTGGAAGCTGGGCCCCCAGCACTTGCAGCTGGAATGCATCGGTGCCGCTCGCGCCGGCCACGCTGGGCGGGCAGTTGCAGCGCCCGCTGCAGCAATCGGTGTTTGTCTTGCAAGAGAAGGGCCCCTGGCTGGCAACTGCCGCGCTGTCCAGGCATCTGCGCGCACCATGTCGGGGGGGGGCCATTCCATCAATGGCTCATTGTGTCCAAGAGCAGCGGTACTGCTGTACTGCTGCACGCGCCATCACGTGGTCCCACCTGCTGCACAAGGGGCCATGCAAAGGCACGGCCCTGCTAGATCAATGTGCCATCACCATCATTCCCTACTCACTTGTTCAGCTCTGGGTCGGTGGACAGGCAGCTGTCTAGCATGTACACCAGAGCATATGATGCGGGTGGTGCCACTGCTGTTCCTGTTGTCGGCGTCCCCACTGGCATGCCAGACGGCAGCGACAGCCGCACGAGTGCGAAGTCCTCGCATGCAGTGGTCAACTTGTGGCCAACATAGTCGACCTGTCAAGTGGAGGAAGACGTGAGGCAGTGTTGACGCTGGCTCATGCTGCTGCCATGACCAAGCTCGAAGCCCGGGCATTAGGCAGCAGCATTCAGGCAACGGAATGCGCGCAAGGGGATGCGCTTGGCAGCTGCAGTTTACTGCTCAGGGCATCCCACAGCACACCTGCGTGCCATAGGGCAGTAGCAGCCCGCTGCCATCTGGCGTCCTGTACACGTCATCCTTGGACGGAACGCTGCACACCTGCGGTACCAGCAACGGTTCCCCCAGGCCAGGCAGACGCTTGGCTTATGTTGTGCTACAGATCCCGCGGGTCCCCCATGCCACCCACACTCCCTTAGTCAAAGAGGGTGCAGGCAGTTTAAACTGGCAAGTACACATGCATGCATATGTCCTCCCATGCGTGCCCCACCTCCCGCCTCCCCTGCCCTTCCCTGCCCTGCCCTGCTTCGCCTCACATAGCAGGAGTCATTCGTGACGCGCAGCTCCCCCTGCAGGCCGCCAGCCGCATAGTTGGTGTAGGCTGGCACAGCGTCTGTCGCCAGGTCCTGCACAGCTGTCGTGCACCCGTCGCTGCTGCACCGCGGTGACCAGCTATCCACTATCGCCTTCAAGCTGGCTAGTACGCACGCATAGCCATCTGTGTCTTTATAAGACTGCCCTGCTGTGATGTCGGCGCCAAGAGGGTCAGTGAGGGGTGGGCTCGGGTCGGCCAGGAAAGCCTCAACATCCGGAAAGCCGCCACAGCTGGCACGCTGCAGGGGAGCAGGCAGGCGGCAGCAGGGCAGGGATGACAGCGTGAACGACGGTTATCAGGCGCGCTGTACTGTCCACGTAACCAGGCCAGAGCCAGGTGAGCAGAGGTCAGGGAGGTGAGCAGGCACCAGCACCTCGCTGTGCTGCACTCACCCCTGCCACGACGGGACACTCCCACTGCACATCCGGGTTCTGCTCGTCGTCCTGTGGCGAGTCCAGCTGGCACACAACCCTGCGCGCCGTTGATGCAGGGTTGGTTAGGGCGGGGATTGGTGGGCAGCAGTGCAGCAAGCCAGCCTTGCCAGCCAGCCCTGAAAATGCGGCTGCCCACTGCCTCCCATCACTTCCCTGCCGTTGAATGCCTGTGCCCTGCAAAACGTGCCTGGTGCAACGGCTGTTCCAGCAGCTGCAGCCCAGGTTCCAATCAATCTCTTCGGTGGAGCGCATCTCAGGCGGGCACTTGAAGTCGCAGCCCAGATCCATGGCCTGAGGCAGATGGGCAGATGCAGGCAGGGTAGTGAGGGGCAAATCGGCTCAGTGAGGACGACCTAATACTGCTTGCAGAGCATGTGCGCTGCTGGTTTGCTGGGGTGCGTCCACTCAGGAATGAATGCTGCCGGACAGCAGCAGTGTCGAGACAGGAGTACCTGATAGTAAGAGTACCCAGACCCGCCGCAGCTGGCGCTGCCCTCTGGCACCTCCTCTGCAATGGCGTCAGTCACGAGCTCACAGTCGCTTGCAGAGCCGGACAGTCAAGCAGGCGGGGGACAGAGGGGCAAGACAGGGCACAGCATGGGAGCCAGCGTGCAAGTCCATGGGCAGAAGCGTGGGTAGCCACAGCGACAGCCCGGCAATCCACAGTGGCCCCCACTGCGCACCCCTGCTGTCAGCCACATAGGGCGGGATGCAGGCCAGGCAGAGAGGGTCGTTGGCTCCATATGGGGTGTAGCACAGGTCGCAGTGAGGTATCACAGCCCGGCAGTCCTTGCCAGTCATGACGGCAGCACCCTCCAACTCAGATAGCAGCCGCGCACACTCCACCTGCAAGTTCAGCAGCCAGCCAGCGGGAAGCGGCCGCAAGCCACCGGGGGCGGTTATACGGCAGTCGTGCATTCCACGCCTCCGAGGCGTTCGAGTCGAACAGAATGGCAGGCATTGATGCGAGTGCGATCCCCGTACTCGAAACAGCACTGTTGCACAGGAGCACAGAGCCAGCACCCTGCACCCGCGTATTGGACGCCTCCCACGCCTGCTTGGCGTCAGGGTGGAAGGCGATGGCTAGGTAGTAAAGCAACGCAACCAGCTGGCAGGCGCTCTGGTCGCGGCCCAGCACGTTGGCACCGGGCACCGCCTGGCGAATCCAGCGGCCCACATCAGAGGCACACACTGACATCGCAATCTGGCTGCGCCAACACGGGTGGCAGGTACACATGTCTTGGCAGGGCAGGGCAAGGCAGGGCAGGGCAGGGCAGGGGCAGCGCAATGTAGCTCTGCCCTGCATCATGCATAGGGCTGGTGGACACCAGCCCCAGGCAGGAACCCACCAGCCCCAGGCACCAACTCACTAGAGCGTGACGTCGCAGTCTTCCTTACTTTTGCCATACGTGATGGGGTTGTGGTGGTAGCAAAAGTCATGGAACATGCCTGCAGGTTACGGCACAGCATGCAGATGCCGCTAGGATTCGAGCAGCATGCAGAACGACCTCGGCGAGCTGGCAGGTAGGAGCTGCTGCCAACTATCATTTGGGCTATTGGACGTACAGCCCACACTGGACCACTCGCTCACCGGCGGGCCAGAACAACAGTAGTCGCTGTACGTCTGGAAGTCGATGCTCTGCAGTAACTGCTGCAGCTGTGCCA
>NW_005435080.1:1317052-1346003 GCF_000147415.1 Chlorella variabilis | reverse complement strand
GGGCTGAGGGGGCAGCCTTGCTTCAGGCCGATGGTGGTGTGGATGAGGCGGTGCGCGATGCCGGGCACGTTCACAGACATGGGGACCTCGGCATAGATGGCTTGCACTGCGCGCAGCCACTCGCCGCTGTAGCCCATGAGTGCCAGCTTGGCCCAGAGCGCCTCGCGTGGCACTCGGTCGTAGGCCTGCTTGAAGTCCACGAAGCAGGCCCAGAGCTTGGTGCCCCGCTGCCGGCTGCCGGGCTTGCGCAGCAGTCGGTAGCGGTCCATCAGCGTGCGCAGCGCCAGGGCCGCCTGCTCGGTGCTGCGGCCGGGGCGGAAGCCAAACTGGCCGTCGGCGTGGGTGCCCGCTGCCTCCGCATGCGCTGAGACGCGCCGCGCCAGCCCCGCAGCATAGAGCTTGGGGAACACCGGGCTGACCGCAATGCCGCGGAAGTCGGCTGGCGTGACGGGGGCTCCGCCAGGCTTGGCCAGCATCGTGATGGAGCTGCGGGCGTCAGGGCGGGAAAGGCGAGCCACGCGGCGCCAGGCGTTAGCCTCGGCGGCCCAGAGCGGGGCCATGGCTGTAATCGCTGGCTTCAGCAGCCAGGGCGGCAGGGGGCCAATCGCCGCCTTCAGCGCAGGTGTGCGCTTGGCCAGCTCCACCGCCTCCGGGGCTGTGAACGGCGCATCCATCTGGGCAAGCAGGCTGGCAATCTCATCTGTGCGTCCCTGTGGGAGCTGGGCACATTGAGGGCCGGCCCGCATAGCCTGGACAGCGGTTGCAGGGAGTTCAGCGTCCCGCGGCGCTCTGGGGTGGGGCTCTGCTGCGGGGGCAGGCGGGGGTGGGGAGGCAGCGGGGCTGGGCTGAGTGCCGGTAGGCTGGGAGCCTGCTGCCGCCAATGCCGCCAGCCCCGGGGCTGCCATGGCGGCCGCCGCGGCAGCGCCCTGGGAGGGCGCCGCCTGCGGTGCTGCCGCCGCCTCATCATGCGCGCCCCCAGGAACAATCTCACGTCCCTGTGGGAGCTGGGCACATTGAGGGCCGGCCCGCATAGCCTGGACAGCGGTTGCAGGGAGTTCAGCGTCCCGCGGCGCTCTGGGGTGGGGCTCTGCTGCGGGGGCAGGCGGGGGTGGGGAGGCAGCGGGGCTGGGCTGAGTGCCGGTAGGCTGGGAGCCTGCTGCCGCCAATGCCGCCAGCCCCGGGGCTGCCATGGCGGCCGCCGCGGCAGCGCCCTGGGAGGGCGCCGCCTGCGGTGCTGCCGCCGCCTCATCATGCGCGCCCCCAGGAACAATCTCACGTCCCTGTGGGAGCTGGGCACGTTGAGGGCCGGCCCGCATAGCCTGGACAGCGGTTGCAGGGAGTTCAGCGTCCCGCGGCGCTTGGTCTGGGGCGGTCTGGGGGCAGAGGAGCGCAAGGAAATGCTCAAGTCCTGTCCTGTCCTGACATCCCCAAAGGCAGCAGCTGCAACAGCAAGCTGGTGGGCCAGGTTCGGGGCTCGGAATGGATGGGTGTGCCGCGGCAGCAGCAGGGCAGGCAGGCGGGCGTGGTGTAGTGCTCGCAGCAAGCCCGCGCCCTCACCGTGGACAGCGCCGCTCCCCTCTCGGCCACACTGCCCAAGAACATGCCGGCGAGGTAGACTAACTTGTACGGGGCAGAGGGGCCGTCGCCCCAGTAAACGCCGCCGCCCTTAGCTGCAGTTTGGGAAAGAAGTTGCAGTGCTCGGTTATGCCTACCCAGGGTCCGGCCAGGCCTCCTTCCGCGCACCGTACTGCACGCACGAGGATTCGTAGCCGGCCCCAGCGCTGGGCTTGTCCTCGCCCTCTGCTCTGCACGTCAAGGAAAATGGCCCCTCTTCCAAGCCAGCTCCAGACAGCTGCGGCGGGGCAGCGGGCAGCAAGCGGGGCATGACGAGATCTTCTGGGTGGGGCATGAGCAGGGCAACAATCCCCAATCAACACCAGGCTTGCTACGCTGCATTAATCTCACCGTTGCCTTGCCGTTGATACATGATGTGAGGTTGAGAGTGCCAGCGTAGTAGGCCCCGTTTGTCCTGCCCCACTCCGCGCACATCATCTGCAGCATAGCGCGTACCGCGGGGTGGGTGGCCGTGCCAGAAGAGCAACAGGCACCTATCTACAATCGCGAGGCAAAGCAGGAGGTGTGGTATGGCAGAAAGAGCTAGCGCGCCAAACCACTCTCTTTCTCCTGTTTTGCCTGTTCCACACCACTCAACCATGCCCACCTCACGCTTCAGCAGGCCAGCCTGCTCCAGCTCTTTGAAATTGTTTCTGCAGGGCAAGCAAGCATGCCAGGTTGGGCAGGTCATGCGCCAGCATCGCAGCACCCTAGTGCCCTAACAAACACGTGTCGTGCGACGTTGTGGAGCAGTGGCGAGGTCGGGATTGCAGCAGGCATGTTTGTGTACTCACGCGATGCGCTCCAAATTCTCCTGCACGTATGCCCACATGTCCGCCAGCAGGGCCCTGCACGGGAGGTGGCGGCGTGGTGTCTGCATCGGTTGTAGCCTGGCAAGAGTGTCTGTTGTGCTGTGGCACGCTGCCTGCCTCGCTCACTTGCTCGCCTCAAGGACCTCGTCCTTCAGCCCCATGGCCACCAGCTTGACCTCCACCGCTGCATCATATACAGCCTTGGATGTTGCATCGTACACAGCGCCGGCAGCGTCCTTGGTTGTCTCCCAGACCTCCCAGGCGCCTTCCTCTATCGCGTCGCCCACCCCGATGGCCCACTTGGTCCCCCAGCTTGCCAGCTGCTGCGTGGCATCCCACGCAATACGCGTGTCCAGATCCGGAGTGGGCAGGAAGGCAAGGCGGCGGCGCCCCAGGGCGCTAGTGCCGCCAGCCAGGTAGGCGACCAGGTCGTCCAGTAACAGTGCCGTCAGGTTGGAGCTGGCGTTGAGGGCGCCAGAGTAGATACTCAGCAGGTCGGACGCGTTGGCAGGGCTGGCAGCGGCGTTGACATCCTGCTATGCAGAGGGCTAGGTTGCAAGGTGGGGTAGACAGACAGACAGACAGACAGACAGACAGCGGGCCCAGGCCTCTGCTGCGCATGCTGCTGTTGCATGTCGCGCTGCCAATCCTGTTGCTGCCATCACTTGCAGTAGCTGCTGCTTACGGTCGATGCAGGAGCCTGCGCCGTCGCACGTCCCGCTAGGGCACGGCACCCCTTCTGCCTTGGCGTTGTACACGCAGTAACCCTGGGCGGCGTTGCACTTGCCAGGCAGCTCTTGGCAAGGCCCAGGCCGAGTGCACATGTCGTCGGGCACCCAGGTGGCTACAACAGGAAGGGGTGGGGCCTGGGCAGCAGACAAGGCGGTGGCGACGGATAGCAGGCAATGCAACGTGGATATGCCCTGTTGCCCAGCACGAGGTGGTGGTGTGCTGCTGGAGAGCCCACTTTTGGCCCTAGCCCCGGCAGCAGCGGCATCGGCCCACCCGCGCACCTGATGGCGACAGGCACTCCACTGATGCATAGTAGCTGGTGCCGCAGTCGGAGGCGGGCGTCTTGTCGAGGCTGCACTCCTCCAGGCCCTGCTCCGTGCCGGTACAACTGGCGTTCCTGATCCAGACCAGCTGATCGCTGCCTAGGTAGTCGTAGGTACTGGTCACTGATGCCGCCTCGCCGTTGAGGCCCAGCTGGCGGCACACTGCTGCAGCCCCTAGGGCGTCCAGTGCACACACCTGTGGTTCAGCACGCAGGGGTGGGGAGGAGGAGGCGTGAGCAGCAGCAGCGGGAACCCACGGGTGCGCAGGGCTGGGGCCAGAGCCGCGTCATTCACACCCAGCCACAGCACAGCGCACGCTGCATGCGACGTGATTCCATACGCATACCGGCCTGCATGCGTCACCCTTGGCATGCAAATGGGACGGCCCACAGTGGCGCCCGCTTGCCGGGCCCCACCCACCTGTCCCCACATGCCATCGCGGAACACTTCCACTCTGCCCGAGCTGCAACTGTTGGAGCCGGTCAAGCGGACTGGGATGGCGGGGGTTCCGCCTGCGTAGAGAGCACATTGCTGCAGCTCATCCCGCTGACCTGACGCCGCAGTCAAGGAATGCTTAAGGCACGTCGGGTCAAGCGCATGCAGCACCCTGCGCAGTGCAGCCTTACCACCCACCCTGGTTGGGCGTGCAGGTGACGACTGCGTAGCCGCTCTCGCAGGCGGCCTGCGTGGCGTCCACATGCTGGCAGTCCACCAAACGCTCCTCAGTGCCGCTGCAGCTCAGGTTAGCCACCCAGCTGAGCTGCGACCATGTGGTGGTGGGATATGCTGTCACGGCGGCGCCTTCCAGGCCCAGCTGGCGGCACACCACTGCTGCCTCGGCAGCGTCAAACCCATCGCTGCAGAGGGCGCCCCACATGCCGTGGCGGAAAAGGTAGACAGGCCCACTGGTGCTGCCAGGCACCTCCCCCTCGTCTCAGATCATCACGGCGTCCTCTGGGGTGCGCTTGGCTGTGGGGCAGCAGAGACAGAGTGCAAAGCGGACATTCAACAGGTGTGCGGATAGCAGGTGCTTGGTAAGGGAACTCAACAGGTTGTGCGGAAGGTGCAGCACGCTGCACACACCCGCGCAGCAGCGGCAGCATCAAGCAGCGGGGCTGACCTCACCGATTGGGTAGCACTGCACCACCGCAGTGCCCTCGTAGCCACAGGAGCTGGCATTCACGGGCTGGTAGTCGCAGTCCAGCAGGCTGGCCTCTGTGCCGTTGCATGAGGTGGCGTTGATCCAGACCGGGCGGCCTGTAACGTTTAACGTGTCGGCGCTGGCCCAGGCGGAGCCCTGCAGGCCCAGCTGCCTGCACAGGACAGCTGCCTCCAGGGCACCAAAGGCGCAGACCGACCCCCAGAAGCCGTTGCGGAAGACTTCCACGCTGCCCTTGATGCTGGCGTCTGGTTGTGCCGTGCCTTCGCTGTACAGACGCACGAGAACAGCGGGGGTGGGCGTGGTGCCATCCGTGGCATTCTGAGGCTGCGGCTGCGCCTCGCCTGCAGCAGCATGGCAGCAGCCGTGGCAAAAACAATTGGTGCGGCATGGGCATGGGCAGCGGGCTGCACACGCAGCGGCCCGCCGCTGCAGCGGCGGCGACCAGAGGACGCACGACAACTTAGAAACCCAAGCGGCGGCCACTGTTCCGGAATCATGTGAAGCTTTGGAGCTTGCCTGGTTTCGCAGCAACGAGGAGCAGGAACAACAGCTGTGCATGTTGGCAAAGCTGCATGTTGCTGCCTGCCACTGCGGAGGGGTTGCTTTTCGAGTATGTGAGTGGTTAACTCGCGGGGTCAAATGCGGGTATCTCGTTTGCAAGTGTTGGGTTTCGAGTGAAGGCTACGTCAGGCTGTAGACGTGCGCGCGCGAGATTGTTGCTGGACCTTTTGACCGCGTCAGCGTGTGTTAAACATAATGCAGAGACGTCCGGGAGCTGCCTGCGACGTCCAAGCCGTCCAGCCCTCGGCTGATGCAGCACTGCACTAGCCGGCGGCGGCGCCGCCACCGCCGCCGCCAGCTGGCAGTCCGCTGTTGCCATCCACCGCTGCCAACTGGTCTGGTATGTCACAGGGAGGGAGCAGGTACAAAGGCATAGGTAGCAGTGTACACGAAGAGAGGGAGCTAGCAAACGGAGCAAAAGGCACAGGCGACGGCACGGAGCAAAAACTAGGACATGACGGGCAGCTGCCGCGGGTGCAGGTACGGCCTTTGGGCACTGGAGGTTGCATCTCAAGCTGGGGCAGCGGTTCTGCATTTACAGAGAGAGACTCCCAACCGCCAGCCACCAGCAGCTGCAACCGTCCCTCCATGCCCTGCCGCGCCACATACTAGTTGGACAGGTGCTGCTCCAGCTTGGCAAAGGCCTTGAGGCCCTCGTTCTCGCCCTCATCTGGCTCCGCCTCCTCCACGCCGCGCACCTCGGGGATGTAGTGCATCAGCATGTTCTCGATGCCGCTCTTCAGGGTCACAGCAGAGGAGGGGCAGCCGCTGCAGGGCGGGGAGAGGCAGGCGCGGCGAGGACGGCGGTGTGGCGGTGTGGTGTGGTGCCTTGCTCGCCCTCAGCACAAGCAACACCACCCCGCAGCAAACCCCACAGCCAGCCAGCCAGCCCGCAACGGCCAGCCACCTCCCCGATACAGCCACCCGACTGCCACCAGATCGCCGCCTTGCATGCGCCGCCGCCCGCACCTGCAGGCGCCCATCATCTTCAGCTTGACCACCCCCGACTCCGGGTCCCAGGTGCGGAACACGATGTCGCCGCCGTCCTCCTGCACCGCGGGGCGGATGCGCGTCTCCAGCAGCTCCTTGATCATGGCCACCACCTGCGGGCATGGGGGAGGGGTAGGGCAGGGCGTGTGCGTGGCTGGTGTGGATGCGGTTTATTGTGCCGGCGGGCAGCATCGGATCCTCGGGGCGTGCTCCCGCGCCCACCCTGCCAGCCAGGCCACCTAGCCAGCCACCCACCTCGTCGTCGTCTTCGTGGATCATGTGCTCGGCAGCGCCCGTGTCCTGCGGACAGCGCAAAAGGATGCACCAGGGCTGGGCAGGGCTGGGCAGGCCGACGGCGCTGCGCGCGTTGGGGGCGCAAGCTGCCACCAGGGCTTGCCAGCGCGCACACACACACCACACACACCACACACACACACACCTGCTCGTCGTAGAAGAGGGCCTCCCCAGACGAGTAGTGGTCCATGATGGCGGCAAACACGTCTGGCTTTAGCACTGCCCACCCATAGTCCTCGCTCTTGGTCACGGTCACAAAGTCGGAGCCGAAGAAGACCTGCGGGTTGTGGCGCGGGTGTGGTGTGGGGAGGGAGTGGCGTGTGCAGAGGGCGGGTCGAGTGGCACGCGCTTGAGGGCGGTGTGCACCGGCACATATAGTAGGGTGCATGGGAGTGGGCCCCCTTGCCTGGCCACACACACACACACAAGGCACGTATTCACACGCCGGGCGCCCCACCTGGGTGACGCCGTCGATGGCAAACAGCTTCTTGGCCAGCGGCGAGGCCATGGCCTCCCGCGCGCTCGTGAAGCTCTTGCTGCCCCCCTCCAACACCTTCTGCCCTGGGATGAACATCAGGCTGGCCGGGTTGGGCGTGGGCTGCGTCTGGATGAACATGCCGCGCCGCTGGGCTGCAAGTGGGCACGCGCAGGTGGGCAACTTGCAGGCCAGGGGGGCGGCTGCCGCTCCGCGGCAAAGCGGCGCGCGGCAAAGCGGCGGAGCGGCAGGCATGGAATGGCAGAACCCCCGGTGCTGCGCCTACTCACCATGCTGTGCTGCCGGCTGAAGAGCTGCAGGATGCCGCAGCGTGGCCAGGCTGTGCAGGCTTGCTGTTGCCGATGCCGCCGGCGGGGGGAGCCCCGCCGCCGCGGCGCCGCCCCGTTGCGCCAGCTGCAGCAGGACGCAAAGCGGTGGGATCACGAAAGCCTGCAACCAGGAGGCCGTGACGCAGCGCCAGGCAGCGCACAAGTCCCGCCACTCCCTCTCACCGCTGGCAGCGCCCGAGCGGTCGCTTCCACTGCCGCTGTCGCCCTCCATAGCTGCTGCACTGCCTGTCGGCGCATCCTTCCGTCGCTTCCCGAAGCGGGAAGAGCTCGCGGGTGGCGCAGGAGCGAGCGGTGGCACGAGCCGAGGGAGACGGCCTTGATCACCAGCTCGAGAATGCCAGAATGGTGCAACAAGGTGCAATAAGCAGATATCGTGCGTTGAACAGTGCTATGCCACCTCATTTCATACTTGTATGCAGGGTTCCGTGACGATCTGATCCATGCACATTGCCGGATCGCGAGCCTCCCCAACCAACACCAGAAGGCCCGCCATGCGGCACATGTGGGTTGCAGCTGCGGCGGGGATGGTGGCCAGAGGGCCTGCCCACGGCCTGCCAGGCACAGCAAGGTGAGTCAGCAACGATGAGGTGCAGGCAGGCCTGAGAGGGCGCAATGGGAATGGGCTGCTGCGCCGCCCGCCGCTGCCGCCCGGCTCCACCCTGCCCTGCACAGCTCGGTGCTGTGTGTAGGCTGCTGTCTACTGCTGCTGCCGCAGTGGTGGCCACGCTAGAGGAGCAGCTGGAGCGCGCCCCCTGGATCCAGCTGCTCCCGGTGAGCTGCCACAAGCTGCTTCGGGAGGTGTCCCGGTGTTTCGACACGGCCGTGGGGTGTGCTCGCCACCGGGGCTCTCAGAGTCGGCTCACAAGCGGCACCGCCCGCCTGCCGCACGCGCAGGTCCCCGGGGCCGGCCGCGGCCTGTTTGCGGCAGCCGACATCGAGCAGGGCATGGTGGTGCATGAGGAGGCCCCCATGCTCTGCGCCCCATCGCCACACGCCCTGCACTCCACCTGCCACCACTGCCTGCGACCGCTGGCGCCCGGCGCAGCCAGCCACCATGGCGGCAGCAGCAGCAGCAGCCCAAGCAGCAGCAGCCCAAGCAGGATGCCCTTCTGCTCCCCGACCTGCAGCGCTGCCGCCCAGGGAGAGTGGGCGGCGGCAGCAGCCCGGTGCGACTTTGGCCCGCTGCAGCAGGCGTGCCGGGAGGCCGGCGAGAAGTTCCCGCTGATGCTCGCCCGTCTGGCCTGCATCCAGGTGCAGCAGCAGCAGCAGCAGCAGCAAGACGACAAGGGAGGGGCCAGCGGCCGCGGTGGCGACGGCAGCAGTGCCCGCGGCAGCAGCATCAGCAGCGCAGAGGCAGGAGAGGCAGGAGAGGCGGCAGACGCGACGGGGGCAGAGGGTCCGCTGGCCAGGGGCGACCCGCTGACTCAGCTGCGCCACCTGTGCTTCGCCAACCTGGCGGAGCCGCCGCCGCCGTGGGCGGACATGCACCGCCTGCTGCTGCACGCCCTGCGCCCGCTGCTGGAGCCCGAGCTGCGGCGGCAGCTGTCGCTGGCCTGGTTCTGCGACGCCATGGCGCGCCTCCACCTCAACTCCTTCAGGTCTGGCGCGCCGCCGAGCCACGAGCGCGCGGCGGCGTCTCCCCCCACCCTGTGCTGCCGTGTGCGGGCTTGTTGCCTGCTGCCATGACGTCGTTGGCCGCCCTCCTTTCCACCCGCTGTGCAGGGTGGACACGGTGCCGCCGCTGGACGCGTCCGACCCCTCCGCCCTGCTGCGCGCCGCCGCCGCCTCGCTGGCCGGCTCGGCGTCGGCGGCGCACCACACCGGCAGCGCCGCCTACCTGCTGGCCAGTCTGCTGAACCACAGCTGCGAGCCCAGCCTGGGCGTTTCCTTCCCCCGCAACAATGCCGTGGCGGCGTTCACCGCGGCCCGCCACATCGCGCGCGGCGAGCAGCTGACCGTCAGCTACGTCGACGCGGGGCAGGGCCTGGCGGCGCGGCGGCAGGCCCTGGCCTGGGCCTACGGCTTCACCTGCCGCTGCCCGCGGTGCGTGGAGGAGGCGGCGGCGGGCGGCCAGTGACGTGCTTGGGCTGTAGCTTGGGCTGTAAGTTACACGACTAGTAGGTGATAGGGGTGCTGTTACCCAGAATCATGCTGCTACAAAGGCAGGAACATGCATGCGGGAACAGCGCACTCAGCCCGCCGCCACTGCCGCCAGGAACAGCTTCAGGCCCGGCAACTCCTCGACGCCGGCGGGGGCGGCGGCAGGGGCGCCGGGCGGCGCCGCCGCCGCGCGCCGCGCCCGACGCCTGGCCAGCGCCATCTCTGCGGCCACCCAGTTGCTCTCCCTGCACATCCTCCCAAACGGCGGGTAGCTGCGCACCAGCACCGCGGCCTCGCTGGCCGCCACCTCCAGGTTGCCGGCCAGCTCCAGGCGCAGCGGCTGGTCCGCCGCCACCGCCGACCTGGCGGCCGCCAGACGGGCCGCCGGCGAGCCGGCCCCCGTGCCGCCCGTGGGCACCAGCTGGGCTTGGTGCGCCTCCGAACAGGCCAGCTGCTCGGCGACCTGCATGGCCGACAGCAGCTGGGTGCACAGGTAGTGCATGCGGGGGCCGCTGAGCGGGCCCAGGAAGGGCAGGCGCGGCGGCGCCGCCGCCGCCTGGCGCCCGCGGTCGCGCTGCCGGCGGCTGCTCCGCTCCCGCGCCTCCTCCTCCGCCTCCTTCGCCTCCACCCGCGCCTGGTCTTCTGTGCTCAGGCGCAGGCGCAGGGGCAGGCCGTCGTCGGGCTGGCTGCCTCCGTTCTGCTCCAGCTCAGCAGCCACGCTGGCCGCCACCGCCGCAACCAGCGCCGCGATCGTGGTGAGCATCCTGCAGCAGCAGGGCGACGCTGCGGGGCTCAGCGGGCAGGCGTCCAGGTGGCTAGCAAACTGGCCCCTGCCTGGGGCAAGCCACACACTGACGTCGACGGCAGGGGAGGCGACGCAGGGGGGCAGGGTGCACAGCAGGTGAGCGCAGCCAAGGGGCGCCCTCACCTGGCAGCATGCACCAGCTCTCCAGGCTTGGAGTCTGCCGGGGACACCACCGGGCGGAAGCGCGCCAGCTGCAGCAGCCGGTGTACCAGGCGCAGCGTGCCGCCGGCGGCCAGCAGCTGGCGCCGCCGCCGCAGCAGCTTGGCGGCGGCCGCCGCGGGCTGCTGCTGCTGCGCGGCTGGCCCAGGCGACACCAGGTTCATCAGGAGGTGGCAGGCATTGATGAGGGCGTGGTCTGCGGCAGCCACCGCCGCCGCTGTGACTGCTGGGGCGCAGCCTGCGGCGCAGGCGGCCACGTACTGCACCAGCTGCTGCAGCGTGGCGGGGCTGGCCAGCGCATCCAGCCACAGCTGGTGCTCCTCGCGCCGCCGCTCGCCGCCCGCAGAGCCAAAGGCCGGGTCGGAGACTTGCAGCAGCAGCGGCAGCAGGAAGGTGGCGCCCTCTGCACGGCGTCGGGGGGCAGGCGGGAGCGGCAAGGGGCGAGGAGGGCCCTTCAGCGGTGCAGCATGTCGGCGCAGGCAAGCACACGTGCTCTGCCAAGACAGCGAAGGTGCAAGGGGCCAGCCGTTGCGCAGCCGGGAGTGCAGCAGGCACCCGCCACAGCAGTACTAGCTGCCTGCCTGCCCCCGCTCACCGGCCGGCACGGGCAGCCGCTCCTCCCCCTCCTCCGCCCCCTGCTCGCCCGCTCGCAGCGACAGCAGGAGGGGCAGCAGGGGGCGCAGGCGGTCGGCAAAGGCGTCGGGCACCTCGGCACAGAAGCGCGCCAGCACGCGCAGCGCGGCCAGCATGAGCGGCTGGCGGGCGCCGCCCTCCCCAGCATCCTCGCAGCTCGTCTGCTCGATGAACTGCAGCACCACCTCCACAGCCTCCTGCGGGCGGGCAGGCAGGCAGGCAAGGCGCGCCAGGCTGAGCACGGCAAAACTGAGCAAAGCGTGAGGCCCAGGCCGGCGGTGGTGAGCGGCGGCGCGGCTGCACGACAGCCCAATGGACGCCGGCATGCCTGAAGGGAGAAGAGCGCCCGCTCCGCCACGGCAGCAGGCAGCACGGGTGGGGACCGCGGCTCGCCGCCGCCGTCCGAGTCGCCGCCGTCATCCTGGAGAGCCTCCGAGCGCTGCGGGGTGCAGAGAAGCGAGAATACGGGCGGTAGAGTTGGTGGGCACATGAAGGTGGCCAGCAAACAGGGAGCAGCCTGTCGCCAGGCGTGGGAAGCAGATGTGCGGCAGTACACGCTGCCGCGAAGCGTGCCGGCTACAGCAGGCGCGGCAGCCTGGCGGCGCCACGCGGCCGCCGCTCGCCTGCGTGTCCTCCGCCAACGCCTCCACGCCTGCCTCCAGCAGCGCAAAGCAGCAGGGCAGCACCCGCGCGGCGCGCTGCCCCGATGCCTCGCTGGGGCCATCCCACCGCATGCCTGCATGGGAGCGATGTGTTGCACGGGGGGTGGCACAGGTGAGGCGAGAGCAGGGGGCGCCGGGCGCGGAGGGCAGGGGCGCAGGGCTGGCGGCAATCCTGCATGCCAGCCAACAAACTCTCGACCAGCCAGCCTACCTGAGGGGATTGGCGTCTCGTCCACCCGCCGCACATACTCGCCCTGCTGCGGCTGGCGCCCGGCCGCCGCCTCCTGCTCCCGCCGCAGCTGCTCCTCCATCTGCCGCCTGTCCTGCTCGCTGTGCAGCACCCGCACCAGAGGCTCCACGTCAGCCGCCACGCTGGCGCCCTCGGGCCCTCCCGCCAGGTCAGCCGCCAGCTCAGCGCCCGCCGCGTCGGGCACGCTGTCCCCGGCCTCAGAGCCGCCCGCGCTGCTGCCGGCGCGCGCGCGCGGCGCCGGCGGCAGCCAGTCTGCGGCTGCGGTACCGGCGGCGGACGCCAGCGGTACCGGTACGCCTGGCGCCAGCGCATCGTGCAGCAGCACGCTCGTCTCCACCTTGACAACCTCCACCAGCAGCTGGAAGAAAGCGGCCACCTCAGCAGCATCCACTGCCTGGGCGCCGCCGCCACCGCTGGCCCCAACACCGTCGTCGCCGCCGCTGCCGCCGCCGCCCAGCAGCCACTCGGGGCCCAGCAGGTCCAGCACCGCGGCCGCCAGCTGCAGCGCGGAGTGGCGCTGCACGGCGCTGATGCGGCCGCGCAGCAGGAGCGCCAGCCCGCGCCGCGCCGCCGCCCCCCACCGCGCCCCCGGGTCAAGCAGTTCGCCGGGCAGGCAGCCAGGGTACGGCAGCGGCAGCAGCAGCAGCAGCACGTGCAGCGCCTCCAGCTGCACCGCCAGCAGCGCCCGCCGCAGCTGCAGCTGCTCAGCCAGGCTGCTGCCGCCGTCGGCAGCCAGTTGGTCGGCGGGCAGCGCAAAGGCGCGGGTCAGGGCTGGCAGCAGCTGCCCCAGAGCCTGGGAGTCTGCAGGGCGGCGTGAGCGGCGCCACACAGGGTTGGTTGGGGAGGGCGCAGAGCAGGAGGCGAGCTGGGGCACGCAGGCAGGCAGGCAGGCAGGCAAGATCCAAGCTTGGCAGGCCAGGCACACCTGCCAGCAGCTGGTCCCGCCCCTCCTCCGCAAGTGCCGCCGCCGCCAGCTGCAGCGCCAGCGACAGTTGCTGCGTGGCCGACGGCGAGGCTGACTGCAGGGCCGCCGCCGCCGCCACGACCGCGCCGCACTCTGCCGCCACCGCCCGGCCCTCGGCGCCGCTGCGGGCGGCCGCCACCACACAGTCCAGGGCGTCCTGCACTGCTGCTGCATCGGCTGCTGCGTCGGCAGCCTCTTCCTCTGGCCCCGCCTTGGCCTGCGGCCAGCGCCCCGCTAGCAGCGGCGTGACGCCGCCGGCCCGCACCACATTCAGCAGCAGCGGCAGCTTCTCCACAACATCCCCAGACCCTGCCAGCTCCGGCACCCGGGAGAAACTGGAAAGCACCGCCAGCGCCAGGCCGCACTGCGCCGCCTCCTGCTGCTGCTGGGCTGTGGCCTGGTCGGGGGGCAGGGCTGGTGGCGGCGCCACCGAGGTGCGCAGCGGCAGCAGCAGGCGGGTGAGGAAGGCGGGCCCCACCGCCTGGTGCACGCTCCGGATGGTGGCCGCATCCCCTGCCGGCAGCAGCTTGGTCACCAGCAGCAGGCCCACAAACCTGCCGGGATGGGGCAGGCAGGGGCGGGGTAGGGCGGATGAGCGGTCCGCCTGGGAGAAGCTGGCGAGGGCGCGGCACCACCGCGGGGGCAGCAGCGTGGCTAGCCGCATGCATACAGCAAGCACCGCTGCGCACCTTCGTTCGTCCGTGGGGCCCCGCAGCAGGTCTAGGCATTCTGCCAGCCCCACCGCCACCTGCTCTGGGGTGGTGGCAGCAGCGGGCTCGAGCGGGGAGCGCACCGGCGCTGGGGTGGTAGCACTAGCCGGCTCCTTGGCCGGCCTGGACGAGCTATCGGGCGCATCTCCGTCGATATTATGGCGCTCTGGGTGTGCCTGTGGGCCCTGTTGCGGCAACAGAAAGCCTCCTCTCATGGCAAGGGGGCCCTTGTCAGGCGCGCTGGGAGCGGTAACGGTGCATATAAGAGCTGGGATGCTCCAATTGAATGCCTGAACTCTTGTTTGAGGCCTTCTAGTAACCCGTGCGGCGTGCTGTGCTGTGGAGCCCTAACAGGCGTTCCCTGCGCAGCGCATTGTCATTTTTCTGATTCTTGTACCAGCCACACCCTGCACCAGCGATAAGAACGCCCCCTGGTCCCCACGCCCCGCTGTTGGGTTTCTGCGCCTCCTTTCGCTCTGCAAACTGCCTGGAGAAGCCTGTAAATCAGCAGCCATGGCGGATGAGATGCGAGCGATGCTCGATCAGCTGATGGGCAAGGTGAGTAGGCGATGGGGGGCCCGTGGCGCGCTGTAAGACCCCTTTTGTGCAGCAGAAGGACACCAGGATGGCTTGGAGTGCAGCGGCAGCCTGGGAAGAGGACTGGCGCACCACCCTGCCGACCCGCTGCCGCTGCCGCCCGCCCGCAGGATCGGGACGTCCCGCTGGACCGGCGAGTGATTCGGCAAGCCAAATTTTCGGACCCCGAAGTCTGTAAGCATGCCCTGGCCGGTCTTTGCCCTTTCGGTGAGTGCCGCGCACCACCAGGCTGACGTGCCCGGGCCGGTGGCTCTGCCCGCAGCCGCGGCAGCGCGCCAGCGATGCCGCCGCCGCCTCACCCCTTGTCGCCAGCCAGCCAGGCATTGGGTGAGATTCGGCAGCAGCGCTCCATCGCCATGCCGCGGCCCTGGCAGCTGTTCTGGTCACCGGCTGGGGCCGCTGCCGCGGCTGCCTCTGCGCCCGCACTGCTCATCACCTCCAAACCACGCCCCCTCTCCGCTCCCGCAGGCCTGTTCCTGAACACCAAGAGCGACCTGGGCCCCTGCGAGTTTGAGCTTCACGAGGACCACCTGGACTGGGATGCCCTCAAGGCAGACTACGACGCGCTGGCGGAGCGGGAGAAGGAGCGGTGCGTGTGGGCATGCTGCTGCTGCCGCCGCTGCTGCCGCCCCCGCTGGCGAGCGGCGGTCGCGCGTCATGGGATGGGTGCAGGGATGTGGGATGGCTGGGGGGGGGGGGGGGGGGGCAGCCTGAGCCTCCTCCATGTTCTGGTGCTGCCTGAGCTCGTTCCTGGCACGCGCCTGACCGCCGTCTCCACCTCCGGCCGCCCTGGCAGGTATGGGTATGGGCGCAACCTGCTTCGCCTCCTGCAGCGCCTGGTGGGAGACATGGACCGCAAGGTGAGGTGGGGCGGGGACCAGGGCCCAGGGCAGGTCTGTGCAGATGCTGGTCTGGGCCAGGGCTGCTGCTCACGCTTGCCCCTGCACCGCCGCCGGCCCCCGCTCGTGTGCCGCGTGCCGCAGATTGAGAAGGCGCAGGAGCGGGCTCGGCTGGAGAGCATGCCCAAGCCGCTGAAGCCAGAGCAGCAGGCGGAGGTGGATGGGCTGCGCGCCCAGGCCAAGGGTGCGCCCATGCTTGCAGAACAATCTGGCCTGCGTCCCAGCTGCATCGGCCCGCCAAGTTCCGGCATCCCTGCCTGCACGTCTCCCAGCCTGCTGCCATGCGGCCCATCTGCTGGCATGCCTGCCGCCTCCCATGCACTGGGCACCCCGTGCATCTGCCTCGCACCAAGCATCACTCACCCGTGCCCTGCCCTGGCGCAACCTGCTCCTCTGCACCTCCCCTCGTCATGTCCTCGTCATGTCCTCGCCTGTCCGTCCCGCCACCCTTCCCACCCCCCCCCACCCCCCTGTCGTGCAGCCCTGACGGAGCGCAGCGAGCAGATGGCGGAGGAGGGGGACGTGGATGCCAGCATGGCGGCGGTGGCCCAGGCGGAGCGCCTGCGTGCCGACGCCGACAAGCTGGCCGCGCGGTACTCGCAGCCCGACCGCTTCATGGAGGTGTGCGGCGCACAGGCTGCCTCCCTCCCTGGCCCGCCTGTTCCCCCACGACGCCTGCCCCTAGCTGGCCTGCTCCCCTGCCTGGCGGCACGCGGCCCCACCCGCCGGCCCGCGCGCTACCCATCCCCAACCCAGCCCCGCCTCCCACCCCGTTCCCCCACCCCCCCGCCAGGTGTGCGACGTGTGCGGCGTGTTCATCCAGTCCACAGACAACGAGGCGCGGCGGCGGGACCATTTGGAGGGCAAGCAGTACCTGGGCTGGCTGGCCATACGGGAGAAGCACAAGGAGCTGATGGGCAAGTATGCGGGGGCGGCGGCAGGGGGCGGCGGCGACGGCGGCGGCCACCCTCCCGTGCAGCACAGGTGCGTGGGGTGGGGGGCGCGAGGCGCGGCCCTGGGCGATGGCGGCGACGGACTGGCTGCTGGCTGGGCCGTGCCGGGATTGAAGTGTGTGTGTGTGTGTGTGTTCTGTTGGCGCGCGCAGGGAGGCGGAGGAGGGGGAGGTGCGCGGGGAGGAGCCGCGCCAGCGCAGCAAGAGCCGTGACGAGGAGCGGGACCGCAGGCGGCGCAGCCGCAGCCGGTCGCGCGACCGCAGGTGGGCTTGGCGGCCTGGCTGGGGCGCTCAGGGAGGGGGTGCCCGTGGAGACGATTGTGGGTGGGTGGCAGCGCAGCTCAGGCGCCGCTGACGTGCCCGCTCCGCTGCCTTCCCGGCCTTCCTTCTCTCTTGCAGGCGGTACGATGACCGGCGGAATGACGACAGGCGGCGGTACGATCAGGACAGGGGCTACGACCGCGGCGGCAGCCGCGGCTATGGAGCCATGCCGCCGCCGGATGCGTATCGCGGCCGCGGCGGGCGGTACTGAGGGCGACTCACGCACCGCCGGGGCCGCCGCCACCCTATTGTCTGTTTGCTTGCCTTGATGCTAGCCGCTGCTCTGCTTGATTTGTTTTGCACCCCTTCACGACCTCCTCTCTGTTGCCATTTCGTTTTTGTCAGGTTACCGTTTCAAAAATAGGCTGCCGCCGCACGTGCAGCCCCACGCACGTGGGGAGCAGAGGGCATGGCAGCGGCGGGAGGCGGCGGGGTACATGCGGAGCGGACTGGGCGCGCGAGGGGGGGGGGGGGGGGCGCGCCCATGAAATGAATCGTTTTGGAAAGAGAAGCAACAGTGGAAGGGTGGGACGGGTCATCTTCTCGAGACAATAAGAAAGAATAGGCTGCGTCGAGGCAGCAGCGAGCAGTGCAGGAGCGGGAGGGGAGGCCTCCGCTCTCTACTTGGGCTCGGGCTTGCCCTGCACCAGCACACGAGGGCAGGGCGTTACTTCAAAGCAGCACGCTGGTTCACGCCTGCTAAGCGCAGCGCAGTGGCGCACGACTGGTACCGGCGGCACGGCTGGCCCTCCCTAAGGTAAACTCGCCCCGCTCACTGCACCTCCCAACCTCGCCCCAAGCCGGGCCCCAACCAGCCAGTGAGCACGCCCCCCACCGCAGCAGGCAAACCCACCTGGAGCACGCTCTCCAAGTACTCCACCTCCCACTTGCTGCCACAGAACAGGGGCACTCTCTGGTGGACGGCCTCGGGCACAATGTCCAGCACGCGCTGGAAGCCGGTGGAGCCCTTGCCGCCGGCCTGCTCCGCAATCATCGACATGGGTGCGCACTCGTACAGCAGGCGCAGCTTGCCGTTGGTGTTCTTGGCGTCGCCGGGGTAGCCGTAGATGCCGCCTGCGGGCGGGAGGCGAGGTAAGGGGAGGGAGGAGAGGGGGGTGGAGTTGCCTGCTGGTGCAGCTGGTGGCACAGCCGGCGCTGGGCCCACGCTCTGCTTTCCTGCGGCTCCCGTGTGGCTCCCCCCTGGGGTGCTGGCCACGCCGGGCGCGCTCACCGTAGAGCAGGGTGCGGTGGAAGTCTCCCACCAGGCTGCCAATGTAGCGGGAGGAGTAGGGCTTGCCGCCCCACTTCTCGGGGTACTTGAGGCTGTCAATGTACTTCTTCTGCTCCTCGCTCCACATCTGCGGGTGTGGTGGTGTGTGTGTGGCGGAGCAGGGTGAGTAAACGGCAGGAGGGGAGCATGCAAGGCGAGGCAGCGCCCCAATGTGTACCAACGGGCTGGCGTGGCCCCCAGCCCCCGTGCCCACGGCGGGCAGCGCGGCGCCTGCGCGCTGCTGCTCGGCTGGCCTCCTCCCCGCCCTCCACGCCCTGCCCACCCCCCTGCCCACCCCGTCATGCTCCCGCCCGTCCCCACCTGGTAGTTGCCCTCGTTGAAGGAGTAGATCTTGCCCTTGTCGGGGATGCGGATGTTGGGGTGGCTCAGGATGAACTCGCCAATCAGCGGGTCAAAGGTGAAGCCGTACACGCCCTTGCCTGCGGGGACGGGAGGCCGGGGGGGAGGGCAGGGACGCAGGGGTGCGGTGAGAGGAGCCGGGAGCGAGGCGGCGGCCTGGGGAGCAGGTCGAGCGGCAGCTTGGGAGAGCGCGCCGCCGGCCCCTGCCGCCGCCGGCTGCCGCGCCGCCGCGCGGCTCACCCACGGTCAGCACCAGGATGGTGGCGGAGGAGTAGAGCGTGTACCCCGCGCACAGCAGCTCGTTGCCGGCCTGGCACACGTTGAGCACGCACTTCTTCATCATCTCCTCTGCAACGGAACAGCAGGCGCAGCAGGCGCGCGGGGCGTGAGCGCGGCGGCGCCACCGCCAGCCAACCCGCTGGCCCCAAACCTGGTCGCCCGCCCCTCCCCGGCCACCTCCTCCTCGCCTCTCGCCGCTCGCTGCTCGCTGCCAGCCCCCACCACTGCCCAGCTAGCAGCCCACACAATCCCCAACCCCCAGCAGCACACATAATCCCCCACCCCCACCACCCCCACCCCCACCCCACCACCACCCCACCCCACCGCACCCGGGTCGTCCATGTCCTCGATGGAGCACTCCGGTGAGGGCTCGTAGATGCCGAAGATGGAGCCCACAGAGATGCCGGCGTCGATGTTGGAGGAGCCGTCCAGCGGGTCAAACACCACCACATACTCCCCGCTGAATGTCTCCTCCACAGCCACAGGCAAGTCCTCCTCCTCGCTGGCAATCACGCCGGTGCGGCCGCTGCGGGGGGCAGGCAGGCGCGGCGGCGGGTCAAGCAAGTCGAGCCAAGGGTCGCAAAGGGAAGGGAGGGGGAGGGAGCGGCAGCGGGTGGGTGCGCCTGCGCCACATGCGGGCGCCTGCGCCCGGCCGGCGCCTGGGCCGCACCACGCCGCCAGCCCCACGCCGGGCCCCAGCCCCGCGGCCGCCCCGCTGCCAGCCCCATCCCACTGCGCACGCAGCGGGCGGTGCCGCTGGCAGCCATGCAGGCGGCGTGCGGTGCCGGTGCCGCACCTGCTGCGCAGGCAGTTTCCGAAGACCTCGTTTGAGATGACGTCCAGCTTCTTCTGGTCCTCGCCCTGCACCGTTCTCCGGCCCCGCCAGGCCGTGAGGGTTGGAGATGCCCGCGCGGTTGACCAGGGAGCCAATCTGCTTGCAGGCGGTGGCGATGGAGGAGATGACGGCGGCCAGCTCGTTGTCAATCACCGCGTTCTTCTCCAGGTCCAGCAGCCAGGTGGTCAGCGTCTGCAGCTCGTACTGGCTCTTGGCGGAGGTGGCGGCGGGGGTGGCGGCGGGGGCGGCCACGGCCTGGGCCACCACGGCGCGCAGGGGCGCGGCGCGACGGGCGGCGGCGGCGGGGCTGGCGCGGAAGGCGGCGGCGGCGCTCCTGCAGGCCGGGGGGGCGGGCATTCGATGCACGGCATCGATTTGCTGTTTGTGGATCCCTGGGCGCCTCGAAATGCGCCGCCCAGGGCCTGCCAGGCCGCCAGCCCCAGCAGGCAGCAGCCCCCTCAACGCCCGGCATGTCGGGCAATGCTGCGCCAGCGCCGCTCCTCACCGCAGGGCGGGCACCACCAGGACCTGGCCGGCCGGCTTGGTGCTGCAGGCGGCGCCGCAGCGCTGCATCGAGACAGTGGCGATGGAGGCAGCCATGTTTCTGCCGCAAACTGAGGATAAGCCTGCGGAGAAGGGCTGCAGAGGGCGACTATGCTCTGCAGATGAAGGAGAAACCGACCTGAGCACAAATGCGCCACGGAGCAGGTCAGGAAAATGGAGGCCTAGCTGGATGGGCGCGCTGGAAAGGCCTCGTTCCGCACACAGGCGGCCTTGGCGACACCCTGCGCGCCATTACTGCGACCTGCCGTCCTTTGCAGTTAGTTTGAGAACCCCCCGGCCTCGATCGCTAGGTCTTATGTCTGTCGCGGTGGCTGGCCCCCCCGTGGTGCAGCGGGGCGGCGGGATTGAGGGCAACCGAGAACTGCTGTCCGACGATGTGAGTTGAGGCAGAATGGTGCTGTTTTGCTGCTCACCATGCACATAGTGATCCCCTTGTCAAACCTCCCGCGCCACTGCTCCCATTCCCCGCAGCAAGATGCGGCGCTGGTGGAGGCGCTGCTGCAGGAGGGTCAGGCCCACCTGTTTGAGGGGTGGCCGCCGGCGGGCGAGCGGGACCAGGCCAAGCGCCGCCTGCTGGCCCAGCTCCGCCACCTGGACAAGAGCTATGCGGGGGGGCTGCGCAAGTACATCCAGAACGCCCGCCAGCTGCTGCACGACTCCAAGGAGGGTGGGTGAACGGCGGGTGGGGGGTTGAGGCGGGCGGGGCAGCGACGACCGTCGTGCGCCAGCAGGGGATGGGCCAACAAGGCAGCACGAGGGGTCGCCCTTCGGCCACTCCCAGCTACGAGCTGCGCTGCCAGAACCGCCGCTCAGCCAGCCACGCTGCCAGCCTGCTGCGCTGCTCATGCGTGCCCTGCCGTGCGCGCGTGTGCCATCCCGCGCAGGCGTGAACCCTTTCGAGGGGTGCGTGCCGTCGGTGCCCGAGGGTGAGAGGCTCGACTTTGGCAGCCAGCGGTTCCGGGAGCTGGAGCGCGCGGGCGTGGCAGCCGCCGCCAACGCCGCCTTTGTGCTGGTGGCGGGCGGCCTGGGGGAGCGGCTGGGGTACAGCGGCATCAAGGTGGGTAGGCGGCGCATGTGTGTGTGCCCAGTGTGTGGGGGCCCGCACTGGCTGGGGTGCCTCCTTCTGCCCTGCCAGCCGCCCTGCCGCACGCTCGCTGCCTCACGCCTGCCTGTGTGTGTGTGGGCGCGTGCCCCGCGCTGCCCGCCGCAGGTGGCGCTGCCTGTGGAGAGCGCCAGCGGGCAGTGCTTCCTGGAGCTGTACGTCAAGCACATCCTGGCGCTGGGGGTGCGCCTGGCAGCTGGGGGGCGCAGGGGCCTTGGCTTGGTTGGGCTGGGCTGGGCTGGGCTGGGCTGCGCTTGGCTGGGCTTGGCTGGGCGTGGCGTGGCGTGGCGTGCCAGAGCTGCGTTGCTTCCTGGGCTGGTGGCGCCGCCTTCGAGCTGCCGGCAGGCGGCCAGGGCTGCCGCCGGCTCGGGCATGGGCGCCAGCCCCGCTCCTCTGCAGGTGCGCCGCATGCGCTGTATTTTCACCATCCGCGCGCATGCCGCCTGTGGCCGCCCCGCCTCCCCTTCCCCTGCACTGCAGGCTAAGGGCGGCCGCGCTCTGCCTTTGGCCATCATGACGTCAGACGACACACACACCCGCACGCTGGCCCTGCTGGAGAAGCACGCCTACTGGGGCGCCGCGCCCGGCCAGGTCACGCTCATCAAGCAGGAGAAGGTGGCGTGCCTGGCGGGTGCGGCGCCCCTGCTGCCGCCGCCCCTGCTGCCGCCGCCCCTGCTGCCGCTGCTCCAGCTGCGTTGTTGCCGGCAGCACGCTGTGCTTTGCTGAGCGTGCCTTGGCCAGCTGGACTGGCTGCGTATGGAACTTTGCATTTTGCGGGTGACGGAGCAGCTGCGCGGTGCCGTGCTGTGCCGTACTGTGCTGTGCTCCATGCAGACAACGATGCCCACCTGGCGCTGCTGGAGAAGGACGGCGGGTTTGAGGTGCAGACCAAGCCGCACGGCCACGGCGACGTGCACATGCTGCTGCACTCCACGGGTGGGTGGGGGTGGGGCCGCGGGGGAAAGCACCAGGCGCCGGCTCCCAGTTGGCTGGCCCTCAGCTTGCGTTCCGCCAGCCCCCATCCGCTGCTTGCCTGCGCGCTGTGCCTGCCTGCCGCGCAGGGCTGGCTGACAAGTGGCTGGCCGAGGGCTTCAAGTGGGTCTGCTTCTTCCAAGACACAAACGGGCTGGTGTTCCGCGCACTGCCGGCCGCCATCGGTGGGCGGCAGCGGGGCAGGGTGCTGCCGCCTGCTGCCTGCCTTGCATCTGTCGCCTGCCGCACCCCCGAGCTGGGGCCCGCGCCATGCAGGCCTGGGCTGCTGCAAACACTGGGCCTTTGTCTCAGTGTCTGTTGGCTCCATGACGCCGGCCTGGCCCGCCCTGCAGGCGTGAGCGAGGCCCATGACTTCGACGTCAACTCCCTGGCTGTGCCCCGCAAGGCCAAGGAAGCCATCGGCGCCATCACCAAGCTCACCTACCCAGACGGCAGGTGGGTGGGGCCCCGCCGGCACGCCGGGCTGGCGTCGCCTCCCCTGCCTGGTGACGCCTGCGGTCCGTGCAGCGGCGGCGAGCAAGGAAGCCAGGGGGCCACATGGGAGACGCGTGCCGCGCCTGCTGGGCGTAGTCTCGTCCCCTGATGTCTTGCCACCACTTTCTGTACTGCCCCGCGTACCGCCCCCTCTTACCGCCCTGGTCTTGTACTGTCCCTAATCTGTACCGCTGTACCGCAGGCACATCACCATCAACGTGGAGTACAACCAGCTGGACCCGCTGCTGAGGGCCACCATCAACCCGCAGGGCGACGTCAACGACAGCACCAACTTCTCGCCCTTCCCGGGTGCGCTGCCCGGCAGCAGGGAGGGCGCTGCTGGTGCTGGAGTCGCCGCTCAGGGAGGCGCCACAGTTATTGTGCTGTGCTTGCTGCTGTAGCTCCCTTCCGGTGCACACCACCTGCCTGGCCCCAGTTTGGCCCCAGTTTGCCTGCAATCTCTCGGTGATGTGCCCCTGCATCCCCACCCTCCACCCTCCACGTGTTGCCCCCGCCTGCTGCCGCCCCCACCCCCGCAGGCAACATCAACCAGCTGGTGCTGAAGCTGAGCACCTACTGCGCGGAGCTGCACCGCCACGGCGGCGTGATTGCCGAGTTTGTCAACCCCAAGTATGCAGATGCCAGCAAGACCGCCTTCAAGAGCAGCACGCGGCTGGAGTGCATGATGCAGGTGGGGTGGGCGCGCCTTGTATCACACTGTGCATTACATTACATATGGCTGTGTGCGGTTGCGGTACGGGTGGGGCTGAGGGGCAGGGGGATGCGCAAGGGAGTGGCACGCGGAGGCAGGGCCTCCGCAGGGCCTCCGCGCGCTGCTGTGTGGAGCGACCGAGCGCTGCGCGCGCGCAGCGGCACCGCGCTGGTCCTCGCTGGCCTGCCTCTCGCCGCCTGCGCTGACCTGGCGCTGACCTGGCGCTGCCCCTGCCGCGGAATCCGAAATCCAGGACTTCCCCAAGAGCCTGCCCGAGGGCAGCCGCGTGGGGTTCACCGTGGTCAACCAGGTGTGGGCAGCGTACAGCCCCGTTAAGAACTCGCCCGCCGATGCGGCGTCCAAGGCCGCCAGCGGCAACCCCAGCCACAGCGCCACCAGCGGGGAGCTGGACTGGTACCAGACCAGCTGCAAGGTGGGTCCCAGGCATGGTGGTGGTGGTGTCTGTGGTGGTGTGGTGTGGTGGCGTGTGCGTGGAGTGGAACAAGGAGTGCTGGCGTGCAGGCGGCGCGCAGTTGCCACCCCAGCACTGTGGCCCCACCCAGGCTCCCCAGCGCGCCCCCCCCTGTTGTTTGCAGATGCTGCAAGCTCTGGGCGCGCGCGTGGATGGCCCGCTGCCCGCCCAGTTCAACGGGCTGACGGAGCTGGAGCTGTGGCCGCGCGTCACCTGGTCCCCGCTCTTTGCCTGCTGCTGGGACGACCTGGAGGAGAAGGTCGCGGCGGCCTCGGTGCACGTCGGCAGCGACACGGCGCTGGTGATCGAGGCGCCGCAGGCACGCATCCGGTCGCTCGACCTGCGGCGCGGCGTGCTGGTCATTCGCGGCAGCGGCGGGGCAGCAGCAGCGGCAGCGGCCGGGGGGGAGGCAGCGGCGGAGGCGGCAGGTGGGGCGGCGGCGGGGGAGCGGGAGGTGGTGGTGGAGGACGTTACGGTGGACAACGAGGGGTGGGAGTGGAGGGCACTGTCGCCCGACGAGGGTGCTGCGGAGGAGGAGTACATCCGAGGGTTCAGGGTGGTGCGCAAAGGGCAGATGGAGCTGCCCTGATGGCGCCGCCGCCGATGGTGGCGGGGCGCGCGCGTCGACCTGCCGATTTTTTGGCCCTGCACAGAGACTGCCGGCAGGCACCGCCTGCGGGCACGCTGTTGATTTTGAATTTGATTTTGATCTCCTCCTGACCAACGCACGCCGTCAACTGTCTTGTTGCCGAAACCTCCGCCGTGTGTGATGCCCAACCAGGCAGGATCGGGGGCTAGAGCTGCGGGCGGCTAGGGGCCCAGGGCATGTGTTGGCTACGGAACAGCAGCAGCAGGGAGAAGACAGGACAGGGCTGCAGAACAAGGAATACAGGTCATTGTGGGGAAAGAGGAGGTGAAGCGGCAGCAAAAGGGAGGCAGCATACAAAAGCCGAGCAGGCAGGGGGGGCGGGAAGGTCGGTCGCAAGCGGGGCACCGGCTGGTGGCGACAGCCGGGCTGGGGGCCCACACCAGGGCCGCTCACGACTCTCCAAACATGAAGCGCACGCGCTGCAGCACGCTGTCTTGGCTGGGGTCGTAGGGGGCGTCCTTGGATGGGATCTCCAGGATGGCGGGCACGGGCTTGGTGTAGCCGTCCAGCAGGTGGCGGATGGTGGCGGCGATGACCTGGTTGATCAGCAGCACCGCCACATCCTCCCGGTTGGTGAACTCCCGGAATGCCTCCTCTATCCGCTGCTGCGTGGTCTCTGCAGGGCGGGGCAACGGCGCAGGGCAGGGGCGCGGCGGCGGGCTGCGTCGGCGGGCAAGGGCTAGGGCAGGCACCCAGCACCGCCCGCCCGCCCCTGCCCTGCGCCGCGCCGTCTGGCGCCTGCGTCACTGTGGTCTGCTGCCCCGCACAGGGCACTCACTCTCGTCCACTATCAAGAAGTTGGTGCGCTTGCGCAGGTCGCTGTGTCCCATGCCCGTCAGCAGCATCCCCGTGGCGGTGTCCTGGTCCACGATCATGGCCAGCAGCGAGCCCTCCTGTTGCGCCATGGCTGGGCAGCAGCGGGAGAGGGCCACGCGGGTGGTGGTCGGAAGGGTTTTAGGGAGGGCGGGCGGGGCTTTCAGGCCAGCGGAGGGAGTTCGGTAGCACCAGATCTGCCTGGCTCTGGGGTCAGGTTTACAGAAAGCGAGCCACAGCAGGGCGCAGCAGGTCCTACACGTCGGATCTGTGTAAACCACAGCATTTCAGCGTTGGTTTCATTTGTAAGTCACAGGCGAGAGTCACACATGTCCACCGCAATGTGGGAAGGCCAAGTGGAGGCGTCAAGGCAGCCTGGGAACCGCCACCTCTGCCCAGGCTGCAAGAAATCCAAGGGCTTGTTTTGCGAAGACTGCCTTGTGATCCTGGAAGATCCGAGGCCCGCTCAGATCAGGCTGCCAGTTCAGGTCGGCGGCACACATTCGCCCGCCGCTTGCCGCCGCTGCGCCCTGCTATGCCGTGCACACCCTGCGGCAAGCCCTCCTGCGGACCTCGCTGCAGGTTGACATCGTGCAGCACGGCGAGACCAACGCCCGCAGCACCGCCCTGCATGCCGCGCTGCTGGCGGCTGCCGACGTCAGGCTGCACCGCCACGCGGGCACCTCCACCACCCGCCGCTGCGACCCGCTTGACCTGCCTCTGCCAGACTACGACCCTAGCACCACTGTGGTGCTGTTCCCAGAGGGGACGCAGACGCCAGTGGTGGGCCAGTGCCTGCCCTTTGACCGGGTGGTGGTGTTGGGTGAGTGAGGGGCGCCGGCTGCTGTTCCCTTGCTTGCCACCCAGTTGCTGCTTGCCTTTGCCGCACAGGGCTGCTGCCGTCCCATCTGCCGTGCTGGTATGCTATCCCGCGTCCTTTGCCCGCCGTCGACTTCAGCCGCTGACGTTTTGGTGCCACCGCCGCCTGCTGCAGAGAGCAACTGGAAGAAGGCGCGGGGGCTGCTGCAGCACCCCAAGCTGGTGCAGCTGCGCCGCGTGCAGCTGCCGCCAGGCACGGGGCTGACGCAGTTCAGCTGGCGGCGCGGTGATGGCAGCTTCCGTGGGGCGGTGGATGAGGGTGTTTCCAGCATCGAGGCCATCGTGGAATGCTGCAGGTGCGCTGCTGCTGCTTGTTGTGCGTGCGGCCCGTCTCCTCCTCACCACAAGTAGGCCGGCAACAGCAATTGGGACACCACCCAACCACCGACCCACCATTTGAATCAATTCGCAGGTTGCTGGCTGGCCCCGGGAAGAGCTATGACGGCCTGCTGCGCTACTTCCTGCGCACCAAGCAGCTGGTGGAGCAGCGAGGGCCGCTGCCCACGAGCAGGCAGCAGGCCAGGTGTCGTTCGCAGCGGCAGCAGGGCCAAGAGCAGCAAGCAGGGCCAAGAGCAGCAAGCAATGTCAGCAGCCGCAGCAGCAGGGTTTATGCAGCGGCAGTAGGGGAGCAGCGGGGAGGTGACCCAATGTGATCCTGACATCCTAAAGTTGTGGTTGTTGACCGCATTACAAGCGCATGTTGGGCAAGTTGGTCAAGCGACATGTGGCTGGCACGCTGTACCAGCCAAGGGAGAAATGCGGCGGGTGTTGGGCGGCGCTGCCGAGCGCAGAAGGAGGGTGGCTTTTTCGGGCGGGACGTGGGTTTGTGCCCGCATGGTATATGGCCTGTACAAGGCGGCTGGTTGCCAATCTGGGGGCAGGGCCGCCATGCCATTTCATGCGGGACAGGAAAAGAGAAAAAAGTGTTGGCAGTAGCGAACGCGAAAAAGGTGAATCCTGTACAGAGGGCAAACGGGTTCATGAGAGAAGGCAGAAGGTGGGGGCAACAGACAGATTCAGTTCGTTGGCAACAGTGGTTGCAGCGGCGCAGCTGGCTTGGTGTTGTGCTGCGCGACGAGCAGCCACAATAAATTGTGGAGGCTGCGGAACCAGAGTTGGCTGTGTGCATCAGCAAAACTGGATGGGACGGAGCGCCCACCGAAGGGAGAGGGTGGGGGGCCAGCCCACGATGGGCCTGGGATGGCACAGCACGCACGGCAAGTGCGGCGGGCGGTGGCATCGCGGCGCCAATCACGGGGAGGGCCCCAGCGCGTTAGGACGAGCAAAGAAGCAGGGGAATAAGAGCACAGCAACATAGCGACGCATGACACAGCACTGAGGCACAGAGGACATTGTGAATAGCATAAGACTCGCGGCGCGCGGCGGGCAGGAGCCGGCGCCTGCTGTACAGACGGCGACGTGGGAGGGGGCGGTGCAAAATGGGGTGGGTGAAAGATGGGGGTAGGAATTGAGGGGTTCTGGACCAATGCTGATTACCTAGTCTGGGTGGGACAGATGGGGAGGAATCGGGGGTTGGGCTGCGCACCAGCCCGGGACGCGGGCTGGCGCAGAGGGGCTGCCTACAAAGCTCTCTACACACTGGATGGGTAGGCTTGTCTGTCAGGAAACAGAAACATAGATTGGTGAGGACCGCTGGGCGGCGTTGGGCGAGGCGTGACCTGAGGCATGGGCCAGCAGGGGGAGGCGCACGCGCCTCGCGGCGGCTGGCGGGATGCGCATGCGCCGCCGCCTCACTCGTCGTCCATGCTGGCGGCGATGGCCAGGAAGGCCAGCGGGTTGCCAGAGTCCTGCCGGCCCTCGGGCGCAGGCGTGCCGCCGCCGTCCGCCGACAGCGGGCGCCGCCCCGCGGAGCTGCGCGCGGCGTGCGTGGAGACGGGGGTGTGGGCCTCCAGGCCCGCGCCGCCGCCGCCACCGTGCAGCTGCTTGCGGTCGGAGTGCGCGGCGGCGGCGGCGGGGTGCGCCTTGAGGGGCGTGGTCTGAGTGGGCGCCAGGCCTGCAGCGGGTCCGGCAGGGGCGCAGGCACACGTGAGGACGGGTGAGGCGCGCGGCGAGGGGTGTGGGTGGAGGGGACGGTTGACGGCTGCAGGCCTGACAGCTTGCCCCAAGCTGCAGACCACAGCTGCGGCAGAGCGGCGGGCAGGGCATGGCCCCAGCCCCCATGCCACCCACCGTCGGCCTGCGCGGCGGAGGAGAAGGGGCTGCCCCGGGGCGCGGCCCCCGCCACGCGCGCAGCCAGCACCTCCCCAAAGCTGGTCTGCACAAACGGCGACGGCCCCGGCTGGGCCGCGGGCGCCGCCTCGCCGGCAGGCTGCACGCCCTGCAGGCAAGGGCAGCGAGGCGGGAGCGCGCCTTCAGGCCTCGTCCTGTTCAAGGAAGCAGAAAGGCCAGCAGGCGACCGATTGCCGAGGTTTCCCTCCTCCCGGCTGCAGCCGCAGGGCAGGGTGCTCACCGGTGGGAGCTGCGGCGCGGCGAAGCCGGCGGCAGCCGCCATGCCACACATGGCTGATATGGCGGCAGCCATGCCAGGGAAGACAGATGCCAGGCTCATCATCACTTGCCCTATGTACAGCGCCTGCTGCTGCAGGGCAGACTGCTCGGGGGCCGGCGCCGCGGCAGGCGCTGCCGCGGGCGCAGGCGACGGCGCGGTGCCGCTGCCCGTGGCCTGCAGGGCAGCGTCGGCTGGCGCCGCCGACGCGGGCGCCGCACCGGCCTCCTGCTGCTGCTGCTGCTGCGCTGGCGGCGACGAGGGTGGCATTGCGGCGGCTGGCGCCTGGCCGTCTAGCTGCATGGGGGCCGCCTCTGCTGCCGTGCCTTCAGAGTGCGAGTGGTTGCCTGCGTTGTTGTTGTCGGCCTCAGCCGCCTCCTCTTCCTTCTCCAGCCGCGGCCCAGGCATGGCTAGCGTGGGCGACGCCTCCGGCCCCTCTTGCTTGACCGATGCATCTGCCACCGCCGCCGCCGGCGACGCCGCCGCGGCGGCGGCGGCGCGAGGCTGCTGCAGCTGCTGCGCCGCGCCAAACACGGCGGCGGGGTCAAACGGCGGGCCGCCTGGGCTGCCGCCGGCGCTGACTAGCTTGTTGAAGGCCTGGTGGAAGTGGTGCATGAAGGTGCTGTGCTCCGCGCTGGCGCCAGGCTGGCATGCCACGCTGGCGCCGCCGCCGGGGCC
>NW_005435080.1:1314203-1316942 GCF_000147415.1 Chlorella variabilis | reverse complement strand
GCCGTTGGCGGTGCCGTGTCGGGCGGCGCTGGGGGGCACGGCGGCGCCGGCGCCGCGGACGTGCTGGCGGGCCTGCAGCACGTACCGCTCCTCTGGATCCAGTACCGCATCGTACTGCTCCTCATCGGAGCCGCCCTCCAGCCCCACGTCGTACTGCCGCGGCCGCAGCGAGCCCGTGGCGGCGCGCGTGACGTGGCGCCGCCCGTCGCTGCCGCCGCCGCGCCGGCCGGGCGGCGCGCCGCCGCTGGCGGTGCGCGCCATCGAGGCGGTGCGGGGCGACAGCACGCCGCTGCCGCCGGTGCGCGCCACTTTGGCGGTGTGCAGGCTGCGCAGCAGCGCCTCCTCCTCCTCCTCGCTGTCGGCGTACCGCGCGCGCCGCCCGCTGCCAGGCTCCTCCTCATCCTCCTCATCCTCCTCCCCCTCGCCCTCAGAGTCGTCCTTGAGCGCCAGCCCAGCCAGCGCCCGCAGCCGCTTGTTGGACGCCGGGTCGGAGCCCTTGCCGGGAAGCCGCTTCTTCAGGTGGCCTGCAGGCGGGCGGGGCAAGGCTCAAGGCACGGGTGGGCAAGGCGCCGACAAACGCGCCGCCCCGGCGCAAGCCCCCCAACGCACATCTCGCGGCACATCGCCCGCGCTTGGCCGGCAGCCCGCGGGCCGCCGCTGCTCCTGCCTCCTCCATTCGCCCGCCCGCCCGCCGCCCGCCCACCATTCCAGTAGTTTTTTATGGCATTGTCGGTGCGGCCCGGCAGGAACTTGGCGATCTGGGCCCACTTGTTGCCCAGCTCGGCGTGCTTGGCCACAATCATCTCCTCCTGCAGCCAGGGGGCGGCCAGGCCAGGCGGCGCACGTGGGCACAGGCGCAGGGGCGCGGCGCAGGCCCGGCCGCTGCCAGCGAGGCAGAAGATGGGATGGAGCAGGGGGGCGGGCAGCAATGCAAGCCCGGGGGCAGGCGGCGGCTGCCAGCGGCCCCACAGGCTCCCCCACCACCCCTCCCCTTAGGCAGGCAGCTCCCTCCCCTCCACCCCGCATGACAGGCACTCCCTCCCCCTCACCTCCTCGGGAGTGAAGGGCTCCTTCTTGAGCGACGGGTCCAGCTGGTTGAACCAGCGCAGCCGGCAGCTCTTGCCATTGCGCCCGCTGCCCAGGCTCTGCAGCAGCAGTGGCGGCAGGGACGGGGATAGCGCTCAGCACGGCAGCTTAAGCAGGCGCGCGCGCTGCAACAAGACAGCTGGGGGCTGGAGCAGCAATGGAGCGAACGGGGCGGCGCTTGTGGGGATTTCGCGCGGGGGCGGTGGGCGAGGCGAGCGCACCCAGCGAGCAACCGCCCGCTGCGCCCACACGGCCACCCACCTTTGCAATCAGGCTCCAGTTTTGAGGGCCATATGTCTGCAGCAGCGAACGACAGGCAAGGCGGGGTGGTGAGAGGTGTGCAGGCTGGGGGCCCCGCCCACGTTGACCCTTAACCGCCTCCCACAGCTGGCCACCCGCCGCCGCCGCTGCCGCTGCCGGGGCAGCGCCCCGCACCTGTACCAGCTGCACCAGCTTCACATCTTCCTGCATAAGGAGGCGGGGAGGGGAGGGGATGGTTGGAGGGCTGGAAGGCAGGTGGCAGGGCTTGCCCTGGGTGATGGGTCGACGGCGCCCCGCAGCATGGCGGGTGGGCACCAGCCCTCCACCCACCCCTCGCCCCAGCGGGTTTGCCGCGGTCGCCGCCCCCAAAAATAGAAAATAATCGGCCCGGTGCGCTGGGCAGGAGAAGGGCAGGCTGTGGGCAAGGGCTGGGAGACCGCTGGCACGGGGGCCGCCTCGCATGCCGTCGAGCCAACCCGCCCCCGGGCGCCACCATTCGGCGCGGACAGGAGGTGACGGTGGGCCTGGCGGGGTGCCGGGGCCCTCGAGACAGCGAGCAGCAAATCTACCCCAGGGGCGGAGGGGCCGCCCCTCCAAGCCCTTCCCTGCCACTGTCGCCTCCAAACCACCCGGACAGTGGTGCTAGGTGTCTGGAAGGCGACAGGTCTGGGCGCGGCAGCCGCCAGCGGCGATCTGGGGGCCCCCGTGCATGGCGGGCATGGCCACAACCGCCTGCCAACTGTGGCTGCGCCCCAGGCCGTGCGGCCGCACCACACACTCCTGGAGCACACCAGGAGGGGCAGGCAGATGCCCAGGGGCCCGCAGGCGCCCCACCCACCTCTGGCGTCCAACACGACCGCCGGACCTCGCTCCCAAAGTCGTCCCCAGAGTCGTAGCCCGAAGTCGAGCGACCCATCTCGGCCCCCGGTGTGTTTCAGGTGGGAGAGGCCTGCAGATGGCATTCATCCGCATGGGAGGCCTGCCAGGCTGGAGGGGGTCGGGACATTCCCGGGGGAACAGCCCACAGGAGCGCGACCCACACCCCGCTTAGGCCCCAGAAGCACCCATACGAGTGGTGGAGGGCGGAACCGGGGCCTGCACGCCAGGCGGGCTGGTGGGTGGGGGTGGCGCCGGCGGGTGGGCAGCCCTGCCCTGGCAGGGATGGCCCGTGGCAGCACACACTGCCTGGACGAACCCACATCCCACAAGCCCTTGAATGCAGCACAGGGTAGCTGCTGCCCTGCACTGGGCCGCCCAGCTGGTGACACAGGCAGCGGGAGGGCCGCAAGCCGCCACCGCCGGGGATGCCGGCAGTTGGCACGGGACGCGCCCAGCCCTCCTCACCGAGCACCTCTCCCATCCTGGCAGGCCTGGCCTGACGTGGTAAATGCA
>NW_005435080.1:1313103-1314091 GCF_000147415.1 Chlorella variabilis | reverse complement strand
ATCGGGCCCAGCAAGCGGGCGCGAGGCAGGCGGAAGCGTCATGCATGGAAACAGGGGGGGTGCACACGCATGAGCAAGGAGGGCGACAGGCGGATGAAACAGTACATGGGAACACTCTGAGAGGCAGAGATGAGATAAACCGATGAGGTGAGAGCTGACAAGGGAAAATGCAGGCCACTTCTGCACAGCACAGCCAGCCGGGCAGCCCGGCAGGGGCGGAGAGGCGGGGGGCGGCGGGCACGGCCCCGGGACCGCGGCGGGCACTGCTCCCGCGCGCCGCCACCCCGCCCCGCCCGGCCTCCCAGGGCTGGGCGTGGGGCTAGGCGGTGGCGCGCGGGCGCAGCACAAAGATGCGGTCTGTGCCCTCCAGCGGCTCCCCCCACCCAGGGTTGCACACCACATAACTGAGACGGGTGCCTGGGTTCTCGCTCTTGCGGCGGTACAGCCCCAGGCACAGCAGCTGCGCGCTGAGGGCCAGGTGCATGAAGACCTCGCCGTAGGGGCGCCCCACCAGCCCCGCGGGCACTGGCACCTGCTGCAGCGCGGCGCCGCCGCCGCACCCGTCCTCCACGTCGCCGCTCAGCTCCGCCAGCAGGTCGATCAGCATGCCCTGCACGCTTGGGAGGGGAGCGGGGGCGGGTGCGGGGGTGGTGGGCGTGTGGGTGTGGTGTGGGTGTGGGGCATCTGATCTGACGGATGCCATGCGCACGTTGCAACACAGGAGACGGCCCCTCCAGCCTCCCCACACCAAGCAGCAGCGGCAGCTGCCGGCGGCGGCGGCGGCCGGCCAGCGGCCCAGGGGTCCCAGCGCACCTCGTTGAAAAAGGACTGGCAGGCAAAGGTGTCCAGCAGGGCGGGCACAGTCACGCGCCCCGCGGCAAAGTAAGGGTTGGCCTGCAGCAAGTGTGCACGTGTGTGGTGGGGTGTGGTAAGGCAGGGTGTGAGAAGGGTGGTGAGGGGTGGGCAGGGGTGCATGGCAAGGCCTGGG
>NW_005435080.1:1311835-1313014 GCF_000147415.1 Chlorella variabilis | reverse complement strand
CNTGCGCAAAGGGGGGCAGGGGAGGAGCAGGGCAGAGGCAGCAGGGGGCCGGGGGGCACTGGTGAGGAGCAGGAAAGTGGCAGGGCGGGGCGGTGAGGGGAACAGCGGCCCGCCTTCTGCTGAGCGGGGGCCGAGGTGAGAGCTGGCAGCGCGCGTGCATGCGGAGGCGGGCCATGCAGCGGCGCCGGGGCGCGGCACACAGAGGGAGGGACCCGCAGCGCCGTGGCAGCACGCCGGCCCGGCAGCGCCTCACTCGATGCTTGTTGTGTAGAGCAGCTCCACCACCGCATGGGTCAGCTCCGCACCAGACTCCTCGCCCACGCCATACACCTGCCCGGGAGGGGACGGGGCAGGCAGGCGCACAGGTGGAGCGCGGGGCTGCTGCCCGGGGTGCTGCCAGCCGCTGCCAGCCGCCAAACCCTGCGCTGCCCCAGTCTGTGCCAGCCGCCGGCCGCAGAGCCTGCTTGCTCTCTCTTGCTGCATCCCGCTTGAGCAGCGAACATGCAGGAGCGGCAAACATGCAGCTGCCAGCCGCCACATCCCTCCCCGCCCCCAGCCACGCCTACCGCCAGCAGCGCCTGGGCATCTGCCAGTACCGCCTCCCTCGTGCTGCGCTCCTTCTCCACAGCGCCGCCCGTGGCCTGCGCCGAACGCACCGGCCGCGCTGCGCAGGAGGAAGGCGGGGGGGTGGGGGCAAGGCAGAGAGGCGCCCGCACAGGCGGGGGTCAGCACCGGGAGTGGGCCGGGAGGCGCAACATGCAGGCAGGTGAGAGGGGATGGGACGGCATGGGGCGGGCCACGGCGCTGCTCTGGGCGCAGGCAAGGCTGGGAGGGGCGGGCACAGGCGGCTGGCTGCCCTGCTCCCAGCTTGCGCCTGCTTGCGCCTGCGCCCTCCCCACCCCGGCACTCCACCACTCCTGCAGAGGGCTTGCCCCGGGGCGGGACGGCGAGCGTACCGCTCACCCGACCGCGCCAGATAGATGAGCGCTCGGGCCGTGGAGGCGCCCGCCTGGCGCAGGGAGGCAGCCTCCGAGGGCGACCCCTCCACAAAGTGGATGGCCCCGCCGCCGCCGCAGCCCCCCGCGCCCAGCGCGCGCCCCGTGTCCTCGCACACAACGTCGGGGCGGGTGGGGTGCAGCACGACGATCGGCGTGTCGGCGGGGCCGCACTGCGCAGGTG
>NW_005435080.1:1310164-1311641 GCF_000147415.1 Chlorella variabilis | reverse complement strand
GGTGGGTCAAGGGGAGGGCGAAGTGTGTGCGGGGTGGGGTGCCAGCGGGCGGGATGCTGGGAGGCGTGAGCTGGCGCCCTGCCAGCTGCCCCACGGGCTCACCCTGGGGCGGCGGCCCCGCGGCGCCCGTGACGGCACCCATGCCGGCGGCCGGGCCTGGGGCGCCGACGCCGTCCGCGGCGCCGTCCAGCGTGCTGCCGGGCGCGGCGACAAAGCTGCCAGCGCCCGCCCCCTGCTCCGCGCTCCAGTCTATCGAGCAGGCGCCAAAGTCCACCTTGGCAGGCGGCCCCCGCCCCGCCAGCGCGCCCCGGCCCCCGCGCCCGCCGCCGCCGCTGCTGGCGCCGGCGCCGGCGGCCTCCGCGGCGGCCGTCGCCGTCGCCTCGACCGCGAGCGCCTCGGCGGTGGATGGCGCGATGGAGCCGCTCTCGTGCTGCTGCCGCTGCGCCTCCTGGCTGTGCTGGTACTCGCGCACAAAGGCCTTGACCGCCGCGGGGGTGGTGAGGCGGGAGGCAAGCTCCGGAGGCACGCACGGCACGCTGTCCGCGTCTAGGCTGTCAGAGTCGGGGTTGCCCACCAGCAGCGGCACGCAAGACGGCGGCATGGCGGCGGCGTCAAACCCGCTGCCGTCCTCGTACTGCCCATACCCGTCCTCCTCGCCGCCGCCGCGGTAGGCCGCGGCCACCGCCGCCGCGGCCGCCGCGTCGCCGGCGTCCATGGTCTGTAGCAGCCAGTCGTGGCCGCGCGTTCCCGCGCGCGCCTCGCCCGCCGCCGTCGCCCGCGCCAGCTCCTGCGGCAGGTAGCGCAGCCGCTCCACCTCCGCCTCCCGCATGCGGGCAAAGGGCTGGCGCAGCGCCTTGGCCAGCGCGCGCTTGGACTGCCCCACCACGATCAGCGCGGCGCCAGCTGGCAGCGACATGTCAGCCGGGTTGACCAGCAGCCGCTCGCCGCCGTCAATCAGGCCTGGCGTGCCGGGAAGCAGGGAAGCAGTAGATTGGCGGGCGGGCAGGTGGGTTGACGGCCGCAGGGTGAGCGGCGGCTGGCTCAGGCAAGCAGGGTTCGCCTGAAGATCGCGGCAGGGCTGTGGCCTGCCCCTGCCATCTCCCTGCCACCCGCCACCCACCTGCCCACCCTCACCCACCTCTCCGTCAGCTGCTCACCTATCAGCACCTTGCCCGAAGACCAGTACAGCCACTGCGCCACATCAGCAAACCGCCGCCCCACCAGGCTCTGCGGTACCGGCGAGTGCAGGAACTGCGGCGCAGGGCGGGACCAGGGAGGAAAGGAGAGGGAGGCCGCGGGCGTCAGCCGCGATGCGCGCCACACCTCCGGCGCCCCAAACCAACACCACCCCATGCTGGTGGCCACCGGCCAGCCCCCCACATGCTCCCACCCGCCAGCACACCACACCAGGCAGCCAAGCCCCGCCGCAACCCGCCCCGCCCCCACAGCCAGGCGCTGCACCTGGTACGCGCAGCCG
>NW_005435080.1:1308439-1310085 GCF_000147415.1 Chlorella variabilis | reverse complement strand
GAGGGGTGGAGTGGCCGCATGCTGGGCTGGGCCTGGGGCGCCCACTGGGCGGCTCTCAACGCATGCACCCCCCACCACACACCACTTCACACCATTACACACCACTTCACACCATTACACACCACCACCATTACACACCACCCGCTCACCGCGCACCACGCGCCTCGCCGTGAACTCTGCGTACAGCTGGGCCGCCTGCACCGGGATCATGACCACGCCGATGGAGATGGTGGCGATGACCACCGCCTTGCCCAGCAGGCTGTGGGGCACCACGTCGCCAAAACCCACGGTCGTCAGCGTGGTCACCACCTGCGCAGCCACAGGGCCGAGGCGGAGGGGGTGGGGGTGGGGGTGGGGGCTTGCTGTGCAAGGGCTAGCGGGCAGCGGGCATGAGGGGCGGAGGCGGGGGCGGGGACGAGGCAGTGTGCGAGGAACAGGCCGCCCGCGCCGTCGCTGGGCAAGTGAAGCAGCGTCTCTGGGCAACGCCTGAGACACCCACCCGGCCACCCACCCACACCCAGCCGGCCAGCCCGGCCCAGCCCAACCCTGCCCACACATGCCACCCACCATGTAGAGCGCCTGGTGGAAGGGCATCTTCTCCACGATCTGGATGATGGAGGAGGTGGTGAAGAGCATGATGAGCACGGAGTTGAGGAGCTGGAAGAGGCGGAAGTTGGTGCCGGCAGATAGGAAGCCGCCCTTGCGCGTGCTGCAGCACAGGCAGGGGGGGGGGGAGGGCAGGGGGGAGGGAGCAGGGAGCAGGGGGAGGGCAGGGCGTTTGTGGAGGGACGCATACGGACGCAGCAGGCTGGAGGGGCAGGGGCGGCCTCGGCAGGCCTTGGGGCGGGCGCGGGGATGGCATGGCGCACACACGCCGCCGGCCTGGGCGCCTGTGTGGCCCATGCCACCGCCCCCACGGGCGCTCACCTGAGGTGGAGGGAGCGCAGCTCTGAGGACAGCAGGCCCACGCGCAGCACGCGCATGGAGCGCAGGATCTTGGTCCACCGCAGGTCGATGCCCGCCAGCAGGCTGCGGAGTGGCAGCAGAGGGCGCGTGGGTGGACGGGGGTGTGGTGTGGCGTGCAGGTGTACGGTGGCAGGTGCGTGGTGTGCAGGTGTGTGGTGTGGCGTGGTGAGAGGCGTGTGGAGGCCGGGGCGGGCGGGCATGCAGGGGACAGGCGCTGCACAGGAGCCCCGACGCCAGCACAGCCCCGCCCAGCCCAGCCCCGCCCAGGCCAGGCCAGCCCCGGCCAGCCCCGGCCAGCCCAGCCCAGGCCAGCCCAGCCCCGGCCAGTCCCGGCCAAGCCCACCTGACCGAGGTGCCGGTGGCCCTAAGGGCCGCGTCCACCAGCGGCGGCGCAAAGGACAGCAGGTCGCACACGTTCCAGAAGGAGGCCAGCATGCGAAGCTTGGAGTCAGCGGTCTGCGGGGTGAGGGGCGGGGCAGGAGGGGCAGGAAGGGGTGGGGGTGGGGACGCGGCGGGGGCCGCGGGGAGGGAAAGAAGCCAGGCGGACCGGCGGCAAGCGAGCACGCCGGGCCGCTGGGAAGGCAGGTGCCACGCAGCGCCTGCTGCTCGTGCCTCGCCGCAGCCTGTTTGCCCCCGCATCGCGCCTGCCACTGCAACCAGGTCCCCCCACTGCCTCCTCC
>NW_005435080.1:1288587-1308256 GCF_000147415.1 Chlorella variabilis | reverse complement strand
CCCCGCCCCACCTCACCTTTATGAGCAGCGCCTTGGCGGAGCGGCTGCTGGGGCTGCTGCGAGCGCCGGCCCGGGATGCCTGGCACTGCACCTGCTGCGGCCGCTGACGCCGTGCCTGGTGCCGGTGCGGCTGCGCCAACTCCTGCGCTGCACGCTGCAGGCCTGACAACTGCTGCAGCGGTCGACCCCATCGATGCTGCGCTAGCGGGGCTGCCAGCCTAGCAGCAGCAGGCGCTGCGGCACCACGAGGCACCCGCTGCCTGGCGCCGGCGGCAGCGGCGGCGGCAAGAGGCCGCCGGCCAGCAAGCCCCAGCATGCCGCGCTGCCGGCGATGTCAACCTAAGATCTGCTGATGCTCTGTTATCCCAACATGGCGCTGCCGCTTGCTGCGGTGCTGCTGTCAGCCTTTCCGAGCGCCCTGGTTGTAGCTTCGGCAGCTTGCGCCCGGGGAACGCGTGGACAACTTTATCAAGGCTGTACAGAGGGTCTGCAACAGCTCAGAAAGAGGATTGGGGCCCCTGGGGCAGGGTTGAAAGTAAGGGCAAAGCATGTGTTGCCCGCAAGCTGGTTGTACAGACGACAGGCTGCTTGCATTGCCCATCCGTCTGATCCCTTCACAAGTTCAATCGAGATCGACTTGGCCCGTGGCCGATCCCCTGCGTCCCGGCATGTCGAGTGGCCCTGAGGGTGCACAGCCTCAGGCTGTGGCGGCCCAGCGCAAGGTGATGGTGTGCCGCAGTGCAGTGCGGCATGGACTGCACGCATGCAACCCAACCCCCGGGCCTCCCGCCGCCACCGCCGCCGCGGCTTCCACCGCTGTCGCCCCGCCCCCGCCGCACCCAACCACTCCTGCGAAGCCCCCTGCGGCCACCTGCAGCGCTCCCCCGACGCGCCGGTGTGGGGCCAGGTGGTGGTGGGCCCTCCCGGCGCGGGCAAGACCACCTACTGCGCCGGCATGCAGCAGTTCCTCAGCCTGGCGGGGCGCCGCGTGGCAGTGGTCAACCTGGACCCCGCCAACGACGCCGCCCTGCCCTACACACCCGCCGTGGACGTGGGGGAGCTTGTGTCGCTGGAGGCGGTGCAGGAGGAGCTGGGGCTGGGGCCCAACGGGGGGCTGGTGTACTGCCTGGAGTACCTCGAGAGGAACCTGGACTGGCTGGCGGAGCGGCTGGCCCCGCTGGAGGAGGGTGAGTGCGGGTGGTGCTGGGCCTGGGCTGGGGCTGGGGCTGCTGGGAGGGAGCGGGCCAAGGTGCCTGGTGCGGTTGTAGAGGAGGATGGTAGGTGGTGTGCAGACAGAGGAAGGGGAGGCAGGGTGGGTATGGAACAGTGCAGGCTCCCCAATGCATGCCCACTGGCTGTCTGCCTTGACCCCGCGGCTTGCGCAGAGGGCTGCTACCTGCTGTTCGACCTGCCCGGCCAGGTGGAGCTCTTCACGCTGCACGGCGCGCTGCGCCGCATCCTGGATGTGCTGACGAGGCGGTGGCAGTACCGCCTGACCGCGGTACAGCTGGTGGACGCGCACCTGTGCAGGCGAGTGGTGGCTGCTGCTGCTGCTGCTGCTGCAAGCCCAGGCGTTTGCTGTCTTGTGAGGCGATGGCGGCTGGAGGCAGGAGGCAGGAGGTTGAGGACCTCCATCCCTTCCCTCCCAGGTCTCCTTGCCTGCCTTCTGCCGCATCGACCACACACGCTGTACCCTGGGCCTCCCTCCCTCCCTCCCTGGCCGCAGCGACCCAGCCAAGTACCTGAGCGCCCTGCTGCTGAGCCTGAGCACCATGCTGCACCTGGAGCTGCCTCAGGTGGGAGGCCAGGCGCTCGCCGCCTGCCACGGCTGCCCCTCCCCATGCCGGCCCAATCGCTGGCACCCCAGGCTGCCGCGTGCCAATCCGCCGTGCGGCCCTTCTCACCCCCCCTGCCTCCCCCAGCCTCCCCCAGGTCAACGTGCTGTCCAAGATGGACCTCATAGAGCAGTACGGCGAGCTGGCTTTCAGCCTGGACTTCTACCTCCAGGTGGGGCGCAGCGGGGGCAGGGGCAGGCAGGGGAGGAGGTGACAGCAGCAGCAGCAGGCACTGGCGTGCCTGTCCTGCCCTGACAGCCTGCCGCAGGACCGACAGCAAGCCTCAGGCTCGCCTTGCGCTGGTGGCGCCATCAACACGCTGCCTGGCCTGCGCTGGCGCCCCCTGGGACCTGCCGCCCGCAGGCGCAGGGGCTGGGCCACTTGGCGGAGGCCATGGAAGGCAGCTTCCCGCCCAGGTTCCAGCGCATGACGGCAGAGCTGTGCGAGGTGGGCGCTGCCCTTGCTGCGCACGCTCTGGTCAGCCAGCCAGGCGCATGCCCGCACCCTGGCCGCGTGCTGGCCCGCCTGCTCACCCTATAAACCCACACACCCAAGCACACGCACGCCGGCACACGCCCCACCACCCCCACCTGCCCTCCCCCTGCCTGCAACAACAGGTGATCGAGGACTTTGGGCTGCTGTCCTTCCAGCCGCTGGCCATCGAGGACCGCGACGCCATGCGCCACCTGGTGGCCGCCATCGACAAGTCCAATGGCTTTGTGTTTGCGGGGCTGGCGCAGCCAGGTGTGTGTGTATGTGTGTGTGTGTGGGGGGGGGGGGGGGGTTGAGGAAGTCTCTGTGGTGGCTGGACGCGTGTGCCTGCTGGTAGGGGGGTGGGGTCAAGCCCCGGGCAACGAAAAGGGAAGGGTCACATCTCAGACCCTCCCGCTGCCTGCCGCCTGGCCTGCGCTGCCCCCTGGCCTGCAGGTCAGCCCGCCCCTGAGCTGCAGTACAGCGCCGGCCTGAGGGAGGAGGGCAGCGACCTGTGGGAGCAGATGGAGGAGCGGTACATGAAGGACAGGTGGGCGGTACATGCGGGACACACGTGGTTTGGAACGGCTGGGTTGAGGCTTGGTGGTAGGGCGGCAGTAATGGCTGCGGGGTGCACGAGCCAGCAGTACCTTAGCCAACATGCCACGGCTCCCATGTGCGTCAGGATACTTCCGCTGTGCCTGCAGGGACCTTCGCATCCTTGAGCGGCAGCCGGATGCGGGCGCCGCAGCTGGCGCCGCAGCAGCAACAAGTGCAGGAGGCGCACCAGCAGCAGACGCGCCGCATCCAGCAGCAGCAGCAGCAGCAGACACGTCACATCCAGCAACAGCAGCCGTAGAAGCGCAACCGCAGGCCGCAGCAAAAGGGGTGGTTCCAGGAAGAGCAGCAAGGCGAGCATAGATGGCAGGGCTGCGTGATGCCAGTGCAACTACTACATTTACAATGTGCAACGCAACAAGTGCAAATGCAACGCAACAGCAGGCACATAATCTCGCACACCTGGTTCATTCACAATAGATAGCAAATACATGCATGGGTAGGATCTGTACAAGCCCGTTGAGGGAGGGAGGATGGGCGGCTGCGCCTTGCCAGCACCGGCCGAGCTCAGGCCCCGGCCCTGGTGGCAGCAGCAGCGCCGCCCATGGGAGCAGGCGGGCCTGCCGGCTGGTCTGCTGCCACCACCGCGGGCTGCTCCGGCAGGGGCGGCTCTGCGTCCTCTGCCGCCCCCTCCCCAGCCTCAGCCTCCAGCTCCCGCACCGCCTGGTTGTGTGCGCGGATGGTCTCCAGCGCCACCTCATCCCTGAAGCTGCCGGCATTGCCGTACACGGGGTTGGCCAGGCCGATGATGTCCCAGGAGGAGCCGGTGGTCCACAGGTACACACCCTCCACCCGGTACTCGCATCCGCCCTGCACATGCCAACGGGTTGGTGGCGCAAGCGGCCCGCCAAGTGTGGGCTGCGGAGCAGTCACGGGATGCAGGGCCCTGCCGCGGAGCAGCGCTCTGTGTGTTCCACTACCTTACCTGCAAGAGGTAGCTGCTGGTCTGCTGGATGTAGTGGCGCATGTAGTCCCGCACGGCGGGCGTCTGCCAGGGGTCGCGCGACACGTTGTAGGCCCCCCACACCCCCCAGTAGGGGTAATAGGCCGCCTCCAGCGCCGTGGCGGCGGGGGTGTCGCCGTTGTTGGTGGCGCCGCCGCCGATTCCCCACTCAATCCAGTGGATCTCCTTGCCTGGGCAGAGAAGGAGGAGTGGGGAGAAGGCAGGCGAACAAGCAGAGCTGAGGAGGGAGGCAGGCGAGGGCGGAGAGGAGGCATCGGGGCCGGGGCGGCAGGCGAGGCGAGGCACGGGCGGCAGGCGGGGCGGGCAGGCAGCTGGCGGCGCTCCACATGCAGCCAGCCCACCCATGTCCAGCAGCTCCCTCAGGGTGAGGTTGTAGTAGGCCAACTCGACATCCATCTGCAGCAGCAGCAGCACAGAGGGCAGCAGTGAGCACGTCCACTCAAGACGACGATAGCCAGCCCTGACTCGACGCCCCCATCCCTTGCCCACCCCACCGCCCCACACACATTCTGCGCACCCCCAGACCCTGCTTTCTTTGCCAGTGCACCGACCTTGCGCATCAGGCTCTCCATGTCGCAGGGCTGGAAGTCGACGCGGGACTGCGGCACATAGGCGCTGATGCCCACATAGTCAACGGCCTCAAAGGCGGCTCGGATGCCCGCCAGGTCGAACCACCCCTCGATCTGCGCCGCAGCACATCGGCGCCAGGTGTGGGAGGGCGGGCGAGCCGGACGTGGGCGGCAGCGGCCACAGCCAAACTTGCAGCCGCTGCGCCAGCAGCCGCGGTACAAGCAGGGCCCCACCATAACATCACCTGACCGCCAGCTCCCGCAGCCCCCCCGGCCGCCGCCTGCTCCACCCACCCATGCCAGTGCCGGCCCAGCGCACTCACCGAGGGCCACAGGGGCGCAAAGGCTGCCAGGTACTCGTCATAGTTTACAATGTCAATCAGCACGCAGCCGCACAGCTTGGAGTTGTTGATGCCCAGGCCCAGCTTGACCCGGCCCGCCAGCTCAGGGCGCCCCTGCTCGATGCGCTCCCGCACCTGCACGACTCGGGCGGTACGGCAGGCCTCCACTCAGCACGCAGGTGTGGCTGTGGCCAACCTGCCGGCTGGCGGCCAGCAGAGCAGCGCGGTGGCAGCAGTCATCAGTGCTGTGCACGGCCGTGGCAGCGCTCACCATGTCTGCTGCCTCAGCCCACTGCCATGGGTAGAGGAACACGGTGGCGCCCATCTCGCCCTGCGCGCAGCAGCAGGCAGGGGCCTTGTGTGTGAGGCGGGGGCTGCCCTGCCACCCTGCCGGCTTTGAGCAACAGGCGGCCCTGCCACGCAGCGCGCCTGCAGAGACATCCAGGCGGTGCTGTTGTCGAGCAGCACGAGGTTGAGGGCGTCGGCGATGGGAGCCAGCATGATGTCGAAGAAGGAGAAGCCGCTGGCGGGCTGCAGCGGGTCAAACGCCAGCGTGTTGCGCCACCCGTTCTGCGCCCGCCCGTCGTCGGCGTGCACCTGGCAGGACGCGGGGCGGCGGGAGGAGGGGCAGGGGGTGGGGGTAGAAAAGGTTGGCAGAAGACGAGCGGGCACCCTGGGGCCAGCGGCCCGCCCGCTTCGCTCTGGGTGGCGCGCCTCTTCAGCGCGCAGGGCGGGGGCAGCGGCACCCTGCGCGGCTGCTCTAGGTGGCTGGTGCAGGCCAGAGCAGTGCTGTGCTGTGCTGTGCTGTGCTGTGCTGTGCTGTGCTGCGCTGTGCTGTGCTGCGCTCACATTGATGGCCACATCCAGCCCCAGGCCGATCGCATGCTCCAGGCAGCGCCCCAGCAGCCCGCTGAACTCAGCAATCTGGGGCTGCGTGACCGGCTCGGCTGCGCAGGGAGACGAGCGGGCAGGTGGGCAGGCAGGTCGGTGGGCCAGGACAGGCTGGTACGCAGCGCTGGCCCCCAGGGCGCAGGTGCTCCTGCCGGGCTCCCCCCCAGCCCACCGATGCGCGTGGCGGGATCTGTTTGGTATGCCCAGTACTCCACATCGGTGGAGTTGAACCGCGAGAAGCAGTAGTATGCTGCAGCACCGGGCATGGCAGGGAGCATGCCAGCCGGCTTGCCAGAGTGCCAAAGAGAGCAGCAAGCGCGGCAAGTGTGGCACAGGCGCCGCGGTCACCCCACGCGAGCCTCCGCCTCCCCTCCACGCCCCCGCCTCACTTGACAGCTCGTAGTCGTCGCAGCCGGCCCAGCCCGGGGGCGGGTCGCGCGGCCCGCTGTCCCACCACAGCTGGCTGACCAGGAATTGGGCACGGGTGAAGGCCTGGTAGCCGGCCACGCCGTCCACCAGGCAGGAGCACTTGGAGGCGCCGCTCGAGTCCAGCTTCAGGTCCTGGATGCCGCCCACGTACACCTGCATGGGCTGCCCCACGCACCATGAGACCGGCGAACGCTGTCCAATCAAGGGATGCAGTCCACCACAGAGAGGGCAGCAGCCTGGGCTCACGGTGGGGCTGATCTCAGGCGTCGGCGACGGGCGCGCCGGCCGCGCCAGGAGCGCCGCCCCAAGCAGCGCCAGCAGCAGCAGCCTGCCAGGTCCACGTGCTGCTGCTCCTGCTAGCCAGCACATCGAGCCTGACGCCATCGTTCACCCTGTGCTTCGTGACTGATGCTTCGTCTGAGCCTGGTGGTGTGCTTCACATCATAGGGTGCAGTGGTAGTTTCTAATCTTTTCACTAGAGGCCTGCTGCAGGTCTGGGTATCGACCAAAAACTTTCTAATCGACCAATGTAGATCAACATCATACTAAAGTGGCTCAGAACGAAGCAGCAGTCACATGAGCTCAGCTGACAGAGAGGGCAGGGGCGGGTTCATATGCATACACTGCTGCCCCATCCCGCCGCCAGCGGCGGCCGCAGTCCCGCCGCGGCCAGTGCCCTCAGCCGGTGCCCTCCGCGCTGCCCTTGGTTCCCTGTTCGCCGCCCTTGATGCCTGCCAGCTGCTGCTCCAGCTCCCCCGCAACATGCTCCGCGTGGGAGAGGGTGGCGGGTGTGTCGAGCGCCAACGTGCCGCTCTTCAGCATGACCTGAGCCTCGCCAACCTGCCGTGCCTGCTCCTGCCACTTCTCCTGCCACCGATCAGCCTCGGGGGGCTGCAAATGTCAGCATTTGCACGTTCCACAGCGTATTGAATCCAGGGCAAGAGAGCAGCCATCAGGGCAGCTTGCTGTGCAACGCGCGAGCTGGGCAGACCAGTCGGCCGCGCCCCGCTGCCGCTGCCGCACTTGCCTGCCGCTCGGCCGTGGCTATGGTGAAGTCTGCGTGCAGATCTGCCAGCTTGTCCTGCAGCCCCGCTGCTTTGCTCTTCAGCTCCTCCATCAACCACCGCCGGCGTGCGTCGCTGCCGCTGCTGTGCGCCCTGCCCTGTCCGAGGCCCTGTCCGAGGCAGCACATTTTGATGTCCGATGCAGCATCTTCGCACTATGAGCTGAGCACTTTACAGCTGAAACAGGGCTGGGTTCCGGGTTGCACGCAACTCACCGTGGTGGAGTACGCCGGTAGTCCGCTGGAAGCCTGCTAGGCAGTTTGACGAGAGAGGAGTCACAGAGACCTGTCGAGTCAATGGCGAGCGCCGCTATCTCGCTATGTGGGCATCATCATCATCACATGGGCATCATGGGTGCGCCATCTGGCGCCGCGTAGGCGCCGGCGCCCAGGCGCATGTCGTTTGGAGGGATCACAATGAATAGAAGTGAACCCAAATGCAGAGCTAGATAGGCGGCAACACAAGAAAGCCTACGAGTTTGGACCGCAACAGCAAAGCCGCCAACTCCTTCATGGAATCGTGGTTGTGAATAGCTTTCCCAAGGCACAAGTAGACTCCCTATCAGGCGGCAGGTACTCTAGACCCTTCGTTGGTCAGCAGGAGAGGGGGCTGCTTTGCCTCGGGTTCATTTGTCCTGGGTTCATCCTGCGGGCATAGCGCCTGCATGCCCTGCATCTGCCGCTCCAGCTCTTCAATCACATGCTCCGCATGCGACAGGTTGGCGGCGGTGTCGAGCCCCACCGCGCCGCTCTTCAGCATGATGTGCGCAGCACCGACCTGCCGCGCCTGCTCTTGCCACTGCTCGTCCCACTGCACTGCCTGCGGGCCCTGCAACATCGTAGAAGAGCAGCCGGAATCATGGCCGCCCAGTCAATCCGACAGCTTACTGCCTGCCAACAGCTTGCTGCCTGCAGTCTGTTGCCTGCCACCTACCACACACTATACCAGCACCAGCAGGTCGCATAATGCAACAAAGTGAAACAATGCGCCACCCCCCTGCACTTACCCTACTGGCAGAGCAAGTTCGGAGTTAAAATAATTCTGGCGCTCCTCACTCTGAACTTGTCAGAAATTCCTCCTGAGGCTACTCCGAACCGCTCTGGGCCCATGTACAGCATGTCCTGCATGACGTGTCAGGAGCAGAAGTGATGTTCTCGTGCTCCTAGCGCCAAGAATTGAAGCTCGCAGCCACCCGGCGCCCCTCATGGCGCAGAAAAAGGCGTCCCCCATCAAGCAGTGAGCCAGCCGGTCCGGGGCGGCGGCAGGAGGGCGGCCCCTGCCCTGCTGGCAGACCTTGGTCCGAATTGCCCCCCTGAGTCAGAAAATACCTGGCGCACCCACTCCGAACAATAAAAAAGGTCCGTTTTTATTGTTCGGAGTGCCCGCAACTCCGAACTTGCTCTGCCAGTAGGGTACCTGCTGATCGATGGTTTTGAAGCCTGCGTACATGTCTGCCAGCTTGTCCTGCAGGCCTGCCGCTTTGCTCTTCAGCTCATCCATGCCGCTGCGCGCCTGTTGGCGTCACAGCGCTAGGCTGAGGCGACACCGCCGCCGCAGCTGCTGCTCTCTGCGGACCTCCTGCCCGAACCAAGGCTGCGCAACAAGAACATGTTTTGGGTCTCGCTGAGCGGAGCTTAAAGCAGCGTGAAACAGGGCTGGGTTGTGAAGTGCACGCACAACGCACCTTGGTTGTCCCTCCTGGAGCGTACTCGAGAAGAAGGACGGATAAATGAACCTTTTGACAGCTGCCCATGTTACTACATGGCATGGATGCCCCCCGCTGGATGCCCCGTTGGCGGTCGCCAGCGCCAGCGCGGGCCAACAGGTGCCATACCGCGCCGGCATTCACCTTTTACCCTGCCTCTTGTTTGATGCATGAAGCTTGCAGTCAATGAGTCGAATCGAGTCTGTATTACAGGAGCTGAGAAGGTAGGTAGGTGCTTGCCGCAGGTACAAAGCAGGGAGGGCAAACACAGCAGGGGATGGAGGATGTACGAGCGGGGAGAATTGGCAAGTGCAGTGCAGGAGAGTACAGAGGACGGCTGGCGGCTGCTGCCACTGGTGCACAGAAGCGGAGCGCGGTGCACTCCAGCGGCCGCCCAGCCTAGTCATCGTCAGCCAAATGCTCCACCAGGGCGAGCGCGGAGTCCAGCTCGAGCCCCTCCAGCGTGAAGTGGGCGAGCACCAGAGACTGCCCCGCCTGCTCCAGCTGCAGCTCCAGCCGCTCATGCAGCCCTGCAGGCGCCGGGAGGCCCAGGCAGGGAGGAGAGGCCCAGGCGGGTCAAGCCTGGCGGCAGCCAGCGCGCCAAGCATCGCATCTGCTGCAGTGCTGCTGCACGCGCCAGCACACGCCTATCGGGCACCCACCCACCCTTCTGCGCGTCTGCCGCGTGCTTGGCCACCGACTTTATTGCCTTGCCGGGCAGCTTGATGGGCGCCACCCCCTTCTCCTCAAACGCAAACAGCAGCCGCTGGCTTGTCACGTGCAGGCTGCCGGGGAAAGCGATCTGCAAGCAGGATGAGGCAGGTACACAGGGCAGGTCTGAGAGGCGGTGTGGAGGCCAGCGGCGAGGGCCCAGCTGTAGCCAGCACTTGTGCGCATGCAGGCAGCGCCCAGGCGGCGGCTTGCTTGCCTGGCGCACGGGCGTGAAGAAGTTGGAGGAGCAGGTGTATGTCTGCAGCAGCTGGCAGGCAAACGACTCCAGCACCGTCTCCCCGCCATCTAGGCCCAACGCCTCCGCCGCCTGCTGCACATCCTGGCCCCGCTGCCCGCCCGGCGCGGGCGCTGCTGCCGCCGCCTGGTCGGCCCCGGGGTCCAGCGTGCTCCACCAGGAGGTCAGGCCGTGGGCCAGGGAGGACAGGCTCTCCTTGGCCTCTGCCGCGCCGTGCAGCAGCTGCAGGCCTACCTGCAGCAGCAGGCGGGCATGGAGTGGGTTGGGGCGCGGCAGCCCAGTCCCGGCACCTTCCCTGCCACTGCTGCCGGCCCTCCAACGCCTGCCATGCACACGCACACCCCGCACCTCCTTCACAGCCGCCTCTGCCTGCAGCGCGGCATCGATGGCCTCCTTCTCAAACTTGGCCACCGGGTCTTCCAACGGCGGCTCGGGCTCATCATCCACCTTCTCCCCCTCCCCCTCCTCCTCCTGCTCCTCCTCCTCCTCTGCCTCAGAATCCTGCTGGTCAGTTGCGGCGCCCAGGAAGCCCAGCACTGACTGGAGGGCAGCGGCGGCCTGCGCTGTGGGCGTGGCACCCGCTGGCGCGGCAGCCGCCGCTTTTGCCGCCGCCGGTGCCGCCGCCGCTGGTGCCGCTGCTGCGGCTGCCGTGCTCGTCTCTGCAACTGCAGGTGGGCGTTGTGCTGCAGCTGGCTGGGCCGTGGGCTCGGCCGGCTGCTCGCTGGGTGTCGAGGGTTTATCGCCTGGCGACTCGGGCGTCTCTGCTGCTGCAGCCAGGTCAACTTGCTCGAAGGAGGACATGCTATCGGAGTTGTTCATGAGCCCTACAGCACGCTGCCTCTTGAAGGGCGTTCAACGACTGCAAGAGGGCCGGCTGGCGAGGCCTTCGGAAGTGATCCACAAGTACCTTGGGGGATTACAATGCTCTGCAAGAGAGAGAGATGCCGGTGCGGCCATGCTGGGCCCCTGCTGAGCCTTGGCTCGGCCTGTAGCAGCAAGCCTTGTGATCCGCTTGCCTCACTCTCTGCTCGTGGCCGCATTGCCCCAGCAGTATGAAGAAGCGCAAAGCCGAGGTCGATGGTCGGTCCCTGCTGTCCTACTTTGCTCTCCTGCCACGGCCCAAGGCCGAGGAGCAGCCGGATGATTCAGCACGATTGACGCACCAGGAACCGATCCGTGCCAGCCTGCAGCCACTGGTGACGGTGGCGGCGGCGACAGCTGACAACAGGCAGCGGCGGGAGGCCCCCGCCTCGTGCCCGCCGCCGCCTTTGTCATCCTTTGCCTGCGGGGCCGCCTCAGCAGCGGCGGTGCCTGTAGACACTGCTGTAACCACAACAACAGCAGCAGGAGCAGCAGCAGCTATTCCCCCAGGGCAGCAGGGTGCAGCAGGCAGTGCCCTGCCGACTGTGCCGCAGCCGGAGCGCGGTGCTCGCGTGGCGCAGGCATGCGTGCAGCAGCAGGCGCAGCAACAAGACGGCGGCATGCAGCAGCAGCGGCCGGCAGGAATCGGAAGCAGGCCAGCCCTGCCGCTACCACAGCAGCAGCAGCAGCCAGAGCCGGGAGGGCCCCAGGCAGATGATACCCAGCTCCCAGCCTCAGCCGGCACCAGCAGAAGCAGCAGCAGCAGCGACGATGGCGCCATGCCTGGTGTGCCTGGCAGCAGCAGCCAGGGCGGCGACGCCGTCCATGCAGCAGCGGCGGCGGCGAGCCACGCGGCCTTCGAATCTGGTCCAGCCGCCACCGGCGCAGCAGCAGGCGGGTCTGGGGCGGCCGGTGGCGGCGGGCGCCTCACCGACTACGAGCTGCAGCGGCTGGAGCGCATCCGCCGGAACCAGGAGGTGAGGTGGAGGGAGCCTGTCTCTCCTGCCTGCGTGAATACAGGCGACAATCTCTGCTCCCACTTCTGCCGCCGCCCCACCACCCCCTGGCTCCCCGCCGGGATGCAGATGATGGTCAGCATGGGCCTGGGCGCGCCGGGCATCGAGCCCAGGAAGCAGCCGCCGCAGCGCAGGAAGCAGCCTGCCCGCAGGCGGGCGGCGGCAGGGGACGTGGCGCCCGCGGCGGCGCCCGTGCGCCGATCGGGCCGGACCCGCGGCGCCGCGGCGGGCAGCGAGGTGATGATTGCCTGGCCTGCCGGGGCATGCCCGTTGCATGGTACATTTGCTTGCAACGTTGCTCTGCTGCCGCTCAGCATACACATGTGCATGCCATGAACATGCACGTGGGTACCCTGCTGTCAACGTGCAGGCCGGCGCAGCGGGCCTGGCAGCAGCAGCCCCGCAGCTGGATGCTGCGTCGGATCCCGAGCCGGAGCTAGAGTATGACGACAGCTCTGTGCGGCGGTATGTGTGCGAGGTGTTGGCAGCGCCGGCAGAGCCAGCAGGAGGCGACAGCGGCAGCGACGACGCACCCGGCGGTCGCGTCACCGGCTTCCGCCAGCTGCCGGGCTGCCTGCACGACCCGGCGCTGGCGCGGGCGTACAGCGTGGACTGGAGGCCGGGGCTGCTTGTGGTGGGTCGGGCTGCGCGCTGCTGCTGCTGCTGCTGCTGCTGCTGCTGCTGCTGCTGCTGCTGCTGCTGCTGCTGCACGGTAACGCCAGCTGCTGTCAACGAGCAGCTGGGAACCAGCGCAACAGCCGCCTCCGTGCCCCATAGCCCCATACTGCCTGAGGTATCTCTGTGAGGAAGCAGCACAGGCAGCATCCCCATCCTGCCCGGTCGCCACCGGGGATGTGGCTGCTGCCCTGCAGGCCGGCGGCAAGGACGGGGTGGTCAGCATCTATGGCAGCCGCCAGCTGGAGAGCGGGCGCCTGGCGGCTGACGAGGCGGTGGCGCCGCTGCTCAGCCACAAGCTGCACAAGGGCTGGGTCAGCGACGTGCAGTTTGCATCCGCCCCAGCTGCCAGCACCCACGGCGGCGGCAGCGGCGGCAGCAGCGGCGGGGGCGGGGGTGACGTCCCGCTGCTGCTGACCGCCGGCAACGACGGCACCGTGTGCTTGTGGGACCTGGGGCGCTCGGCGGGCAGCGGCGGCGGCAAGGGGGGGCTGGTGCCTCAGTGCCTGGCCAGGGCCTGCCACCTGCACGATGGTGAGCTGGGCTGGCTGGCTGGCTGGCTGGCTGCGCCAAGGGGCGGGCGTTCCCTGTGCGTGTGCGTGCTTGACAGCCTTTTCGGCTGCTGGTGCAGTGCCCTCATGCCGCCATGGGGCTGAGTGCGCATGCCGTGTGCCGGCGCCGGCGCCTGCTGTGCCTGCTGTGCAGGCGGCATCTTCTCGCTGCATGAGCGGGGCGGGCGGCTGGTGACGGCCTCCAAGGACGGCACCGTGGACCACCAGGTCAGCAGCCTGGGCGGTACCGCCAGTCTGGCTGCGGTACAGCGGTACGACGAGCTGCACGAGGGGGTGGTCAAGTGCGCCAGGTGGCGGGAGGGCGGCGGCACCTTTGCCTCCTGCGGGAACGACCGCAGCGTGTGTGTGGTGGACACGCGGCAGCCGCCCGCCGCAGGTAATCTCCCCAGCTGGGCAAGCGGCATGTGTGGTGGGGCATGGTGCCGTGTTGCGCGGCTAGCGCTGTCGCACCATGGAGCAAGCTGTCGGCAGCTGCAAGGCTGCGCTCAGCCCCAGCCTCCCCCTGCCCTGCCGGCCTGCCCGCTGCCGCCGCCACTGGCGCGTGCCTGCAGGCGCCAGCGTGGCGGTGGAGGGCGCCCACGCCAGCGCCGTCAACGTGCTGCGCTGGCACCCGGCCGACACAAACCTCCTGCTCACAGCCAGCCACGATCCAGCCATCCTGCTGCACGACCTGCGCCGCCCAGGCCAGCCGCTGCACCGCCTCCTGGGCCACGCGGCGGGCGCCAGGTGGGCGGCGCAGGGCGCCAGCGCCGGCGCCGCGCCCGCGCGCCACGATCCGCCGCTCTGGGCAGCCAACCCTAGCGGTTGGACATCAGCCCACCCCTCATGTGTTCACAGCCCACTCCTGCCTGCTGCCTTTCCCCGTGCCTGCGCCGCCGCCGCCGCCGACGCAGGATCACCGCCATCTACCAGCCCTGCTTCGTGGCCGGCGGCGCCGCCGTCGCCACCGGCTGCGAGCGCAGCCAGCTGGTGAGCCTGTACTGCACAGCTACCGGCGCCACCATCAGCCGCGGCGCCGCCGGCTTCACGCCAGGCGCCACCACGTGCGGCGCGCGGCGCGGCGATCCGCTCATCTGCTCAGCGGGCCGGGCGGTGTACCTGCTGCAGCCCACCTGGGGGGCCACCGGGGCGGAGCTGACCATGCTGTAAGGGAAAGGAAGCCCGGGGCGCGGCGAGGCCTTGTGGTGCTGCTTTGGAGCCTTCCGGGAGTCACAAGGCCAAGAGGAGGAGAGTGCATGCATGCGGAAAGGGCACTCACGCATACAGCAGCAGGCTGGCGCGAGTGCTGCTCTTGATCCGAAAAGGACAGGCAGAATAACAGAGGCGTTCAAAAACAGGTGTGCAGGCAACAACAGGTGCTGACAAGGATGGCGACCAGCAGCTCAAATGGCAGGCAGGCTGCTGGGCAGCCGCTACACGTGTAATAAAGGGTGCATCGCCGCCTCAGCGCCACCTCAGCGCACCGCCCTCACTTCATCAGGTCGGCAAACGGGTCGGCCGCCGAGGCGCCGCCCTGCGCGGGGCTGCTGTAGCTGAGGCTGCCGAGGTCCACAGGGCCCCCCATGCTGCCCGAGCGGCTGTGGGCCCCCGTACCCGGCGCCGCCCCAAACCCGGCGCCCGGCGGCGTGAGCCCGGTGCCCGCGCCGGCGACGGGCATGGCGGCGGCGGGCATGGCGCCGCCGCTGAAGCTGCCAAAGCCGCCGCCTGGCGAGGGCGGGGAGGCGGCTGGCATGCCCCACCCCATGCCTGCCCCTGCGGCGCCCATGCCAGGCGGGGAGGGTGCCGGTGGGGAGGGGCCGGTGTGCGGGCTGAGCCCCATGGGCTGGTGCTGCCTGCCCCCGATGCCCGTCAGATCAGCAAACATGTCTTCGGGCAGAGCCGCAGGCACGCCCGCCGCCACGGTCGGCAGCGGCGCGGGGGGCGCCGCAGCCGCCGGCCTGGCCGCCACAAACGGCACGGGCGCTGCTGTGGCGGGCGGGCTGGCGGTGAAGGCTGCAAAGGGGTCGGCTGGGGCCGGCGCCGCGGCCAGCGGCTGGTGGAAGGCGGGCGGCTGGTGGAAGGCGGCTGGCGCGGCAAAGTCCAGGCCACCCAGCATGTCGAGAGGGGCCGCGGGGGCGGCAGCGAGGGCCGGCGCAGCGCTGGCAGCCCCCCCAAACGCGTCCCAGCCCTGCTGCGGCGCCGCGGCGGCGGGCGGCGGGCCGGGCGCCGCAGCGCCGAAAGGGTCGAAGCTGGCGGCCGCGGGCGGGGCCGGCGGCGCGGGTGGCGGCGGCGCCGCGGCGGCAGCCTGGGGCTCCTCCAGGCCCCCCAGAAGGTCCATGGCCCCGGCGGGAGCGGGGCCAGCCGCCGGCGCCGCAGGAGCGGCTGCCACGGCTGCGGCTGCGGGCCTGGGGGGCGCCGCCGCCGGGATTGCGAGGCCCAGCGAGGCGGCAATCTTGGGGTTGACGCGAACATCCGTCAGCCGCTTCTTCTCTGCGGGCAGGCAGGCCGGCAGGCAGGCAGCGAGGGCAGGGCGTGGGCAGGCAGGCAGGCAGGGCAGGCCGGCTGGAAGGCAGCAGGCTGGAAGGCAGAGTGTGGGGCTGGGCGGCTGGCGACAGGCAGGGCGCCTGCCTCCCTGCCCAGGGCACAGCTCACAGCTGGCGCCGCCGCCCCGCCACCCCGCTCACCGTCTGCAGGCGGCGCCTTGTCTTCCAGCTTCAGCCGGTCGATGCGGGCGCGGGTGGCGGCCAGCGCATCCTCGCCGCCGCCGCCGCCGCCGCCGCCGCCGCCGCCATCGCCGCCGCCCGCCGCCGCGGACGAGCTGCTGCCGGCGCCTGCGTCCAGCAGGCCGCCGCCGCCGCCGCCGCCGCCGCGCTTTGAGATGTAGTGCGCCCCCTCGTCGGTTTCGTCATAAGAGTCGGTCCTGTGGGGCGTGGGATGGGGCGCGGGGCGGACAAGGGGGCAAAGTCGAGTGCTCCTGTGGAGGGGAGGATATGGGAGGGGCGAGCCCATGCAGAGCATTGCCCTGCACTGCAAGGCCAGCGATGGGGCAGCAGGAGGGGCAGCGCGCACCTGCGGTTGACGCCGGCATAGCCGCTGCCGGCGCCGCCCAGGCCGCCGCCGCCCAGGCTGCTGCCGCCACCCAGACCACCGCCGCCGCCGCCGCCGCCGCCGCCCGGGTACAGGCTGCCGCTGGTGGAGCTGCTGTAGTGGTCTGAGGCTGCGCGGGCAAAGGAGGAGGATCGCATCTGATCTGCAGACACGCCGCGGTACTTGGAGCGATTGGACTTGGCCTGCAGGTTTGAGGTGAGGTGGCCCCAGGTGGCGGCTGGCTGGCTGGCGGGCGGGCAGCAGGAGCGGGCATGGGCGCCTCGCCAGGCGGGCAGGCAGACGGTGCTGGGCACGCCAGGGGCCTGGCGCGCTGCCGGGCACGCTGCCTGCCCTGCTGGCCGGCACGCAGGCGGCGGCTGGCCGGCAAAGCGTGCGCACAGCCAGCAGCAGGCAGCAGGCAGCAGGCAGCAGGCGGTCCCCACACCGCCACACCGACACACACACACACACACACACAGAGCCCCCTTCCCACACACCTTCTCTCGCTCCTCCCGCAGCCGCTCTGGGCTGTTCACCAGCTGCAGGATCTCCTTGGCGCGGTGCCGCACATTCACGCCTGCCAGGCGGCAAGGCAGGGGCAGGCATCGGTGGCGGGCAGCGACCCGCTCAGGCTGCAGGGCAAGCTCACGCCCCGTCCACAATGGAAAGCACCCTGTCCTGGCTCCCACGCCCACCCCTACCCATGGCCAAGCCCCCTGCCTCCACACATGGCCCCCTCCACCCCCCCACCACCATGCGCCCACACCCACACCCCACCCACCGTGGTCCCTCATGTTTGGGTCCTTGTACTCAAAGTGCTGCAGCCGGTCCAGCACCGCCGCGCTGCTCTGCACGTCGCCGATGACCTTGCCGGGGCCGTGCTTGATCAGGTGCTCCAGCAGCAGCAGCGCCTTGTAGCACATGCGCCAGTTCTCGTCCTGGGGGGGGCCGGGCAGGCGGGTACAATTTGTATGGGCAGGGGGACTGGGGCAGGGACGCAGGCTGGTGGCGAGCGAGGTATGGCTGGGGAACCAAAGGCTGGCCAGGTGCCACGTGCCGACGGTGTGCAACACACGCTGGCAGCGCGCCCATCCACAAGTGAATGCCTCCACCCCCGCCGCGCCGCGCCACGCCTCACCCGCTCCTGCAGCCGCCGCGCCAACACGCCCATGATCTGGCGGTAGTTCTCTGGGTCGAATGCCGCGTCAGCAATCTCTGCAGGGCCAGGCACGCGACGGCCAGCGGTGGGGACGCGCGCAGCGGCACCAGCACACGCTGCCGCACACGGCCTGGCGGATGCGACCGGCTGGGTGTGCCCGAAGCGCGCTGGCTGCCGCGCCCGCTGCTCGCGTGCTCACCGTTCATCACGCTGCCGTGCGGGCCTGCGGCGGCGGCCACAACGGCGGCATTGGGGGCGGGTCAGGTGCTGCAGAACCCACGGGCTCCCCACGCTGGAGGCAAGCCCCCCACATCCCAGCACCCTCTCCCGCCGCTGCCGGCCTGTCCAGCCCTGCGGTGGCGAAACAAGCGCCGCCGCGCGGCCCACCACCCGGCCCGGGCCTCACCCCACGTCTCGGCGCTGGTGGCCTCCTCCACCTTGATCTCCAGGTCTGTCAGGTTGAGCGTGTACTTCTTCACCTTGTTGGTGGCCGTCTTGTACAGCCCCCGCCAGTCCACCTCCTTGAGCTTGTCCATGGCGGCGGCGGCAGTGGAGAACGATGGGCGAGCTCACGGCAGGGGAAGGGAATGCTCAGGGGCGATCTGATGGGAACAGCAGGGAGGGAGAGGCGAGGGCCGCCGGCGTCAGCAGAGCGGGTGGCCAGCAGGGAGGCGGAGGCGCAGGTGGCGGCAGCAGGAAGCCGCCTCAGGCGGCACCCGCAGCGCAGCCCGCGGCGACAGCGGCAGCTTCCATCAGCAGCTTATGATGGCATCCAGGCAGCACGCACTGCCTGATCTGTGCGCACGTGATCGCGTTGGGGTGAGGGACAGCTTTCGCTTGAGCGGCAGCAAGCAGCACTTCGTGAACGGTGCGCTGCTACCGCCGGAGGACCGGAAAGGCAGGGCGGGGCATCGGCTCCAACCCCTGTACCTCCAGGGGCAGGACAAATTGGCTCTGCGGTCGCTTGCGCTGCTCACAACCGCACCCAACCAAGCACACATCATCAGCTGCCCCATCGGAATCCCACAAGGCCTGCCGAATCGGGGAACTGGTGGGGGGGCACTGCCCATTGTGCTGGTGGTGTCGGACCGCTGCTCCCTGCTCCTTGCGGCGGCCCAGCCCCTTTGCAGGTGTATTTTTGCAGAAGAGCTCAGGCATTCTTGATGATGAATTGAGTTTCGCTGGTGTAGATGCAGATGTCGACGACAACAACCAGCTGGCAGGAGCCCCGGTTTCGGGACGGATGCGCGGTGGCACCAGCACGTTCCCCCTTCCCGCCTCGCCCACAGGAGCCGGCAGGCGTGGTTTTCTTCGGTTTGCTGCTGGGATCATGTCATCTCGATTGACGGAGGGTACATCAGCTTGCTCCAAGAGTACAGCTCGGAGGTGGCCCCTCTGCTGCCGCCTTGCCGCCTTGCAGCCTTGGCGCCGCCACTGTCCCCCCGGCCTGGTAAACCCTCACCCCCTGAGGCTGTGCGCCTATAAATAGATGCATTCTGCTGCAACTGGACAAGCCGAATCAGCACTGAAAGTTGAGGCTTCCTGAAGCCTGCTGTCTGGGGGCCGTGGTGCGGCTGGCGCCTGCCCCGTCAGCATCAGTAAGGGTAATGATTGGGAGCTGTATTGTTGGTTTGATCAACGCCTCGGCAGCCTGTCACCGCTGCAGGGAAGAGGGCAGGAATGCTGCGCTCCGCAACCCGGCAGCTGCGGACGGGTGCCTCCCTGGGGCTGGACCTGAGCTCGCGAGGCTTGGCAGGCACCGCAGAGCCCGTCGCAGCGTCCACGGTGCGCCGCACGCCGGCGCGCGGGCGTCCTGCCGCCGCCGCCGCCGCTGCCCGCCACCTGGCGGCTGCGGTGCTGCCGTCGCACCGTCCCACCCCGCCTGCTGCTGCTGCCCTGCAGGAGACGGTGAAGCTGCTGATCGATGGCCAGTTCCTGGACTCCAAGACCAAGGAGTGGGTGGATGTGAGGAACCCGGCCACGCAGGAGGTGGTGGCCCGCCTGCCTCTGTGCACGGGCGAGGAGTTCAACGCGGCGGTGCAGTCCTCCAAGGACGCCTTCCCCAAGTGGCGCACCACGCCCGTGCCGCTGCGCGCGCGCGTCATGCTGCGCCTTCAGGTGGGCGGGACGGCCTGTGTGTGGGTGCGGGCGGGTGGTGGAAGTGCGTGGCGCGCAGGCAGGTAGGCTTGTGGTACCAGGCAGGCGGCACCACGGGGAGCGAGGCGAGGGCAGGCTGCGCTCGACATGGCTGCCTGTCACGCGGTGCACCTGCTCGGGGGCCCCCTCCCCCTCCCCAGGAGCTCATCAACCGGCACATGGATGAGCTGGCTGCCAGCGTGACGCGGGAGCAGGGCAAGACGCTGGCCGACGCGCGCGGCGACGTGTTCCGCGGCCTGGGTGAGCACGGCGTGGCGTGCGGTGTGGTGTGTGCATGGTGTGGTGTGGTGTGTGGTGTGGGATGAGTGC
>NW_005435080.1:1269883-1288101 GCF_000147415.1 Chlorella variabilis | reverse complement strand
ACCCCTCACCCCACACCCACACCCACACCCACACCCGCAGCCATGATCCCGCTGTGGATGTTTCCCATGGCCACCGCCGCCGGCAACTGCATGGTGCTGAAGCCCTCGGAGCGCGACCCCGGGGCCGCCATGATGCTGGCTGAGCTGGCGCTGGAGGCGGGTGGGTGCGGCCGGCGGGGCATTTGTTCAGCGGCCCCTCTGCGTGCCTTCGCGGAGAAACCTTCGCGGCTGGCTGGCGCCCGGCCGACCGTTTGGATCCCGCTGTCTGCTCATGAGCGAGCTTGCCCGACTTGGTCCCCCTGCCTGCCCCTCCCTTCTCCTGGCTGCCCTGCCCGCAGGCCTGCCCAAGGGCGTGCTGAATGTGGTGCATGGCACCCACGACACCGTCAACCGCACCCTGGACCACCCAGACATCGCCGCCATCTCCTTTGTGGGCTCGGGTGGGCGGGGCCGGTGGGCTGGGGTGGGGTGCACATGGCCGGGTGGCACAGGACAGGTACTGCTACAGGACAGGTACTGCTACTAACAGGTGTCTGTCGGGGCAGCTGGCTGCACAGATGGCAAGTAACCTGAAGCGGACGCGCCTGGCTGGTTCAGCGGTGGGCTGAGATGGCCGCCCCTTGCCCTTCCGGCCGCCCGCGGCCGCTGCAGACGCGGCTGGAAAGTACATCTACGAGCGCGGCTGCGCCAACGGCAAGCGCGTGCAGGTGTGTGTGGGCGTGTGGTGGTGGTGGTGAGGAGGAACCCGGCGGCTACCTACCCACCCACCTGCTCGCCTGCCTGCCTGCCCCCCACCACGAGGAGCACGGCAGGCACCCGCCGCGCTCCGCCCTGCCATGTCCTGCACCTCCCCATCCCCGACCAACAACAGTCACCACACCCACACCCACACAAACCGCCACCACTGCCGCACACCACACACATGCAGGCCAACATGGGCGCCAAGAACCACGCCGTGGTCATGCCGGACGCCAACCCTGAGGCGACGGTGGCGGCGCTGACGGGCGCGGCCTTTGGCGCGGCGGGGCCAGCGCTGCATGGCCATCTCGGCGGCGGTGTTTGTGGGGGGCATGGGGCGGTACCGCCAGGCGCTGGTGGACAAGGCCAAGAGCCTCAAGGTGGGGGGTGGGGGGTGGGGGCAGGCAGGGAACAGGGCGGGGGCGGATGGGGGCCTGGCTGTGGGTGGTGGTGGGCTGGGAAGCAGGAGCTGGAGGGTGGTGGATAGCCCGGGCAGGAAGGGCACCTATGATGCACGAGAGCGAATGCTGCGCTCGTGGCGCCCAGTGGAGCAGCTTGCTTGGCAGAGTGGTTGCCTCGTGTGCCTGCCTGCCCGCGCCCATGCCTGCCCCCATGCCTGACTGCCCTGCTGCGCCCCTGCCTGCCTGCCGAGCAGCTGAATGCGGGGTGGGAGGCGGGCGCCGACCTGGGGCCCGTCATCTCCCCAGAGGCCAAGCAGCGCATCGAGCGCCTCATCGCCAGCGGCATACAGCAGGTGTGTGGGTGGGTGGGTCGGGGGTGGCCGGGTGGGTGCGCTTGTGTGTCACATGGGCTGGAGCGCGGGAGGAGGGGGTGGAGGGCGACAGCAGTCCACGCAGCGCCCCACCCGCCAGCCCAGCCAGCCAGCCCTCACCGGGGGCGAGCACCTCACCCGCAGGGCGCGGTGTGCGACCTGGACGGGCGCGGCGCCTCGGTGGCGGGCTACCCCGACGGCAACTGGGTGGGTCCCACCATCCTGAGCGGGGTCACCACCGGGCATGGAGTGCTACCAGGGAGGAGATCTTCGGCCCCGTGCTGGTCTGCCTGGAGGTGGGGCCGGGATGTGTGTGTGTGTGGTGTGTGTGTGCGGTTGGTTTGCGGGTGCGGGCGTGCGGGGGCAGCAGCGGCATCAGAGACAGGCAGCAGGGGGCGGCGTGGTGTGTGGCGCTGTGTCCACAGCACCCTCCCATCCCCCCAATCACGCGCACCTGCGCAGCAGCACCACCACCGCCAACGCCACACACCCTGCCTCTACGTCCCCACGCCTGCTGCCACCCCCCCCCCTCCCACACCTCCCCGCCCCCTGCGCAGGCGGACAGCCTGGAGGAAGCCATCTCCATCATCAACGCCAACGAGCACGGCAACGGTACCGCGCTGTTCACCGCCAGCGGCGCCGCCGCGCGCCGCTTCCAGCAGGACGTGGATGTGGGCATGGTGAGGGGCTGGGGGGCGGCGGCACACACGTGCACGCGTATGTGTGTGAACGCGTGGGGTGGGTTGGGGGGTGGGGGGTGCAATGCCGTGGCAGCAGCGAGGCAGGGGCACTGGTTGGCAGCGCAGTGTGCAGCTGCGTCCTGCGGCTCTCACCCCAGCCCCGCCTGGCTGCCTGGCCCACGCGGCGGCCCCCTGGGTGCAGGTGGGCATCAACATCCCCATCCCCGTGCCCCTCCCCTACTTCAGCTTCACGGGTGCGGCGCCGGCGCCACGCTGTGCATGCCCCTCGCGGGAGGCGGCTGCTTGCCTGGCTTGAGCTGCCGCCGCCCGGTTGTGCGCCCTGCCGCCAGCCAAGGGAAAAGGCTCGGTGCCACCTGCCCCGTCTCGCTTCCGGTGCCTCCTGCAGGCTGGCGCGGCTCCTTCTATGGCGACCTGCAGATGTATGGCAGGATGGGGGTGCAGTTCTACACACGCGTCAAGACGGTGACGCAGAGCTGGAAGGATTCGGATGCGCCGGGCGTCATCCCTGGGCTGGCGGGCGTGGGGGCCAGCACACCCGGCAAGCACTGAGGCGGCGTGCCTGTGCCCGACCGGCTGCGGCCTGGCCACTGCTAGTAGCGTGATGCTTGCACACATGCAAGCAATTCCTGGTTGTAAGAATGTCAAGCGATATGGGGCCATGCGGCGAAGAATGGGGAACGAATCGGGGCAGGAATCAAAGTGATGGGCGGGTCGCAGTGCTGGCAGGAAAAGAATTCGTTCGTTGCGCAGAGGATTGAATAGCGAATAGCGGGCATGGTGAGAGATGGTCATGTGCAGGCCAGGGGATCAAGTGTGGGCGCTTAGGCATTCCGGGGCGCCAGCACGCTGCGGCGCTGCCTGCCTTGGCCGGCGCCGGTGCCCTTGTCTGCCGGCAGCTCCCAGTAGCAGCCGTCCAGGCCGCCCGTCTGCCCCGACCTGTCGGTGCTGCTGCGGCAGCGCGCCTCGGCCTGCGTGCTGCGGCCGTGGGCGCTGGCCCTGGCGGCTGCGCGGGCCATGTCCGGGCTGTGGCCGTGGCTGCCCAGCACCGGCCTGTTGGCTTCTGCGCACGCCTCCACGAAGGTGCACAGGTCGTCAAAGCAGGAGTGGGCATCCAGGTCGTCCAGCGCTGCATCCAGCTCGCCGCCGTGCAGCAGCAGCACGCGCCAGTCGCAGCGCTGCAGCACCTGCATGGCCGAGGCGGGGCAGAGTCCCAGGACAACTCAGCCTCAATGGCATGGAAATCATGACAGAGCAACGAACTTGCTCTCCCACCACCTAGCACTCTCGCAGGACCTGGTAAGCACAAGGGCCATCCCCCACCTGCAGCTGCAGCGCCACCATGGCGCGCTTGTAGTGCTCAGCCAGCTCCTCCCTGTGCGTGGCATTGTCTGGGTGCAGGCGCAGGTAGGAGGGCAGGCAGAACTTCAGCGGGCGGTACTGGCTGCCGTGTGCATTCTCCAGCAGCCTGCGACGGGCAGGGCGTGGGCGCGGGAGGGCAGCAGGCACCCATCAGGGGACGTGGGTGCTGCGCCGACGTCTTGGGCGACCGAAGACGCCCCTGCACAATCCCTGCTCACCACAGCAGGGTGAGCAGCAGCTCCGGCGTCAGCTCTCCAGGCGTCACAGCGGCGCGGCGGCACAGCACCAGCATGCCTGCAGCACCCGTGTCGCAGATCTCTCAAGAGAGCGCGAATCGGCCGCCTTGCACAAACTGCACTGGGTGGGCTGCCAGGCCTGCACCCATCAACCACAAAGCGAGTGCAAGCTGCCCTTCCAGCACCCACCTGCAATGGTGACGGCCAGGCTTCCAAAGTCGTGGGCCCCCACGGGGTGCAGGTCCCACTGCTCCAGCTGCGTCAGAGCAGCCAGCACGGGCGTGCTGCCCAGGTGGAACAGGAAGGCTGGCAGCAGCGGGTCGACGATGCTGGTGGCGACAAATTCTGCAGCGTCGGGAGTTGCACACAAGCACAGGGGTGGCTGCCAGTTGACCACCATGTCAGGCTGCTGCCTAGGTGGAATCAGCACCCAGCAGCCCCGACAGGCTATGACAGCTGCCAGCAGCCTGCGCAGGCCAGGTCAACCACCCACCTGGGAAGGCGTCGTCCTCCTGGGCGCTGCCACAGCTGCTGCCGCACAGCGCGGGCGTGGCGGCGCTCTGCATGCTGATGCTGTCCTCCTCGTTTTGATCCGAGTGCGACGGCGGGCTTGCAAAGCTCTGCAAAGCAGCGCGGCGGGGGCGGGCTCAGCAGAGATGGGGCCACGGCAGCGGCGGAGTGGGTCAGCGTGGCGACAAGGCGGCGTCCCTACTTGTAGCCTGCAGTGGGGCTCCTGGCAGCGAGTGCAGGGCAGCAGCGGGGGCGCCTTGCTTGCCTTGTCCGCTCCGCGGGCGGCAACGGCGGCGGGCGAGAACAGTCTGCTGTGCTTGTGCTGCTGGTCGCCGCCTAGCCCGTACGCCTTGGTGAGCTGCAGCTGCTCGATCCCGCAAGGCGAGTGGGCAAGCTGCGCAAACACCCGCTTCTGCTGCCGCGCCCCCAGCGCCTTGGTCACGCTCCTTCCTGACATCTTGGAGGCGCTGCCAATCGAGCGGGGATGAGGCGGCAATGCCGGCGATAATGGCGAACGGCAAACGCGAAGCCCGCAACTCATCATCAGTGCACGCTTTCCAATCCAGCTGGCGATGCAGCGGCGGCGGCGCCGGGGGCATTCATTTAGGCAGCACATTGCCTGATTGCTGGTGAATCTTGTTGGGAACCAGGTGCTGTGCAGAATTTACAAGCAAGGTATATCATGGACGCAGTGGCCGTGCCAAAGAAGGTTGTTTGCGTTCAGGCGGAGTCGATTGAGTCGGCGGAGCGCCAAGACAGGCGCAGGCCAAAGGGGCACTGCAGCCTGTGGCCCAGCGCCGACAGGTCGAGGCGCAGCCCGGCCAGGCCGGCACCCACCGCGCCGTGCGGTGGGGCCAGGCTCCGCACCACCTCCAGCCCGCCGCAGGTGTCTGTGCGCTGCACCACCTCCACAGTCATTGCTTCGACGGGCAGGTGCCAGCCCAGCACCTCGATGCCGCCCAGGACTGGCCACTCGACCGCGGCGTCCGCCGCAGCCGCAGCCTCTGCGTCGCGCGCGGGGCTGCACCTGCCGGCGCCGGCTGAGCGCAGCTGACTGGGGCTGCCAAACTGCAGCAGCACCTGCGCCGCGTGGCTGCGGCTGACGGGCTGGGGGCTGAAGGTGGCATCGATGTGCAGGAAGTTGCAGAGAGACGTGCCCACCTGCAAGGCAGCAAGCATGCCTCAGCAGATGGCAGGCGCTCTCTTCGACTGCGGGCTTTCCCTGCAAGGAATTGCATTGATGAGCATCCGATCACCCCCCCCACCCCCCCACCTCCGCACCACCCACGCACCTCCACCTCCTCGCCGCCATCATTGTACACATGGGCGCTGATGCGCGCCTTGCCGCCGCCCAGCGCAGCGCCGCCCGCCGTACCCGCCTCCAGCACCCCCGCCAGCGCCACCACCACGGTCAGCGGGCTGCGCTTGGCCTCGGCGGTGGTCAGCCCGCCCTGCTGCATCGCAAGCGCCTGCAGCCCATCATGCCAGGCAGGGCAGTACGGGGCAGGGCGCGGGGAGTGTGTGGGGTGTGCGGTGGCGAGCAGCGCATCCCGCGGTGCTCGGTGTTGGCAGCCGGGGCAGGTCGCGGCTTCACATGGATGGGATGCACAGCAGGGAGGCGGCGCCGGCTCACCGAACCGCCCTGCATGTGCAGCGGGATGCAGCCCAGCCCCGCCAGCGGCGCATCCAGCACAACGGTGGTGCCACCCTCCCTGCGCGGGGGGCAGGCGCAATGCAAGCAGGGCTGAGCAGCTGCACGCGGCTAGGTAGGCAGCGCTCCGCGCCCAGCATCCTTGCTGGCACCAGCTGGCGCGTCGCGCCTCCAGCGCCATCACAGCCATAAGCGGCCTCCACGCAGCGGCCAGGCTGCCCCAGCTCACCCTGCCTCCACCACCTCCCCCGTGTCCCACAGGCTGTGCCAGGTGCCGGGCGGGAAGTAGGCGCGCACGCTGGTGGCGCCCTGCTGCAGCACGGGGCTGACCAGCAGGTGGGGGCCCACCATGAACTGCCTGCAGGCAGCAGGCGGCAGAGGAGCGGTGGAGGCGAGAGGTGGGCAGCGCAGGGGAGGGGAGCTGCGGGGGCTCGACGCATGCTGCATGCTTGCCCTGGCACCACGGGTCGTGCAAGTGAAGGCTTTCCCCCTCTAAACACCAGCTCCACTGAGCAGGCGAGGGACACAAGCCCCACAACGACGGAGCGCGCCTGTCAATGGCGTGGGTGTTGGGGTCTTGCGGGAAGTTGAGGAAGAGGGGGCGCATGACGGGTGCGCCCGTCTGGTAGGCGGTGTGAAAGGTGGTGTAGAGGTAGGGGAGCAGGCGGTAGCGCAGGCCCAGCGCCGCCTTGCCCGCCGCCGCCACCTCGGGCCTGCAAGCGGGGGAGGGGATGGGGAGGGGTGGGGGCTGGGGCCAGGCCACAGGCAGCAGACGAAAGGGTTGCGCAGCAGCAGCTCGAGCGGGACCGTGCATTAGGTAATGCCGGCAGCTGATTGCCCCCAATGACCCGTCACTCCCCCAAGTACCACAGCCCCGAAGCGGTACGGTGACCCCGCACCAGCGGTACAGCTCCTGGTAGCCGCCGTGCAGGTCAGAGTGGTCGCGGGCGAAGGGGTAGAAGGAGCCCAGGCTGGCCCAGCGGGCGCACAGCTCAGGGGTGGGGTCGCCCATGAAGCCGCAGATCTGCGGGCAGGGAGGGGGGAAGGAAAGGATGGATGGATGGATGGGGGAGGGGGTGGGGGTGTATGGCAGGGCCAGCCTAGGTCTGGGGGTGAGGTCCAGGGGGCAGAGGTGTGCAGGCAGTGCAGGGGGCGGGACGGGGTCATGGCCCCAAGCTGGCTGCGGCCGCACGTCGGCGCCGGCCATGGGGATGCCCCACAGCCCGATGCTCAGCACGCCCGGCACGCTCCATGCCATCTGCTCAAACGTGGCTGCGGGCGGGGCGCGGCGAGGCAGCGAAGCCGGGTGGGCCTGGGCAGAGCAGATGCGGCGGCAGGAACCCAGCCAGGAGCGCAGCAAGCAACGCAGACAGCCCAACGCGGCTGTCCTGTTCCCTAGCGGCAGGCGACAGCACGCGACAGCAGGCGACAGCAGGCGACAGCGAAGCGCGCCCCGGCCCCACCCGAGTTGTCGCCCGTCCAGTGCGCCGCGTAGGCGCCCGTGCCCAGGAAGGAGCTGCGGCTGAGCACAAAGGGGCGCCTGCCCAGGATGGCGCGCACCGCGCGGGAGATGGTCAGCACGGCGCTCAGGCCGTACAGCTGGTGGGTGTTGTACTGCACGGAGCCGTCGTGGTGGGAGGCCAGGACCGACATGGCCTGCGCGCAGGGGCAGGTGGGGCCCACGGCGGGAGCCTGGGGTGCGGTGCATGCCAGATGGTGTGATGCGGGGCCGTGGCCGTGGCCTAGCCAAGGGCGGCCTCTCCCAGCCTGCTGCCGCAGGCCAGCCGCGGGCGACGCCCCCACCTTGGTGCCCAGCGGCAGGCGCTGCAGGCTGCTGCTGACGTCGTAGGGCGGGTGCAGCCAGCGGAGCTGGGTGGCGTTGAGGCCCTGAGGCTCTTGGCAGTCCAGGTGGCACACCTGCAGGGGCACCAGGGGCAGCCCAGGGGGGGCACTCATCAACAAAGGTTTCGCAGTGCAGCATGCAAAGCATGCAAAGCACGGCACAGACAGCACGCCACGTCACGCGTGATGATGGGTCCCCCCCGCTCTGCCAACCAGCACCGCCCAGGTACCGGCTCCAGCCAGCCAGCCAGCCAGCGGCGGCGCACCCAGGGGGGGTCATCTCGCAGCTGGGCCCTGGAGGGAGCCCGCAGGGGCGTGGCGGGCGCCCCGGGCCGCATGTGGCACTGCGTGCCTGTGCAGAAGTTGGACACCTCGTTCATGTCGATCCTGCACACAAAAAACAGTGGCAAGCCACCAGCCGGGGGCAGCCAACTTGAGCGGCGCTGCTGGTATGGCTAGGAGGCAGCCTGGGGGGTCACAGCCGAGAACAGGCAACAACAGGCGGCGCAGCCAGCCAGCGGGGTGGCCGAACAAAGCGGGCAGCGCGATCGCACCAGATGCCATCCCAAGGCACCATCTGGCTGTGCTGCTCCAGCTGGACGGCAAAGTAGTCGCGGCCGGCGGGGCTGAGGAAGTCGGGGAAGTGGCTGGCGCCAGGCCACACCTGCATGTGTGGAGGGTGGGAGCACAGGCAGCTGGGACGCAGGTGGGCGGCAGCCCGGTCGCGGTACTTGGGCACGCAGCGGGAAGCACACAGCACTGGGAGGGGTAGCATGCCCCAGCACAGCACATCACATCACATCACATCACATCACAGCACAGCACCACGCCACGCGGCCAGTATGCCAGGTCCACGCATGGCCCCGCGCAGCGACAGCCCAGCCAGCGCCTCACCCAGCCCAGGTAGGGCTCGCCGTCCACGCCGCGCATGAAGGCGCCGGCCTTGAGGCCCGCATCGTAGGCGGGGTAGCCTGGGTCGACCTTGATGCCTGCGGTCGTGTGGAGTTGTGGGGTACGCGAGGTGGGTGATGTGTGCGCAGGGCATCCAGCAGGTGCCAGCAGCCGTTTTCTGCTGGAAGCACGCGGGGCAAGAGTTGTGTGGCGCTCAACGGCCATGCCAGGTGGGCCCCAGGCTGCGGCATCAAGGCGCCTTGCCTGGGTCCACTATCGGCACCCAGCGCTGCCCCTTGCTGTGCAGGCCCGCCACAAAGCGCTGCGCAGGGGGCACGGGAGGGAAGGCGGCCGCTCAGGAGACCGAGGGCTGGGGCTCACATGCCTCCAGAGTGCAGGCAGGCAGGCAGGCGGGCAGGGGGGCACTGAAAGGCGCTGGTGAGGCGCAGCATCCCGCAGGCAGCTCCTGCGCAGCATACGGCGGCTCAGGGAACGGCGGCAGCCCCGCTCACCCGCATCTCTGGCAGCGGGAAGTTTGTCGGGTTGAAGGTGAAGTCGCGCCATCCATCCATGTGGTCGATCTGCGGCGCACCGCACACACACATGCACGCCGGCGGAGGAGCGGCTCAGCAGCTCCCTCACACACCAGCCCTGATGTGCTCGGCCCACCACGCCATTGAGCCTGCAAGCAGCCCAGCTGGGCTCAGGGCGCCGGTGCTGTGCTGTGCTGCGCTGTGCTGTGCTGTGCTGCGCTGTGCTGCGCTCACGTCTGTCCAGATCGCCTCCAGCGGCAGCCCCGCCTTGGAGTAGTTGGCCACTACCTCCTCCACCTCCCACACGCTCTGCAGGGCAGGCACGGCAGCGCAGGCAAGAAGGGACGGGGGCAGCGCAGCGCAGGGAGTGCGTCAAGAGGGGCCGCGGGGAGACGGGCCGACGGCGCACCCGCCGGGATGCCCCAACCCAGGGAATCACCCGGCGTGCGCACCTGGTATCCATACCTGCAGGCAGACAAAACACACAAGGAAGCGGCAGTGAGCGGCGCTGGCGACAGACTCTTAGCCTAGCCACCGGCGTGCAGGCTGCCACCTAGGGAGCAGTGGCGGCAACAGCCGGCCCCCACTCCACACAGCGGCAGGCACGCACTTGCACTGGTGCCAGCCAAGCGACCAGTAAGGCATCATGGCTGGCCGCCCCACCACCGCCGTCAGCTGGTCCAGCACTGCAAGCAGGGCCGGGAGCAAGTGCCAGGGATGGGAGCTGCGGACGCAGGGGGGCTGCTGCTCCCAGGCAGCGAGCGGCAGACAGGGAGGCGGCCGCCGGGCCAGGGGCTGCTGGCCCACCCGCCCTGGTGCAGCAGCAGCAGCAGCAGCAGCAGCAGCAGCAGGCGGCCTCACCAGCCAGGGGCGTGGGCCCCAGCAGCAGCAGGAGGTCCAGGATGCCGCCCGTTACCCGCCAGCTGCGCGGCACGGGCCCGGCAAAGGTGTGCAGGGGGGGGGGGGGCAGCCCGCCGGTACGCTTGGGTTGGGCTAGCGGGCGACAGACAGTCGGCTGCTGCCACATGTGCTTGCTGCAGAGCCGCAGCACGGCATGTGGCCGGCCACCACACCGCCACCACATCCGCTCCACAGCCCCGCACCTGAGGCGGTCCTGAGAGGGCACCACGTCCATGGCGTTGCTGCTCAGCAGCAGCATGCCCCAGGCGGTCCCATCTGCGGCAGCCGGTGCACAACTCCATCACCTCCAATGTTGTGCAGGGCAGGCGTGCGCGCAGCCAGCCTTGTCAGCGGGCTTGGACGGTGCCAGGCCGCACCGCAGGCGCTTGTGCGCCCACGCACGCCACACACACAGGCGACGACCCGCACCTGGCTCCAGCGCCATCACAAACGGGTGGCTGCCGTACATGTTCTGCTCGGGGAAGGTGGGACCCAGGTCGTGGTTCCACAGCGTGCGCGGCATGCCGTTGCGCCTGCGCCGGCCAGCAGGTCGGCCCAAGGCTTGCGAGGCGGCGGCGCAGCACCAGCCACGCCAGCAGGCAGGCAGCAGCCGGCAGGCAGGACCGCATGCACCCGCCCCAGGGCACATGCACCGGGGGCTGGGCAGGCGGCGGGGGCTCACTCGAGGTGCAGGGTGTGCGAGGCGCGCTCGCCTGCGCCAAACAGCACCGCAGAGGGGCTGAGCCAGGTGGAAAGCTCCAGGTATTGATCCTGCCGGGACCAGGGCGGGAAGGGGGAGCAGGCTGGGCGAGGCGCGGCGGCGCAGCAGGCTGTCTAGGTGTGCGCGGGCATCATGCAGAAACCGTGGGGCCCATGCATGGAATGCTGCCACACAGCTGAGCCCCGGCCCTGCGGCGCTTGCCTTGAAGACCAGGCGTGTGGCGGTGGAGTTGAACACGGTGCGGCCAGCGCCCTCCCCGGCCCCGGCACTGCCGCCTGCCGCCTGCGCCTGGGAGCGAGTCACCTCCAGGCTGAATGGCTCCTGCTTGACGCTCAGCTCAAACAGCGGCCCCGTGCTGGCGGCGCCGCTCCCACCGCCGACAGCAGCAGCCCCGCCCGGGCCGCCGCTGCTGCCAGGCAGCAGCTCAGAGGCCAGCAGCCACTGCGGGACCTCCCAGCGCTGCACGGCGGCGTCGCCGATCTTGAGGCGCAGCACGGCATCGCTCAGGGGCTCCGCATCCAGTCGCAGGCTCTGTGGGGGAATGGGAAGGAGCAGAGGGTGGCAAGATCGCTGGGGGAGCAGGATAGCATCATGCTAACAGCCTTGCACAGCCAGCCCCGCGAGAGCCGGCCAGCAGCAGCGGCATGCCAGGCGGTGAGGCCCCCCCCCCCACCCACCCCACCCACCTCTATGTCTTCCCCGAGGTACGGCTGGGTGCGCTTGGAGATCGCCAGGCTGGCCTGCAGGCTGCCGCCTGCGACGCCAGCCAGCCGCGCCGGCAAACTCAACACACCGCTCGGCACAGGCAGGTGGATGGGCGGCGTGGGGTGCGGCAGCAGGACCGCCGCAAGCCTGCATGCGCATGCAGCCAGCCATGTGGCTTGCGGGCGCGATGGCCTGCCGCGGCAGCACCCACCCTCGCCCTGCCGCAGGTCGGCCACTCGATACTCGCTGGGCTCGGCGTTTGGGCGGAAGCACCAGGGCAGGTCCACGTGCGGCGCCCCCGGGAACGCTGCCGGCAGCCAGCAGCACCCCTTCTGCTCGCACTCCTGTGGGGACATGCCCGGGTAGCCTGCGGGGGTGGGAGAGGGAAGTCGTGGAGGGTCAAACAAGTGTCAAGGCGGCGGTGTTGGCGGCGGTGTGTGGGCGGCAAAGCGGGGGTCTCTGGCATGCACATGGGGGTCATGCCGGCACAAGCAGGGGACATGTGGGCCGCCGACGGTCACCGCAGTCGAGCCTGTTGCCGACAGCGTCGCAGGCAGTCTCGGAGAGGGCCATGGGCGGGATGGCGAGTGCCACGAGCAGGGCCCATAGCGCCATCGACGTCAGGGCCCTCATTGCAGGATGCGGCCCTCGCCGATCAGTCTATGGGGAAGGGTAGGGTTTCCTGCCTGCTCTGGCTGGTCTTCTAAGGCTCATTAGCGCATTGATGGGATTGCTGTGGCTGCCATCTAGGCAGTTTGGTGCCGTTTTCACAACACCCGCGACCCTGCGAGGTACGAGGTACAAGTTGAGTCCAAAAACGAAATCACACTGTCCAAAAACGAAATCACACTGTCCATTGTTTCGACACACATGGCAAGCATAGACTGGCAGGGCCGCCAGCGCTGGTGATAACAAAAAATGGCGGAGGCAACCGCGCTGGCGCTGGAGGCGCACCTCCACACTGTTGAGCTGACTGGGATTCTCGGCGCTCGCCAAGCATCCATCAAGGTGCCCGCGCCAGCTCGCCCCAGGCCCCCCTCCGCGTGCCGCCTGCTGAGTCTGTGTGTGCTGCTGCTGCAGGCACCCAACATCCTGAGGAGGAACCTGTCGTATGTGGACTCTGGCAGGCGGGCCCTACAACACCGGTGCGCCGCCGCCGCTGCGCGCCGCCCAGCAGGCACCTTGCAATACCGGCCTGCTTGTTCTCCAAGGCCTGGGAAACGGGCCTCCTTGTGCGCTGGTGCAGGACTGGGCAAGTGCTTCACTTGCATCTGCATGCAACGAGCACGGGCGGTCAGCCAGGGGCAGATGCAGCGGCCAACGGGCACGCAGTGGCGGGAGCAACGCAACAGGGCAGCACGGCGGATCCAAGCAGACCAGACGCCGGCGGCAGCACAGCAAAAGACGTCATCATTGCAGCGCTGTGCGTCGTGGTGCACAGCAGCGGCGAAGAGGTGCGGCGCCAAGCCGTAGTGCTCACTGTTGCCTGCCTGCACGCGATGCGGCGCTGCTGCTCCTCTTCTTGTGTTGCATACCCCGCCAATGCCATAGCCCCGCCCTGGGGGCCCATGCACTGCTCTGCAGGGATATGTGCCCATCGCAGCGCGCGCCATGCCGGTACCGGCGGCCGCCAAGGAGGCGTCGCTGGCGGTACAGCTGCCGCTGGGCGGCAGCCCCCGAGCCGCGGGCCTAGCTGTGGTGCTGATCCACCAGCGCAGCACTCGCCTGGCGCTGCTGGTTAGCATGGCCTGCCAGCGCTGCCGCCGGCGCGCAGGTGGCAGCAGCAGCAGCAGCGGCGGCGGCACGGCAGCAGCCGGCTCAGGTTGCAAGGTGGTCTCGCCCAGCGTCACCGCCGCCGCAGCTTTCCAGCTGGTGCCCAGCGGCTCGGCGGTAGCCTACAGCATTGTTCACCTAGGAGACCCCCTGCGGGCCGGCAGCGGCGGCGGCAAGCAGCAGGTGAGCACGGCGGCGGCGCCTGACCCGCCATCGACGCCACCTGCCTGCTGCAGCGCACCCCGATGCCGTCGCTTGGCGGGCTGCCGGTGCCGTGCCTGCCTGTGCCTCATGCCGCCGCGCACGTTGACCCGCAGGGGCCGCTGACCAAGCTGGACGGCGTGCTGACCACGCACGAGCCAGCCGCAGCCAGCGACAGCTCAGCAGCGCCCCCACCCATCTCCTTCCCGTGGATACAGTTTGGGCCGGGGCCGCAGCGGGGCGAGAACGGCAGCAGGAGCAGCGGCAGTGCCGGCGGCAGCACACGCCCCAGCGATGGCGCCAGCAGCAGCAGCATCCGGACGCAGTTTTGGTATGGCATCAGCGTGGGGTCGGCAGCCGGAAGCGGCAGGAGCAGGCAAGGCGAGGTGGATGAGCGGGGGCGGGAGCAGCGGGAGGCAGTCGGCCCCGGTGCCGCGGTTGCCGGCACCAAACGCAAGGCCGGCGTGCTGGCAGGGGAGCAGCATCAGAATGGGCGTGCCTCGCAGGCGGCGCTGCCGGCAGCCGAGGCGCAAGCGTCGCAGCAGCAGGGCGCGCAGCCGCCACCCCCCAGCCAGCAGCAGCAGCAGCAGCAGCAGCAGCAGCAGCTGGAGCCCCTCCTGACCTTCTTCTTCACCTCCTTTGACGGCGGCCGCACCGCATGCGCGCAGCTGCGCGGCTTCCGCTGCCCGCTGTCCTCCTGCCGCGGCCTGCGCTGCCACAGCTACGCCGCGCTGCAGCAGCACCTGCAGGCCTGCCACAGCTACCAGAGCTGCTACTTCTCTGATGCGCTGCCCGGAGGCGACCTGGAAGTGTACCTGCGCTGCAAGCCGGGTAGGCTGGCCAGCGCTGCTGCGTGGCGGCGGCGGCGGCGACGGCCGTGGAGTGGATGGATTCGCTGCGCGTGCCGCCCTGCTGGCCACTGCAACATGCCTCTCAGCGCTTGGCAAGCTGTCGACAGCCAGGCCGGCCTGCCTGCCTGCCCCCTGTGCGCAGCCTGGCGCGATGCCCAGGGCGGCTTCTTGCCCCGCCAGCTGGCGCCTGCCACCCTGGAGTCACACCCGCTGGGCACGCTGCTGTCCCGCACCCACATCCTGCGCCCCCTCATGTACCACTGCCCTCGAGCGCAGCGCAGCCTGCGGCTGGGCCAGGGCGGGCGCTACCCGCGGGATGAGGAGGAGGAGCTCGCGGAGGCGGAGGCGGAGGCAGCGGCGGGGCTGCTGGCGCAGGAGGGCCCCGCGCCGGGCGAGGCGCCCAGCAGCAGCGCGCCGCTGAGCAGCAGCCTGGGCCCGACCGCCACCACGGCGGGCGGCAGCGGCGCCAGCACCGAGCTGGCCGCCGCCGCGCGGCATGCCGGCGGCGGCAGGGCGGCCGCGGCGGCGGCCGCGCGGCGCCTCAGGGTGGGCGGGCGTGGGCGAGGACGCAAGGGCGCGGCGCCGGTGCGGCGGCAGGGCCACGGCCTGGAGATGCTGACCCAGGATGGGCGCCCCAAGTTCTATCACAGCCGCACCTGCGTGGCCATGACCCGGCAGGAGCTGTTTGGCAGCGGCGACTGCCTGGCGGAGAGCGAGGACGACCTGCTGGAGTGGCAGGTGCGGGGGCGGGGGCGGGGGCGCCACGCGGTGTGGCTTGTTTGGTGGCCAGCTGGGCATCCTGCCGGTGGCCTGCCTCATGCAGCGTCCATGCGAGGCCCCGCAGCTGCTGGCCGCCTGGCTGGTGCCCTCCCTGCGTGGTGCCTGTGCCTGAGCGCCGCCCTCCCCTCCTCCCCGCCTCTGCCGTGCGCAGCGCGACTGCCGCCAGCGGCTGCAGGAGCAGGCGGGGCTGTGCGCCGAGGAGCGGGAGTTCATGTTTCAGTGGAACCTGTTTGTGCACAAGCACCCGCTGCACGCAGACGCCGACCTGCCCGCGGCGGTGCAGCAGTTTGCGGCGCAGCAGGCGGCGCGCCTGGCCGGGGATGGCCCCTTCCGCCGCTGCCTGCTGTCCTACCTGCTCAACCTGTGGCGCTTCCGCCTGCTCACGCCGCAGCAGCTGCATGAGCTGACCCGCAGCCTGCCGCCGGTGGCGTGAGGGGCCGCCTGTGCTCTGACCACGCTGCTGCCTGAACGAGTGACCGACACCAACCGAATTGCAGACTGCTGTCAGATCTGGGACACATCTCTATAAATTCTTTCTAAGAAATCAAGAGAACCATGGAACCACAAACAACGCGAGAACCATGGAAACAAAACTCAACGCGCAACTGGGCCCTCGACAGGAGGAGATGGGGCAATAGAGTGGGCAAGCGGAGATGGGACAAGAGTGTGGCAAGAGGATAGGGGCAAGAGGATTGAGGCAAAGGGATTTAAAAGAGGATCGCAAGATGGCAAAAAGTGTTGCTGTCGTTGTTGCTATGGCAGTGCCGCCTGCTCGCTCTCACAGTATGCTACATCAACTTGGCGCTGGCACAGCATGCGCTGCCCAGTCAGGGGTGCTGGGCTCCTCGCGGGGGCGGGATGCCGGGCGTGACCTTTGCCGGCTTGGGCGCCGGCTTGGCGGGCACATAGTTGCAGGGCACTGGCCGGTACTTCCTGCACGGCACACAGGGTGGTTGAGGCTCAGCAAGCAGCATACCATGCAGCGCATGCAGTGCACAGTCACTGGCGCAGCCTGCCCTGCTCCCTGCCAGCGCCGGCCGGCCCCAGCTCACAGCGCGATGACGCCCCACTTCAGGTCTGCCAGCTTTTCAAAGGCCCAGACGGACATGTCAATGTGGTCCACGTCTCCTGCAGGCACAGCGGGCGCACCTCGTTATTCTGGGCTTACATGACTGCTTTGCATGCATGCAGGGTGGGGCAAGAAGGCTGGGGCCACCCACCGCAGCACCAGCGCTTGTTGGAATAGTAGTTCCCTGGGTAGCTGCACGGGCAGGCATCCTGCGCAGCACATGCATGTGGAGGGCGGGTGAGCACAGCGCACCGTGGCAACTTTCCGCCCAGGCTACCTGAAGCCGCAGAGTTGCAAGGTGGTGGGCCACTGGCTGGCCCTGCACCCAGGCGTTCCCTCCAGGCATGTAGGGCCACCCACCACAATCTGGATGACCACGCTGGCGTTGGCGTTGTAGCACACGGTGCTGCGGTCCAGCACCGCGCCATAGCCGTCAGTGAACTTGCGCGGGTCGCACTTGACCTCGTAGCAGCGCCTGCAGGTGTGGAATGGAACCAGGGGGATGCCCTGCCTCTCTGTTGGGAGCACGCAGGGCTGGCCGCGTTTGACACTACAACGTCATTGGGGCGCCTACCCGCAGGAGCCGATGAAGTCGTCGGCTTGGTCGTCGAGCGCGCCAGCATCCCAGCCTGCAAGGGCTTGGCAAAGGTGGGCGCTGTCAACACTTGCCTCAGGGGCAGGAAATGGGGCAGCCAAGTGCAGGTCAACAGATGGCAACAGCCATGCCTCACCTGGCCCGGCGTCAGGCCAGATGTATTTGTGCGTGCAGCTGCCGTCGTGGATGGTCCACACGTCTCCTGGGGCGCTGTAGTGGGTGGCCCGTCCCAGCCGCCACTCTCCTGTGGATGGGTCCCACTGGTCCTCGCCCGCCGCAATGGTGCCGCCCCACACCGCAAGCACCGCAAGCACCAGGCCTAGCCGCCGCTTCATCCTGCACCCGGTCTCTGGGGCCGTCTCAACCGAGTGTGGGGCCTGGGGCGGTTTGGCCAATGTGGACCAAGAGGAGATGAGGCTTGTGCACGCCTACACACACACCTCACAGCCGTCAGAAGCTAATAAGAATGCCCTGAATCGCTCCGAGGCTGCAAGAGGAGCGTGCAAACCACAGCAGGAGGCACAGCAGGGCAGAGCAGAGGACTGCTTCAGGCATTGCATGCAAACATTGGGATCCTTCCCTGGCAACAGGCCCCGGTTTGCCGGCAAACTTCACCTCTTGCCGGCAACACACCAGCCGCCGAGGGTCCCGTGCTGTCAGGCGCGGCGCTGAGCCATGCTGCGGCGCAACGCCCGGCTCAGGCGGGAGTTCCTGTTCCGCAAGAGCTTGGAGGGCAAGGAGAAGGAGTTGTATGAGAAGAAGCGCAAAATCCGGCAGGCGCTAGAAGGCGCGTTCTGGGTGCCTGGGACCGCCGAGTTGATGCTGCGGGCGGGCGGAGGTCGCCGGGCGCGGGGCACAGGCACATGCATGCGTCATGCCGCCGGCCGCCACCGCCGCTCTTGCCGCTTCCTGGCGGTCGCTTCTTGTGGCTGCCCCACCCGCTATGCTGCTTCCCAGGCCTGCCATCCTGCTCCTGCGCACCCCACGCTTCCTGCCTGCAGAGGGCAAGCCCATCCCCTCGGAGCTGCGCCGCGAGGAGGCAGAACTGCGCCACCAGGTGGAGCTCGAGGACGACAACACGGCGGTGCCGCGCACACACATTGACGACGAGTACGCGCACGCGGGCGAGCGCGACCCCAAGATCCTCATCACCACCTCCCGCGACCCCTCCAGCCGCCTCGTGCAGTTTGCCAAGGAGGTCAAGCTGCTATTCCCCAACTCGCAGCGCGTCAACCGCGGCGGCATGGTGAGCTCGCTGCCTTGGCTGCCTGAGGCAGGGCGGGCCGTGCTTTGTTGGAGGGCTGGGCTGGGCACCTGCTGCAGCAGGTATCCTGCGCTGCCATCCCACGGCCTGGCCCTCGCACCCTCCGCCCACCACCCCTGATGTCAG
>NW_005435080.1:1266659-1269486 GCF_000147415.1 Chlorella variabilis | reverse complement strand
CGACTACATCTCCTTCCGCCACCACACCTACGAGATGCCCAAGGGCGCCAAGAGCATCACCCTCAAGGAGTGCGGGCCCCGGTTTGAGCTCAAGCTCTACCAGATCAAGCTGGGCACGCTGGACCAGCCGCACGCGGAGAACGAGTTTGTGCTGCGCAGCTACACCAACAGCGCCAAGCGCAGCAAGCTGGCGACGGCAGAGGATGAGGAGCAGCAGTGACCCGGCGCTGCAGCAGCAGCCCGCGGCGCTGCACCTGCAACTTGACCTGACCGAGGCAACAGCCTCTTCCAGTAGCTTTTTCCTGACCCAACTTGCCTCTGCTGTTTCTGCTGATGCTGCCGCTCTCTCATGTGCTCTGTCCGTCTCGCTCTGCTCTCCTGCCCTCCTTTTCGCCCTGGTTTGGTTTCTTATCACATGCACCTGGCATCCAGGGAATGTAACTCAAATAGCTGAAGCACCGTGAGGCAGTGTGCCCATGCCGCCTGTCCCGCCCGCTGCGCCACCTGGTGCCGCCGTCGCATGGCACTCTTTGCGACGCGATCAGTCACCCGCAGACACAGTCTTTCGCACAGGACTTGGCGGTAATGGTGGCATCTGGTGACGGCTTCCCGTGGCTGGAGGCCGTGGCCGTCTTCAACACTGCTGTATTCTTGGTACACACCTACCTGGACACTCGCCAGCAACATGTGAGCAAAGCCGCGTTTTGGGGTGCAGGCTGACGACGGGATCGCCGCCGCCACCGCCAGCCGCTGATGCCGCCACCGCCCCGCCGTCGCCGCTCACGCATGCCTGTGGCTGCTGCTGCTGTGGCACAGGCGCTGCGGCTGCCAGCGCCGCCGCCAGTGGTGGCCCATCTGTACAGTAAAGAGGAGTTTGAGAAGAAGCGGGCTTACAACCAGGACAAGCTGCGCTACAGTGAGTGTACTAGTGAGCCTGCTAATCCCAGAGCCAGAGCGACCACTCCCGCCCACCCCAGCCCTCCCTCTGCCTGCAGGCATGGTGCACGGCCAGTGGGACTTCGTGCTCAACACCGGCCTGCTGCTGGCGGGCTTCCTGCCCGCCACCTGGCGTCTGGCGGGCGCCCTGCTGGCGCGGTGGGGCTGGGACGGCGAGATCCCGCAGACCGTTGCCTGGGTGCTGATCCAGGTGGGCTGGCGTTCAGGGCTGGCGCTGTGCAGCCACTGCCTTCTTCACAGGCGATGTGCTGCCACGCGTCCACGCACACACCCTTTGCTGCAGGCCTGCCTCTCGCTGGTGCTGGGCCTGCCCTGGTCTGCCTACGCCACATTCGTGCTGGAGGCGCGCCACGGATTCAACAAGACCAGCCCCAAGACTTTCCTCCTGGATGCCGCCAAGTCGGTGGGTGTGGGGGCGGCAGGGGCGGAGCAGGAGAGGGCGGGGAGGCACGCAGGTCAGCAGCCAGCCAGCCAGCGCCAGCAGCCAGGACCCCGGCCTGCGAGGCCGCCGCGCGTGCATCCAGCGGCTGACAAAGCGGCGCCTGGCCCCTGCCCCGCGCCCCCCCTGCCCCGCAGGCGCTGCTGGGCTGCCTGCTGCTGCCGCCGGTGGTGGCGGGCTTCACGTACATCCTGCAGCGCAGCTCGCCCTACGTGGGGCTCTACCTGTGGGCCTTCCTCCTGGCCCTCTCCCTCTTCGCCGTCACCGCGTACCCCACCCTCATCGCCCCGCTGTTCAACACCTTCCAGCCGCTGGAGGCGGGGCCGCTGCGGGAGGGGATCGAGGAGCTGGCGGCCTCGCTGGCCTTCCCCCTCAGGAAGCTGTTTGTCATCGACGGCTCCACGCGCTCAGCACACTCCAACGCATACATGGTGCGTGTGCTGGGCGTGGCCAGTGTGTTGCTGTGTGTGTGCGTGTGTGCGCGCGTGTATGTGTGTGTGCGTGTGTGGCAGGGCGGCCAAGCCAGCTGGACACATGGGGCCGGGGCCAGTGCTGCTGTGTGCGTGTGCTTCTCAGCTGGATGTGCGCCACACAGCCGCGCACGCACACACCCAGCATGGCATTCCCCGTGGCGCCCCCCAAACAGGCTGCCCCCGGTTCCCCCCCCCCCCCCACCCACACACACACCGCAGTACGGCTTTGGCTCCAACAAGCGCATCGTCCTGTACGACACGCTGATACAGCAGTGCAGCCGCGAGCAGGTGGTGGCTGTGCTGGCGCACGAGCTGGGGCACTGGTGAGAGGGCCTGCCTGAAGGTTCTGGGCTGGCTGGGGCGCTGCCTGCAGCTCCTCTCTTGCCCCCAAGCTGTGCCTATCACGTAGGGCTGCCTGCCCCCTGCAAGCTCAACACTAGTCCAGCCCTGGCTGCTCTGCGTGCGGCGCCCCTCCCCCCTCCCCCCGCAGGAAGCTGCGGCACATGCCCAAGCTGCTGGCGGCGCACCAGGCGGTGTCGCTGGTGCAGCTGCTGCTCTTCACGCTGGTGCGCACCAGCCCCTCCCTCTTCGCCTCCTTTGGCTTCCCCGCCGGCCAGCAGCCCGCGCTGGGCGCCTTCCTGCTGTTCAACGCCGTCATTGGGCCCTTCGACGAGGTCAGTGGGGCGGGGCGGGGCGGGCGGCGGCTGGGCCCGCGGCACAGCATGCATGCCGGCGGTGCCGTCGATGCCGGCATGCCTTGCCCGCCCATCTGCATGCCCTACCCCCATGTACTAAGTAAGGTGTTGCATGACCAGGGCACACAGCAGATATGTGGGCCTGCCTCCCGACCCTTGTACCGTGCTCCTCCCGCCCTGGGCCCCCGCAGGTGCTGGGCCTGCTGAGCAACCTGCTGAGCCGGCGGTTTGAGTTCCAGGCCGACGCGTTTGGGGGTGGGATC
>NW_005435080.1:1265156-1266489 GCF_000147415.1 Chlorella variabilis | reverse complement strand
GGCTGCCAGCTCGTGCCCCCTCCCTGCTGCAAAACTGCAATCCGTGTAATCCAGCTGCTGCCTTACAATTGGCGATGATCAGTGGAACGAGGAGCGGGGCTGCTGCTGCGGTACAGGCACATGCCCGCACGCCGTTGGCGGGCCGAGGCGCGGGGGGCAAGCGAGGGCAAAGCATGCGAGTGGCACACAGGGGGCCCACCCAGCCACTCAGGCCTTGGGGGGCGGTGGCGGCGCCTGCCGCCGCGGCTTGGCCCCCGCCGACGCGCCGGCCGCGGCGGTGGGCGAGGGCGCGACCGGGGGCGCCGAGCCGGGCCTGCCGCCGCCGTCGGGCGCGTGCGCGCCGTTTTCGGTGGCGCTGCCGCCGCCCTCGCCGCTGCTGCTGTCCCGCCCCAGCGCACGTCCCACCGCCTTGAACGCCGCCGTGCCCAGCTGCAGCGCCGCCTGCCCCGCCTCCCCCACGCCTTGCATGAGGGTGACGGGGGTGAAGTCGCCGTACAGCGCGCCCGGGTTGCTCACGCCGCGTGGCACCTTGTCCGGCGGGATGAGCGGGAAGGCTCCCGCCAGCAGCAGCGCGCGCACCGACAGCAGCGCGGTGGGGTCGTCGCGTGGCGTGGTGGCCGCCCGCACCTCCTGCACCTTGCGCACCTCCGCCTGCGCCTCCGCCAGCTCCCGGGACGCCTGCTGCGCCGCGTTGCGCCTGCAGCGGTGAACCGCACCCCGGGCACCGATTCAGGGCTTTTACTTTCTTGTAGGCGCGCCAGGGGGTCCCACGTACGGGGCGCCCGCCCGCGCCGCCCCCCCCACGGCTCAGTCCACACACACCTACACCCCTTGCACACAGCAGCCGCCGCGACTCCCCAGCCGGCAGGAGCTGCTCCCGCCTCTCGCCCGTCACGCAGCCCCCCAGGCTGCTCCTGCCGCCCGCCAGCCAGCCATCCAGCCTGCCAGCCAGCGTGCCCCCGCACTCTCCCCCTCCCCCCAGCAGCCTCTCACCGCTTCACCAGGGTGGGGTCCTCCGCCAGCAGGGCGTCCACCTCCACCGGCTTCAGCGCCATGAGGTAGTTGTACAGCTGGTCCAGCAGGCGGTCGCGGGAGCGGATGACCTGGGGGGGAGGAGGGGGGGAGGGTGTGGTGTGGTGTGGTGTGGTGTGGTGTGCCGTCGGGACACGTAAGAAGGTGTGTGCGTTGTGTGTCTGTGTGTGTGTGTGGTTGGTGGGGTAGCTGATGGCTGAGGTGCCCTTGGGCTGGCAGGTGTTGAGGCGGGGCGAGGAGCAGCCTCTTTTGCATGGGGATGGGCGGCACAGGCACGCGCCAGCCGACTGCCGCCCCAGGG
>NW_005435080.1:1255066-1264478 GCF_000147415.1 Chlorella variabilis | reverse complement strand
AGGCGCAGCAAGCAGCGAGGCGGGCGGCAGTGGCAGGTGGGGGACGGGCGCCGGCGCGGCGCCCCAGGCTGGCCGCCACACACGTCTGCGCGCTGCGGGCCTGCCGGCAGGCGTGAGGCGCCGCCGCACCTCTGTCACGCTGCCCAGCTTGCTGCCACCAAAGCCGCCAAAGCGGTCGGACACCTTCTCCATGGTGCGCCCAAAGAAGCCCTGCGGGGGGGCGGGGCGGGGAGGGGAGAGGCGGGCGGCACAGGGGCACCAGGTTGCTGCCAACACCATGCGAGGGATATGGGAGTGGCGAGGAGCCGAGCTGAGGACGCGGTGAGAGCAGAGAGAGAGAGAGAGAGAGAGAGAGAGAGAGAGAGAGAGAGAGAGAGGCAGGGCCTAGGGAGGGCGCACACGCAGCGGGCCAACCGGCGCCGCACCTTGGGCCTCTCCGGCTCGGGCGGCGGCCCCCGCTCCAGTGCTGCGCCGCCAGCGGAGGCCCTGCGCGGTGCGGCGCCCGGCGCCGGCCCCTGCCCCGCCTGCGCCTGCTGCAGCTGCTGCGTGGTGGCGCTGAGCAGGGGCGCGCGCCCCACGCCTCCCCGCGAGTCTGACGCGTTGCGCAGGCGCGCCAGCCACTCGTACTTTTCGGCCGCATCTCCCGCCCGCACCACAATCTGGTGGTGGTTCTTGGCCACAGACATGGCAGGGTTCTGCGGGAGGGAGGGAGGGCAGGTGGGAGGGCAGGTGGGAGGGCAGGTGGGAGGGAGGGTGGGTGAGAGGCAGAGGGGCAGGAGGGCTAGAAAGGAGGAGCCAGCGGGACTGCACACAGGTGGGTGGCGGGCAGCAGGGCCGGCAAGAAAACGCTGCGGCACGGCTGCCTGCTGGCAGGGAGGCAGCGAGCCCAAACTTTGACTCGGCTGTGCTGCCGGCCGGCACCCCTGCAGCGCCCCACCAGCCAGGCAGCCGCTGCCGCACCTTGTGGGAGATGCGGATGAGCAGCGACACCGACCCGGCCTTGTTGTCCAGCTTCTGCGTGCTGCGCTTCTGGGAGGGCTGGGTGGCGGCGTCAAAGTCCTCCACCACACAGTCCCGCAGGTTGATGGTCACCTGCAGGCACGCAGGCAGGGGGGCCAGGCGCCAGGCGGGGTCGAGCGCTGCAGAGGGCGCAGGCGACATCCGCCTCAGCTGCCAACACATCGGCGCTGCCGGCACATGCCGCACGGGCTGCCGGCTGCAGCGGGTGCCAGGCGCACGGCGGCGGGGTGCCAGGCGGGCGGAGCGCGCGGGCAGCAGGGCAGGGCAGGCACGCGCGCGCGTGCAGGGTGCTGCGTGCGGTCTCTCTCGGGCACGATAGTGACCACCTTGGGCGACAGGCCGGGCGTGGACATCTGCTCGGGGCTCTTGAAGTAGTACAGGAAGCCCGACTCCATGGCTAGCACAAACCAGCGGCGCTGCCACTTCCAGCTGTCCAGCGGCAGCGCGTTCAGGCTGCTGCTGTCGCCGCTGCGCTTCTCCAGCCACCCGGCCTTGAGGTCGTCGCGCAGCTGGGGCAGCTTGGCCTGCGGGGCGGGGGGCAGGGGTGGGTAGAACAGGGCAGGGACAAGGGCACAGGTGGACGGGGAGGCACACGGGTAGGTGTGCAGGGCTGGGCCTGCAGGGTGCACCCCGCCGCCCCATGCCAGCTGCTTGCATGATTTGCGGGGGCAGGCCTGCGCAGCGGCCCAGCACAGCTCACAGCAGGCAGCGGCCCATATGCCGGCGGTGCTCACCGGCGGTGACTCGCGGCTGATGGCGGAGCGGGCGGTGTCGGGCGCCTCGCTGTCGTCGTCAGACTCGCCGCCATCGCCCGCGGGCACGCCTGCGCACCACCACGCCACACACACACGCGCATGAGCAGCAGAAGAGGACTGCGGCTGCCTGGTGCAGGGCAAGCCTGCCTGCTCCAGCACTCCCAGCAAGCGCGCAGAGGCAGGCGCCACGCAGGCAGCGCGGCGCACGGGCCCTGGCAGGCGGCCGCGCCAGCGCACACGCACCGCGCGCCAGCTGCGCCATGCGGTCCTCGGGCTCCGCCGCCCCCTCCAGCCCCTCGTCCTCGCTCTTCAGCCCCGACTGGTACTCCTGCTCCAGCTCCCGGAAGAAGCTGGGGGTCACGTAGTTGCACTCCATCTGCACCATCGTCTCAGCCACTGCAAAAGGGGTAGCAGGGGTGAAGCGTGAGCAAGTTTGCTGGGGGGTGCAGCCGCGGCAGCAGGGGCGACCGCGCGGAACCAGCAGGGCTGATGCGAAGCCTCGCAGCTGCTGGTGGGCGCGGCGCTGCTGCGCCATCATCGCAGCAGTGCTGGCAGCACCGGGAGCACCGCAGGCAGCGGGCGCACGCGGCACCCACCCTGGTGCGCCTCCTCCCGCCACTCCTCCAGCGCCCGCGTGGCCGCCTGGATGACGGCGTTCTCAAAGCCCTTGAGGCGCAGGAACTCCATGCCCTTGCCCTGGTCGGAAATGCCCGCCTCGGTCAGCACCGACCGCCGCGCCGCCTCCCGCACCTGCAGCAAGGCAGGGCCGCCGGGCGTGCCGCCTGCCGTCAGCCCCTTGCTCCTCCCGCTGCGCGCCCCGGCCTTCCATGCCTGCTCTTCCAGACCCGGCGCCAGGCATCCGACCCGCCAGCTGGCAGCCCTGTGATAGCTGAAGCTGCACAAGCGCAGGCCAGCAGCGCAACAGCAGTGCCAGCTTCCCGTTCCCACCCCCAGCGCACCGTGTCCATGAGCACCAGGTGTATCTCGTCCACAAAGCGGTGCACGTGCGGGCTGGTTTGCATCATCGCCTCCTGCACCAGCCGCTTGATGCCGCGCTCCGGGGACACCAGGTGTGGCTGGAAGCCATCTGCCTGGCGACAGATCTGCAGGACGACACCCCAGGGGGCGGGAGCAGTGGCTCATCTGAACCAAGCGGCAGCCCACAGGCACAAACGCCCACTCCTCTCCTGTCCTGCCCCCGCCACCGCTCAGACCCACCTCCCGCACATACGCCTTGGTGAAGCGCTTCTCAATGGGGATCTTGTGCAGCGACTCGGGCAGGGTGCCCTCCACTACGGCCCTGATCTTGAAGGCCGTGTTGGCCTCCTGCACACCACCCCGCCAGGGCAACCCAGCCGCACGCGCGTGAGGCAAGCAAGCGCACGTGTGGTAATGAACGACTTCTTGCTGCCAAAAGAAGGGAGAAAAGCTGCGCAGGCTTGCGGACAAGCAGGCACACGAGAGCAGGCGGCAAGCAGGCACGCCGCTGCTCCGATCCGGCCGATCGTGGCCGCCCACCTGGAGCATGACCGAGTAGGCCCGCTCAAAGCCGCGGCAGTGGCGGAAGATGTCATTGGCGCCCTTCTTGGCCTCCCCCAGCGCCGACAGCTCCTTCTCAACCGCAATACGCCGATCAGTCAGGCGGGAGAGCACCTGCAGGAGGGTGGCGGGTGGGGTGGGCGGGGATGGGTGCGGGCCGAGAGAAGCGCCGGTGGGTGGCTGCGCCAGGCGGCGTCCGCACGGCTGTCTGGCGCACCCTGCGCCCGCCACGCCCGGCGATCACCCGCCCGCACAGCCCGCGCCGTGCGGGCGGTCGTTGCGTGGGCGCCCCGCGTTCGCTCACCTCCTGGAGGTGCTTGGCCTCTATCTGCACTGTTTCATCGGCCATGCTGCCGGCGGTGCAGAGCAGCCGCGGGCAGGCGCCTGGAGGTCAGCCCGCGCGAGATCAGTACTCCACACACACTCTGGGACGCGGTGCATGCGAGAGGGCCTGCCCAGGGGGGAGCAGGGAACGCGGAGGGCCGAGCAAGGCCCGCCTGATGAGAGGGCAGGTCGGCTGACGGGGCTTTTCATTGGAAGAAACGCCAATCCCGTGCCTGCCCTATTCAACAGTAGCTGAGTGGCCTGCTCTTCGTGTCAGGATGGGCTGGACGGGGTTTCTGGGGCTGTTCCTGCTGGGCTGCTCTCCCCTGGCCGCCGTGGGCTCCGTCTGCATCTTCCCCAAGTCGTTTCTACTGCTGCTGGCGCTGGGCAGGTGAGTGAACGTGCCGCCAGCGGCTGCCAACACCTCGATCACATCGCACCGCCGCCGCCTGCACCGCCACCCTCGAAGAGTGCACCCTCCTCTGTCGTGCAGTGCCTTCTTCTGGCTGCTCACACTATTCCTCATATCGGCGCTGTTCAGAGGTGGGTCCACCGCGCAGCCGTGTGGCATTGTGTCTGCCCTGGAGCCTGCCCCGCCGCCAGCGCGCACAACCCTCTGCGCTGCTCGCCCCCTCCACTGCCGTGCAGCCTGGGCCCCGCTGCCAGCATCCCCCGGGCCCTATGCTGCCCTAGTGCTGGTGGCGGTGCTGGTCCAGGAGCTGGCCAGGGTGGGCATCTGGCGCTTCCACAGGCAAGCGGCAGGCAGTGTGTGAGGGCTGCGGCGGCGGGCGACTTGCTTTGCTAAGAGGCTCCACACTCCCGATGGTTGGGGACAGGTGCCATGTGCGATGGCACCCCCGACCTCCAGCTGCCGCCCCGCGCTTAGACCTGCCCCGGCCTTCCACCACGCCGCAGGCTGAGCGTGCGCGTGCTGCAGCGCATCGCAGCCGAGCAGGGCGACGCGCCGCTGTCCGCCGCCGACCGCGCCTCGCTGGCGCTGACGCACGGCCTCAGCCACGCCGCCGTGCACTCCGCCTTCTTCTTCTTGGCCTGGCTGCCGCTCAGCCTGGGGGACGGCACCATCTACAGCCCGCACTGCCCCCACATGTCGTACTTTCTGGTGGGCGCGCTGAGCACGCTGGGCCTGGCCGCCCTGCTGGCGGGCGGCATGGTGCTGTTCTTCGACGGGCTGGAGCGGCGGGAGGTGGGGCGCGCGGCGGCGGTGCCCATGGCGCACGCCGCGGCCGCCCTCCTCACGCTGCTGAATCTGGCAGACGGCGGCTGCATGGTCAGCATGCCGCTGCTGCTGGCGGGCGGCGGCGGCGTGGCGGCGTACGCGGCGCGGGTGTGGTGGCAGCGCACCACCTCGCCCTCGGTGCCGCCACGGCTGCTGGCGGCGCGGCGGGCGGCGGCGGCGGGGGTGGCATTGAGCGGCGACGCGGGGGGCAGCATTTTGGCGGGCGAACGAGAGAGGGAGCGATAGCAGCCGCCGGCCCGGCCGCGCCACACCACCCCTGACCCTGTCTGCTTGGTGGCGGTTTGGGGGTGCCTTACACATCAAGAGCACTGGCACCGAGCGCTTGCAAAACAGGCTGTGGTGAGTCGCATCCTCAGGCATCTGTCGAGGGGACAGCGGGGCGACGCTTTGGGGCTGGGCTGAGCCACCTCGCCGCACAAATTCCAATCCAAAGTTTAGTGTCCTGCTGCGCGGTGAGTGGCACAGGCCCAGCAGGTGGGACGCAGGGGAGCAGTGGTAGCTGGGCAGAGAGAATCGTCATGACGAGCAGAAGGCAGCTGGAGCAAAGCACAAAACTACTGATACAAAGAGCGCGGCAAGCGTGGGCCCTCAGGCGCCGGAGCACGCTGCGCTGTGGGCTGGGTTGCAGAAAATCACCGGGATTAACAAGGGGAGGGTGGGGCCTGGGCCCGCGGCCAAGGCTGCGGCATCACTGCTGGCCCACTGAAGGCGCCGCCGCTCCCGCCCCAGCTGCGGCGGCAGAGGCGGCGGCTCCTACGCCCCCTCCGTTGCGTGGCGTGGTGGGGCGTCCAGGCGCCTCGAAGAAGAACTGCAGGAGGCGGGCAGCACAGCTGCCACATCAGGCACGGGCGGGAGGCAGCACAGGCAGGGCGGGCTTGGCGCCAGGCCCTGGCCGCACCTTGCGCCAAGAGAAGGTGCCGTCTGCATTGCGGCACTTGTTGTGTGCCACCTCGAAGATGCCCACGTCGCTGGGGGTGGAGCAAATCTCTGCAGGAAGCGGCAAAGAGGGCGGGAGCGTGCTGCCGATCGTCGCACCGCGGCTGGGCGCCAGAAGTGCGGGGGCGGCAGGTGCGGCTGGCCCTCGGGTCCGCCCCCCAGGCCCTGGCACGCCCCATCCGACACCCACCCGGGAAGGAGTCTTGCCGCGTGAGGGAGGAGTGCGATGTGGGTTTATGTGTGTTTATCGGGGCGGGCCCCTTGGGCTGCGTGCTCTGTAGCCCCAGGGCCGACTTCAGCTTGGTCAGGGTGCCGGAAGACGCCTGGGCGGGCTCGCTGCCGCTCATGGCGTGTCGGAGCCCCAAGGGCGTCACGTGTGGCGGCACAGGGTTTTGCAGCCGTGAGCGCTGAGCAGGCGCACCGGGGGGGCAGGCACAGCTTCTCGGAAAGTTGGCGACATATATACGGGGCCTGCAGGGTCGGGCTCAGCCCGACGGGCTGCCGATGCCTGCTGGCACCGTCCGCGTGGCGGCCGGGCGGCACCCTGATGTGTGGGACTTGTGTCTCCTTGGGAGCACCACTGCCCCTAACCTCACCCAGCTTGCATTACAGGCTCCAGCAGGGCAGCCCACTTCTTGACAGAGCTGCCCGGCACCTTGCGGCCAAACATGGGGCAGGTGGGCGGGAGCAGCGCCGACGTGAGGTTGCCCAGCGCAGCCAGCACGGCGCTGCTCGCTGCATCCGCGCCCGTGCCGTTGTTAGCTAGCCCCGCAGCCTGCCCACCGCCGCCCCTCGGTGCCCGCAGCAACCTGCCCACCGCCTCTACCGCGGCGGCCGCCAGCGCGCTGCCGTTGCAGCCGCCCCGCATCTGCGCCAGCACCGCCCCCGTGGCCTCTTTAAAGGAGGTGGGGTGCGCGGCCCGCGCCCGCCACTCTGTGTAGGTGATGCCGCCGCCGCACGTGGCCTCCCCCTCCAGCCCGCTCCAGGCCAGCAGGGTGGGCACGTAGTGCTCGTCGCTGGTACAGAAGCGGTCATTCCAGTTGCGGGCCGTCCAGCAGTGGGCGCGGAACACGGCGTCAACCGCCACATCCCGCACCACCACCTCTGCGTGCCTCCGCGTCAGCATGAACCACTGGCTGCGCGGCGGAGGGGAGAGGAGGCCAGCGGCGCGCGTGGGCCCAGCGGGCATGCATCAAGATGTCAAAGAAAGCGTCACCCCAAGTAGGCTGCCCCCATGGGGTGTGCGGCAAGGCTGCTCGAGGTGCCAGCCGGTATCGCATCTGCGCGCAGGCTATGGCCGATGGCGGGAGCAGTGGCGCACCTGCTCTTGCGCCATGTGTCCCTGGTGACGTTTGCCTGGAGCATGCCGGGCTGCCAGCGCCACGTCATGCGCCTGTTGCCGTCATTGGGGTCCGCAGCATCCCTGCGGCGGCAGCAGGGAGGCAGCCGACGCAGCCGGCGGGGGTGGGGAGGCGGCGGCTGCAATGTCGGCAAGCCCCAACCTGGCAAGCCGGCGAACTGCTGAGCTGGCAAGCTGATCCAGCCGCACCTGCAAGCGTTGATGCGGCTGCGGTTCTCGGAGAGGAGCTGGGTGTAAATCTCCGGAGTGCTGTACACTGGCACACAAGTCTCTGCAGCCACAGCCGGGCATGGCATGGGGCATTCATGCCTCGAATGTGAAGGCAAGGCAATCTGGGCATGGGGGCCCGCCTGGCATAGCGCATGCCGCCAACCACGCCGCACCTGACAACAGGACAAAGCGCTGGTTCAGAGGGTCGTGCAGGGCTGCTCGCAGGAGCGCCCGCTCCGCGTCGACAATGCTGTGGTTGCCCCACACCGCCCCCACGCGGTCCGGCACCTCGTGCCGTGCGAAAAGGCTGCCCCTGGGCAGGTGCCGCCCCGCCGCGGGGTGCACATACACGCTGAACAGCTGCTCCCAGCCGCTGTGCCCGGCGCCGCCCCTCCTGCCGCCCACCGCCGCTCCTCGCACTGCCGCCGTGGCGGAGTCCAGGAACAGCCGCCACAGCGGCTCGGTGGGCAGGTCGCTGCGGATGAGGAACATGAGGGCCACCTTGCCGGGGGCAGCCGTGCTGGGGGCGGCCTCGTACTCCGCAGCCGTGGCGGCTTCGTACGCCGCATGCCGTGCTCCGGCGATCTGCAAGCGGCGCACCATGCCAGGCGTCATGGTGTGGATAGCATATAGAGTCTACCAGCATGCAGCTTCGTGTGGCTCCGGCAAACCTGGGAAACGTCGCTCCAGGTGAGAACAGCGAGCTCCCCCGCCCCCAGCAGGCCCAGCGCCATCAGGATGACCGCAATCTTCTGCCTGAGGCCGACCCTGGCGCCATCCTGGGACCCATCCATGCAGCCTGGTACGCCCAACGCTGCCTAGAGTGAGAAGCTGTGGCAACTTGGGGTGATGGACTGGCCGGCCCCTACGGCGCCGCCGCCGCCGCCGCCCCGTCAGCTCCTGGCCCGGCGGCCGCCCTCCTGCAACGCGGCTGCTGTTGATCAGTACCAACTGGCCCAATGCTCCAATCGGGGGGGCGACAAGGCGGGCCAGGGGCTCCGCAGCGCTGAATAAGCTTGTGGTTCAGCCCTCAATCGAAGCTCCACATAAATGAAGCCGAGGCTGGGGAGATGGCAAGTCCGAGGGAAACAGTGCACGCAGTAGGATTGTGTTCAAATGGCTGTTGAGCCATTGCCGCCAACTCAGCGCTGCCGCCGAAGGCGCACGCCAAACCCTCCTGACCTGTTCACTGCCCCTGCTAATGCATGCATTGCTTCACAAGTTCTCTGAAATGACTGAGGGTGCAGAAGTCAGTAGCAAGGGTCGGTAGTCTGGGGTGCCGACAGGCGCAGGGCAGGGCAGTGCAGGGCAACGGGTTTCAGAGTGCAGCAACCGGAAGGCCATGGCAGCTATGACAGGCAGGCCTCCTGGCAATGGTGCCAGCATGTGTTAAAGGTGTCCCCCGTCAGCGCTTGGTGCCGGGGAGCTGGAACTGTGCGGCGGGTTTGGCGGCGCTGATGCGAGGCTCCGCCAGCACCTGCTTCACCTTCTCGGGGTCCCTGGTGGGGGCCTGCAGCGGCAGGGCAGGAGGTCCGCAGGGGCGCCCCCAGTCACACAAGGTTGGTCGCGCAGCGCGTCATCACAGCGCATCGCTCGGCAGCCAAACACTCTCGTGCAGCCAGGCTCTGAGAGGAGCGTCGCACCTTGCACGTGAAGTTCTGTTGTGAGACGAAGTGGAAGCAGGGTGGGGCAGGCAGGGCAGCAGAGCGCCGACATTAGTTTGCGTTTCATGGCAGGAGCAAGACCAGGGCATGCATTCAACAGAGCCACGACACATGCAGGTGGTCGCCACTCCCCTGCCTCTCCACACCGCTCCCTCCCTCCCTTAACACTCCCCCACCCCTTGCCCAGCCAACCTGGTAGATGAAGGCAGTGGCGGGGTCCCCCGCCTGCATGCCCATCACCTCCACCACCGCCACCGCCTCTGGGTTGCGCTGCCGCCAGAAGTCCATCACCTGGCTGCTGCCTGGGTCCAGCTGGATCACAACCATGTCTGCGGGCAGCGGGGGT
>NW_005435080.1:1251374-1255016 GCF_000147415.1 Chlorella variabilis | reverse complement strand
GTGGAAGCAAGGGCAGGAGAAGCAGAGGGGGTGGTGGGAAGCTGTCCGCGGCAAGGGCAAGGGAGGGGACGGTTAAGGGAGGAGGGCCAGGTGGGACGAAGGCTGGGCGGCGAGGCGAGGGCGGCAGCGCGGAGTGCGGCGTAGCGGGCGGCGCGGCGCACCGGGGGTGAAGGAGTAAAAGGCGGCGTCCAGCAGCGCCTGGGTATCTGGGGCGCCCTGGGCCCCCGCGATGATGACCTGCGGCGTGCGTGTGTTGGTGGTGGCGGGAGAGGGGGAGAGGAGTTGTTGGACGGGAGCACAGGGCAGGGGTAGGGCAGCGCAGCGAGCAGGCACAGCAGGCAGACGGCTGGGCTTCTGGGGCCGCCAGGAGCCGGGCACGCTGCAGGCCGCACACACGAGCGGGTGGCTGTGGCGTGCCGCGCGCCGCCGCATCTGCGGGGCTGCCCGCACCTGCCGCGGGTGTCCCAGGGTGAGGAGGTGCAGCGAGGCGGCCATCTGGGGCAAGGCCACGGGCGCCTCGCCCAGCCGCTCCGCAAAGGCGGCGGCGCACTTGGCGGCGCGCTCGCGCCACCGCGCCGACTCCTGCGCACAGCAGGCACAGCAGGCGCAGCAGGGGCAGGTCAGCAGGGGTTGCAGGCCAGAGCTGCTGTCAGCCGCCACGCATACCGCCCGGCAGCTGGACCCTTCCCACCCACGCACAGCAACTGACAACATAGCCGTTTGCGCCTGCCCTGCGTCCTGCCCTGCGCCCCAGCCCGCCCTGCGCCCCAGCCCGCCCCCCCCACCCCCACCTCTGTGCCGCACAGCCCCGCCAGGCGCCACAGGTTGGCCAATGCGATGGAGGAGGCGGCGGGCTCGGCGCCATCATAGTCCTCCTTCATGCGAAGCAGGATGGAGGCGTCGCCCGCCACACCGGAGAAGTAGGCGCCCCCCGCCTCATCCCACAGCACCTCATCCATCGTGCCCTGCAGCTGCAGCGCCCACTGCACCAAGGCAGGGGCAGCGCGGGCGGCGGCGCGCGGCGGCGCAGGGTCGGACGGCGGCCGACGCGGCGGGGAGCGCGGCGCGGCGGCGCCGCCGGCGGCAGGCGCAGAGTGCTGGCAGGCGTGGCAGCGCCCCAGGGGTGGTACCAGCAGCCGCAGCCAGCGCGGCTCCAGGCAGCGGACGCAGCCCATCCCTCTGTGGCCGGCGCCCGCCTGGGGGCGCCTGCAGCTTGCTGGCCCATCCGTGCCTGCAGGTGCGCGACGTCGCCGGTGGTAGAATGGAGGTCCAGCAGTCCCGCCACCATCCAGGCGTAGTCATCGGCAAAGCCCTCCACCGCAGAGGGCCCCGTCGTGAAGCAGCGGCGCAGGCGCCCCGTCTCGCCGTCCCACAGGTGCTGCCGCACAAAGGCGGCGGCCTGGGGGCAGGCAGAGGCGGCGGCGGCGGCAGGGGGCAGGCGTGGAGGCGCGGACGTGATGCCTCTTGCTTTCTCAAGCAGCAGACGGCTGGGATGCAGGCTGCCGCTGCCAGCCAGCCGACAGCGAGCAGGCCAGCCCTTCTCCTGCTGACCCACCCACACAGCCGCACCTGCAGCGCCGCCTGCAGGTAGTCGCCAGGTGGGCGGCCCTCGACAGGAAAGCAGCGGGCAGCGGGCGGCTGCTCGTGCGGCAGGATGCGGGAGGCGAGGGCGTAGGCGGAGATAGCCATGCCGTTCCAGGCCGCCACGATCTGCGGGGGAAGGAGGTGTGTCTGTGTGTGTTGTGTGTGTGTGTGTGCGTGTGTGTGTGTGTGTGCAAGAGTGTGTGTGTGCGCGTGCGTGTGTGTGTGTGTGTGTGTGTGTGTGTGTGTGTGTGTGTCCCCCAAGCACAAGAAGCCGATGCTGCCAGGGGTTGCTCAGGATGCGCGGCCAAGCCCCTCCCCTCCCGCGTGCGCGCGCCTTGTCGTCGCGGTGAGGGCGCGGCCGCCGCTCCCGAGCCCGGAACAGCTTCTCGCGGCACGCCGCCAGCGCCGCCGCCGTGTCGGCCTCGCCGCGCGCCGCGGCCGCCGCCGTCTGCGCCAGGCTCTGCCGCTGTATGAGGCAGTTGAGGCCCACAAACTCCCCGTGAGGGTCGCTGCGGGGGGACAGGTCGCAGTTGCCTCCCTGCTTGGCGTAGTAGTGGGCACAGAAGGCGGGGGCGTCCTCGGGGCCTGCGCGGGTATGGGGCGCAGCAGGGCACAGCGCAGCACAGCGTCAGCACAGCATCGGCGCAGCACAGCACAGCACAGCATCAGCACAGCACAGCACAGCGCAGCATCGGCGGGGCGTGGTGCAGGATGGGCGGCAGTAGCCTGCCCGCCATCACCGCCGACCCTCCTCCCTGCCTGGCGCGCTGCCTGCCCTGCTCCCGGGCCCCCTTCCGAGTCCCTCGCCTCCCCGCGGGCACTGCCGCAGGGCCCACCCAGCAGCTGCTGCAGCTCCTCCCAGCTCCACACGTAGAACCATCCCTCCTTCTTGTCGCCGCTGGCTGGGTCAAGAGAGTCCGCATCCTCCGCGGCAAACAGGCCGCCCCCCGGGTGGGTCATGCCGCGCAGCAGGTAGTCAAAGATGCCGCGCGCCACGCCTGTGCTTGGGTGGGGAGGAGGGTGGGGAGGAACGATGGGAGGAGGGTGGGGAGGAGGGTGGGGAGGAGGATGGGGAGGAGGATGGGGAGGAGGATGGGGAGGAGGATGCGGAGGGGAGGAGAGGAGGATGGGCAAGATGGGCCGCGGGGGAGCCAGCAAGGACAGGAACACGGGGGAGGCAGCGGGGCACAGCGCAGTATAGTGCGGTGGGCGGCGGGCGTGCCCACCTGCGTACTGCGCGTCCCGTGTGATCTGGAAGGCAGCCAGGTATGTGGCGGCCAGCTGCGGGTTGTCATACAGCACTGCAAGCGGCAAGGGAGGATGGGAGGGGCCACGGGGAGGCGCCAGCAGGGTGAGGAGCCGGACCAACCGCCCGCGGCGGGCCAGGCTTCAGTGCTGCTTCAGTGCTGCGCTCAGCGAAGAGCAAGCCAGGCAGGGCCGGCAGGGAGGGTGCGGCTCACTCTTCTCAAAGTGCGGCACGTGCCAGTACTCGTCCACTGCGCACGGGGCGGGCGGGCAGGCAGGGGGTGGAGGGAGGAGTGTTGCAGGCAGGGGCGCCAGCTCAGCCAGGGAGGACATGAGCAAGGACGGGCGGTGAGCCGCCGCCAGCTCAGCCAGGTGCTGCCTGCTGGGCCCCCCTGCGCCTGCCTGCCTGCCTGCCTGCCTGCCTGCCTGCCGCCCCAGCCAACGCCTCCCTCCACCTGCCAAGCAGGCGCGTGGCCCCCTCACCCGAGTAGCGGTGGAAGCCGCCGCCCACGTGGTCCCACATGCCCCCCGCCGCCATCTGGCGCAGGCTGAAGGTGGCCATGTGCAGCAGGCGGTCTGTGGGGAGGGGCAGGCAGGCAGGCAGGCGGGCAGGCAGGCAGGCGTGGAGCAGGGGCGGCGGCCGGGCACCGCGTGGGGAAGGGTGCGAGGGCCGCGGCGTGCAAGCTGCTCACGGCACGGCAGCGGGCAGCACGAGAGGCGGGCTTCGGCTGCTCGCACCGGCCCGTGCCGCTGTGCCGGCTCAGCCCCATGCCACCGCCGCCCGCACCCCTCCACCGCTCCACCCACCCGCAG
>NW_005435080.1:1248828-1250850 GCF_000147415.1 Chlorella variabilis | reverse complement strand
GGCGGGGCGGGGCAGGGCTCAGCGCTGCTGGTGCTGCACAGCGGCTCAGGCGAGCTGGCCAGGACTGTGGGGGTGCTTGACAGCAGGCACGGGAAACAGGGCGCTTCATGGAACATAGGGCTGAAGCACTGGAGGCCGGCAGTGCTGTTGCCAGCTCCAACTCTGCTGTCCTGATCCACAAAAATATCCTGTGCCTGATCCCCAAGCACGGCCAGTCGAGCAGCCCGGCTGCCTCTTGCTGCTTCCTGCCTGAACATAGGTCATGTACACTGCAGGGCAGGCGGGCAGCAGGGGCGTCGCAGGCGGCTGAGGACGATGCCGCAGCGGCCAGGGGCCGAGGCCTAGGCTGCTGCTGCTGCTGCTGCTGCTTCGCCAGTCTGGCGGCACCGCGAGATACCATACTATCCTAGGCTGGGCTTGACCACAGAACTGCAGCAGGGACAAAATCCCTTGCCTTTGTCCACGTCTGGGCGCTCCTCTCGGTCCACCTTGACGTTGACAAACAGCTGGTTCATCAGTGCCGCCGTCTCCTCGCTCTCAAAGCTCTCCCGCTCCATCACGTGGCACCTGCAGCATGGGTGTGCATGCCGCATTTGGGACGCCATTCCGGGAAGCAAGAGACTGGCCTGCCACCAAACGATTGCATGCGTCAGGGCGCCTATGTACCCGCACATCAACCCAGGCGCCTCCTGTGCTCCCATTGCCTGCGTGTGCCTGCCCCAACCTGTCGAAGGACCGCCTCCCCCGCTCACCAGTGGCATGTGGAGTAGCCCACGCTCAAGAAGATGGGCTTGTCCTCCTTGCGCGCACGCTCGAATGCCTCCTCTCCCCACGGGTACCAGTCCACCTGCCCCCAGCCCACAGTCCGACCGAGTGGTTTAAGCGGGCCACAAGGACGTCAGCAGCAGCGCAGGACCAAGCCCTCTGACCTTCCGCCTGCAGCCTACACTCGGAGCCTCCCACACCGCAACCCACCGGATTGTGGGCATGCTGCAGCAGGTAAGGCGACTCCTCCTTGGACAGGCGGTTGGTGTGGGCGTGCGCTGCCGCCCCACCACCGCCGCCGCCCGAGCTGGCCATGGCCCCGGCTTGCAGGCGCCCGCGCAGCAGGCCCGGATTGAGTGTCGCGCCGCTTTGCGCTTGCCTCTGCAGCGCCCCAGGCACCGATCGCAGGGAGCCGGCCAAAGCGCGCTTCACAGCCACACCGCCGAGCCTGGAGACAGCGCGGTGGGCTGCTTGCATGCCTGATTGAGCGACAAGCGCGCATTTGGCGCAGACCTTCTGCTGGCACCTTGGACCTGAGGGGAACCCGCCTCGCTGGCGCGTGCCGCAGGTTTTTGAGTTCTTGGCTGCAAGGGAAATGTACATTTACTGAGCAGATAGGATAAGCGTAGATGGATAGGCAGTTGTACTTGAAATAGTGGTCACAACCGACACACTGACGTGACGGTTGTGGCACCGCAGGCGGCACCTACAGCGGCGCCGTGACATCCTCCACAACCTGCTTCGCCTTCCTGATCTCCTCATCCAGGATCAGCAGCTCCTTGGCGCGGGCATACTTGCGCGGGTCCTGCAGCTTGCCAAGGGGCCAGCAAGCGGCAGCGGATGAACACCAGCGTGGCATGGATGTGGAGGGCTGGGGCAGCGTCAGCGACGGGACGATGCAACCCCGCCACCCCCCACGTCCCCCCGGGCCGGGCCCCCACACCGCGCCCACCTTGCGCACGAGGAAGAGGATGTCCTCGGCGCCCACGGCGGCGCCCGCACCCGGTGCCCCCGGCCGCCGCAGCTTGCCGCGCTGCGCCGCGCTGTCCATGGCCTGCACCGGGTGGGGACCAGGGGCGGTGAGGCGCGCTGCCCTGGCTGCGGCTGGTGGAGAGCGCAGGGCTGCTCGCTGTCGGCAGGCAGGAGGCGAGAGCGTGCCTGCCCTGCTGCCACTGGCTCCACTCCGTTGCTGCCCCCCACCCCACCCACGCTCCCCAGCTGCCCAACCACCACGCCCAATCCACCAGCATGCATGAC
>NW_005435080.1:1243120-1248644 GCF_000147415.1 Chlorella variabilis | reverse complement strand
AAGGTCAAGCGTCTCCGGCAGAGGCGCCATGTCGTCGCCAAAGCCGTACATCATGACAGCCACTGCGGGGTGGGGGCGGGTGGGACCACGGAGGGTGGGCCAGACAGGGGCAGCCAAGAGCGAGGTGCGTGGAGGAAAGCCCTGGGTGGGCTGCTCCGGCAGGCAAAGGGCTTCGGCTGCGTGCTGGCACGCTGCCACCAGCCCGAAGGCAGCACCGAGGCTCACAGTCGCGGGTGAGCTGGCCCTCCATGCTGAATGCCTCCTGCGGTGGCGGCGCCTCCTCTGCAACAAAGGCGGCAGCACGCGGCATAGGGGAATGACGCAGGGCGGCATGGTGCGAGGAACCCAGCGCCTCGCCCAAGGTTAACAGGCCCAGGACCCTGGTCAGCGGATACTACAGGCTGCCCGTGCCCACCTTGCTTGGCCGGCTTGGCCTCTGCCGCCTTCTGCCGCTTGGCGGCGGGCGCCGCGTCGCCGCCCTTCTTGGCCTTCTCCCCCGCCGCCTTCTTCGCCTTCTTGGCCGCCGGCTTCCCGCCCTCCTCCGTCATTCCCGGCCCGGCTGTCCTCTGTCTAGCACCAAGCAGCAGTAAAGCGCTCCATCATCGCGCGGCGGGCGCCATGCAGTCACTCCAGCTGCAATCCACCCACACGGAAGATCAACATCCATGACGAGCGCCGTTTTCGTTCATTTCTGTGGCCCAAGCGCCAGCTCAGCAAATTTTCAGGCGCCAGTCTGCTGCGGCCCAATTGACCATCAGAAAGGCAATGCACGTCACACGCGCACCTCCAGTCTCGCCACCAGCCTGTATAGTGAGCCGACCAGCTCACCTCAGCCTCTCCCGCTTTGCACCACGCCGCATTCCGCCAACGGCCGCCGGGACAATGGTGGGGGAAGCAGGCCATGAGCGATCTGATGGCGAGACAGGGGTGGTGCAGGCCGCCCCTGCCGCTGGCGGCGGTCACTACACAGACGTGGCCGCCAGCTACGAGGCGGCGTTCTTCTATAGCTCTCCTGAGTATCGTGACTGGATCCTGGAGCGGCTGCTGCGACACTTTGGCCTGCCGGATGAGGAGGCACAGATAGTGGACCTGGGCGGCGGCACCGGCAACTTCACCCAGGCGCTGGCGTTGGCGGCTCGGGTGCGGCGCCGAGTGCTGTGCGTCGATGCGTTTGCTGAGATGCTGCAAAAGGTGAGCGATTCGAGGAGGTGGGCGGGGTGTGGAGGCTGGTGGGGATGGTCGTGGCGGAGAATGCCGCCCCCTGGCGCCCGGCACGGGCAGGTGCTGGTCGGCACGTGCGTCTGTGGCAACCACTGCACCCCCCCCCGCTCGCTAATGCCGCCTGCCCCTCTCGCCGCCGCCGCCGCAGGCGCTGGCGCACGACCGCGTGGAGCCGCTGCTGCTGGACGCGGTGCAGTTTGCTGCGCTGCCGGCGGAGTCCATGCGGTACAGCCATGTACTGCTCAAGGAGCTGGTGCACCACATCCCCGCCGCCGACGTTCCGGCCATGTACGCCGGGCTGCACCGCCAGCTGGCGCCAGGCGGCGTCGCCGTCACCATCACCCGCCCGCAGCAAGTCGACTACCCGCTGTTCCGGCGGGCCAGGGAGGTGGGTGGGCCTGGGCAGGGGCGGCGCCAGCTGGCATGCGGTTGACCACCTCGGCGACATGCGGCGTTGGAGCCCTGCCATCACCCTCCCTCCCACACCTGTGCTGCGCCTGCTCCATGATGTGCTGCAGATCTGGAGGGAGCACCAGCCGCACCAGTCTGTGTTCACAGCGGCCATGCAGGCAGCCGGCTTCTCAGTGGAGGTGCGGCGCGGGGGTGGCTGGCTGGGCCCCGCTGTGCAGGGCGATGCAGCGGCCTGCTGCTGGGCTGTGCCGCGTGCGGAGCCGAGGTGCAGCCCTCGGCTGGGCCTCCTTGTGACCACCCCTCGGCTCCTCTTCTCTCCCCGCCCCCGCCCGCCTGCGCCCGCCCGTCAGGTGCACGCCCACGACTATGCCGCCCAGCTGCCCAAGGCCACGTGGCTGGGCATGATGCGATCCCGCTTCTGGTCCACATTCAGCCACTGCAGCCAGCAAGAGCTGGAGCAGGCAAGGCGTTCACCAGGGCCTGCCGCTGGGGCCATCACCGCAGCTGCGCATCTCGTGAAGCAGCTGGCGGCGCATGCAGCTGGCACACGTCGAGCGTTTGTCGCCGGCCCGTGTGATGCCACCGCCTTGGCCTGCCCTCCTCGTGACCTGCAGGGCATAGCGGAGGTGGAGCAGCAGTTTGAGGGCCAGGACACGCTGCACTTCACAGACAGGCTGCTCTTCCTTGTGGCGCACAAACCGCGCGACGCTGATGTGGCGGCGCCTGCGGCAGCTGCCAGCAGCCAGGCGACCGCCGAGAGCGCCATGGCGGCAGCCCAGCTGCGCGCAGCAGCAGCGCCGGCAGAAGTGCAGCCGCCTGTGCTCGCTCCAGAGCAGCGGCAGCAGTATGCGGAGCAGGGGTTCACGGGGCCGGTGCAGATAGTGAGCAGCGAAGAGGCGGCACAGCTGCATCAGCAGTACCTGCGGTACCAGCAGCGCCTTGGCAGCGCCGTGCAAGGCGACTGGCGCTTTAAGTCGCACCTGCTGCTGCCCTGGGTGTGGCAGCTGGCGCACCACCCGCGCATCCTGGGTGCTGTTTCAGAGGCGCTCGGGGGGTGCGCCAACCTGCTGTGCTGGAGCAGCGACTGGTTCTGCAAGCAGCCGGGCGACGGCGCCTTCACATCCTGGCACCAGGCGAGGCAGGGGGCCGCACCAGCTTGCTTGCGCTCCAGCAGGGGTTCCCAGGCGGGCCACCTCTTGCTGCTGGCACTCCAATGTGCTGCACACAACTGAGTGCTAGCTGCCGCCTGAATCCCCTTCTCCGCCGGCCTGCAGGACAGCACCTACGTCGCCCTGAGCCCGCCGGATGTGGTGACCGTGTGGCTGGCGCTCACGCCCAGCAGCGCCGCCAACGGCTGCCTGCGCTTCCAGCCTGGGTCGCACGTGGCGCAGCTGCCGCATGTCGACACGTTTGGGGAGGGCAACCTGCTGCTCAAGGGGCAGGCTATCCAGGCAAGGCGGCCAGCCTGCGAGCAACCCTGCTTGGATGCAGGCACCTGAGTTGCCCACCACCTGTCATCAAAAGTAGAGAGGGAGTGGGAGTAGTGCCTTGTGCTGACTGCCTGTGCTTCTTGCTGCCGCTGCCCTGCCCTGCAGGAGCTAGAGGGGGTGGAGGGGGAGTGCATCCCGCTGTCTCCGGGCCAGGCCACGCTGCACCACATCCGCACGGCGCACCGCTCGGGGCCTGCCGCCCCGGGGTCCCAGGCGCGGCTGGGACTGGCGCTGCGCTACATGGCGGCGCACGTGCAGCAGGGCCTCGACCCACGTGACTCGGGTGAGGGCTGGGGCTGCCGCTGGGCGTCGCTGCCGGGAACCGCTGGGCGCCCTTGTGGGACTGAAAGGACTGAAGTCGTGCTGCAGCGCAAAGACGCAGTGTGTTCAATTCTGCTGTGCTGCTCTGGACCCCTTGGGTGTCTGCAGTGACGGTGGTGGCTGGCATGGACACCTTTGGCCACTACCGCCACGAGCGGGGCCCAGCTGCGGAGATGGATGCCGAGGCGGTGGAGCAGCACCGGCAGGCGGTGGCGGCAGTCTACCCTGAAGGCTTTGAGCGGGGCCAGTGAGGGGGGAACAAGCTGCACGAGTTGTATGTACCGCTGTTGTGTCCTCCCAGTAATCAAAGGCTTCTGCAGCAAGGTCAATGTGCTGGAGAGCTTCTTCTCTTGAGCTTCGCCCATGCGCCCCTTCCCGCCTCCAGCTCAGCCGCCCATCTGGCGGCGCACTTCATGGAGCCCCAGCCTGCTCCAGCGCTTCGTGTCACCTAGATCCTGCAAAATGGCTTCGGGTGACGGCGCTGGGGCCACGATGGTGGACAGTGAATCCCTGGCTGTGCTCCATGCGCTTCGAGACGCGGCCCCCTCGCTGGCAGAGGAGTGGCGGGAGGGCTCGGATGTTATGAGCTGGAAAAGGATCAAGTGGGACGACGCCAGCGGCGAGATGTCGGAGCTGTGAGTGTGAGAGCTGGGGGCCTCCCAGCCTGGTTTGTGGGAGGGTAAAGGGCGTGGATGATGCGATGCGTGCGGCGGCGACACCAGCTAGTTAGTGCAAGACGTGATGGCCTGCTGCCGCCGCCGGCGGCGGGTGCCGGTCACACACCCCTCCTGGTCATGCAGCCTCCCTCGCCTCGCCCTTCCCTGCCACCCTTCCTGCAGCAACCTGGGCGAGGCCGGCATGCTGGAACTGCCCGAGGCTGTGGCCCAGCTGCCCTCGCTGCGCAAGCTGTGGCTCACGCACAACGCGCTGCGCGCGCTGCCCGACGGCCTCGCGCGGCTGGGCCGCCTGCAGGCGCTGCTGGCGCCCGACAACGTGTTCAAGGAGCTGCCGCCGGTGCGCTGGGGGCGGCGCGTGGCTACAGCGGCTTGTCGCTGGCAAGTCGAGGCTGCCAGGCTGTGAGTGCTCCACACAGGCCAGCCTTGGTCGCACCTCGCCTGCAGGTGGTGACCCGCCTGGAGTCGCTGGAGCAGCTGTTCTTCAACCTGAACCCCATCCGCGAGCTGCCGCCAGGCATCGGCGCCCTCACCAACCTGGAATGGCTGTGAGCGCTCCGCCGCACGCTGCGCCGCGCCTGGCCGTCCTTGCCTGCTCCTGCCGCGCCCTGGGTGTTTCTGGGGCCCGGTGGGGCACATGCGACTGCTGCGCGTTGCTCCTGAGTGTGGGGCTGCCCCCCCAGCCGCCCGGCAGGGACTTGAGTGAGTGCCAGCTGGCGTCCCTGCCCCCCGAGATCGGCGCCCTGACCCGCCTGCAGCGCCTGGACCTGCACAGCAACAAGATCCCCACCCTGCCCCCCACCATCTCAGCCCTGGCCAGGCTGGACCGCCTCTCGCTGCACAGGTGCGTGTGAGCGCGCGGGGGTGGGTGCATGGGGGAGGCTGGCTGCGCGCCTTCAGGCGCATGGGTGTGTGTGAACGCGGGACGCGGTGCTGGGATGCATGAAGGTTGTGCTCTCCTCCCGTTGTAGCCGCGCCTCGGCTTGATCTGCCCCTCCCCGCCTGCCCCGCAGCAACGACATGACGCTGGTGCCTCCAGAGATTGGGGCCTGCACCGCCCTCACCTGGCTGTCCCTGGTGGGCTAGGCAGGGATCCGGGCCTCGCTGGAGGCTTGCCGCCCTTGCCTCTCCCGCCACCACCACCACACACACACACACACACACACACACACACACACACGCCGCCGCCCGCCGCCGCCCCGCAGAACGCCAACAAGCTGCGCGTGCTGCCGCCCAGCATCGGCGCGCTGACCCGCATGATCCGCCTGTCGCTGCACATCAACCACCTGGAGCACCTGCCGCCCGAGATTGGCAACCTGGTGCACCTGGAGGCGCTGAGGTGTGTGCGGGGGGGGGGGGGGGGGGGGGGGGGGGGGGGTTCATTTTTTCAAAAAAGTTTTTCCCCTT
>NW_005435080.1:1240644-1243070 GCF_000147415.1 Chlorella variabilis | reverse complement strand
TGCAGTTGCGGAACAGCTGGTTCCAGCATGCCAAACCAAACCCCCCCAAAAAGGCGATAATCCCCAGAAAAAGCCTGAGTTCCCAGCTGTGGGCCACAAGCACTGCCTGTTCAGCCACCCAGCCATGTGACCCCGGGGGTCCGGTCCCCCCCCACCCCCCCCCCCACCCCACCCACCTGCAGCCTGCACAGCAACGAGCTGCCCTCCGTGCCTCCCGAGCTGGGCCGCCTCACCGAGTGCCTGCGGCTCAGCCTGTACCAGAACCGGCTCACGACCGTGCCGCCAGAGATCGCCGGCATGACAGCCCTGCAGGCACGCAGCCGCCGCCACCGCTCCGACCTTTGGAAGCAAGGGGCCGGCAGAAGGGTGGTGGCAGCGGGCCAGAGGGGTCTCTGCTGAGTGCGGGGTTGTGTGTTGAAGTGTGTGATCCTGATATGAATCACCCATCTCCACCACCGCGCCCAACCCCTGCCACCTCCCCTGCGTGTTGCTTGTTGCGCCGCAGGAGCTGTGGCTGTACAGCAACCAGCTGACCAGCGTGCCGCCGGAGCTGGGGCGGCTGACGGGCCTGAAGCGGCTGTGGCTGGACCGCAACCGGCTGGAGACGGTGCCTGCTGAGCTGGCGCAGCTGAGCAGCCTGCAGGAGATCTACCTGGACCAGAACCCCATCAGGCATGACCAGCTGCCGCCCCAGCTGGCGCTGCTCCCCGCCCTGCGCAAGCTGTACGTCGGCAGCGCCCCGCCGGCGCCAGCCGCCGCGGGAGCCGCCCCCACGCTGACGCCCCAGCAGGCGATGCAGCAGCAGCAGCAGCAGCAGGGCGGGGCGGCGGCTGCGGCAGCCGGCCTCATGATGCAGAGCATTCCCTTCTCGTAACGCTTCGCCGTGCGTGCCTGCTGCCTCTCATTTTGCATGTGCCTTGCCGCACTGCTTGGGGCGTGCCCCGGGATCGCACATGCCACCAGCTGCAACGAATCACTTTACAAGTCATGTTTGGGCGCCTCTCTGTCCAGGCTTGGGAGGGGGAAGATGAGGATGGCAGTATGCACACTGCGCATGCGCAACATTTCCTCAGCCCCCCCATGGGGGAGTCCCGACAGAAGTTTGGAATGCATGGATTGGGAAGGGGTTGTCACGGGTACATGTCATGGGGAGCGGTCACAGGAGTGGTCAGAAAAAAATTGAATGGCTTGGGCACGCCAGGTAGCGGCACGCCAGGTAGTGGCAAGATAGAGAGCGAGGGAGCCGTGCAGGCCGCCCGTCGGGCATGGCTCTCAGAGGAGAAGCAGCGCCGCCGCGGCCGCGCTCAGCGCCAGGAGGGCGGGACGCTCCAGGCCGGCGGCGCCAGAGGTGGTGGCAGCTTCAGGGGCAGGGGCGGCCTCTTCGGCGGCCGCTGGGGAGGGGGCGGCCTCGGGGGCGGCAGCGCCGGAGGGGGCGGCGGCGGGCGAGGCAGCGGGTGCGGCGGACGGTGGGGCGCTGGCGGCCAGCGCCATGTTGAGCGCCTGGGTGCAGAGCTGGGCATTGGTGATGATGGTGCCGTTCAGGTCGCAGTAGGTGACGGTCTGGGGGTCGGCGAGTGCTGCGGTGATGGGGATGGTCTGCAGGCGAGGTTCGCAGCCACGCAGCGGCGGCGGGCGTTCACTGGTGATGGGAGGATGTGCCACCGCTGGCGGGAGGGCCACACCATGCGGGCTGCACCATGGGCCACAGGGCACGGCACCAGGCAGGCAGGGCGTGGCGGCGACAGCTGCCGGCAGGGCGCGCCTGGGGAGGCGCCGCGGAGCTGTAGAGCACGCCCGGCACGGGGTTGTTGCCCGGCCCGCCTGCGCGCACACATGGTGCGGGGTGGGCAGGCAGCCGGCACCAGTCAGGACTCTCACTCTAGTTCTGGGCATCCGCAGCAACACAGGATTAGTACCAGCCGGCAGAATGCAGTGAGAGAAGAGCCGCCGGGAAGAGAGCAGGGAGCAAGGGGGGAGGGTGCTGGGAGAAGGAAAACGGGGAGGGAAGGGGGATGCGAGCAGGCGGGCCCGCGGGGCTCCCCCTCACCAGGGTTGTACACGGAGGCGTAGCCCTCGTCCACCTGGTAGGCCTGGAGCGTGGTCAGCGCGGCGGCAGCCTTGGGGGAGCTGGCGTCGATGATGATGTCTGCGGCAGGCGGCGGGAGTGGTGCGTGTGGGGTGGGGTGGGGGGATGGCAGGCGGGGAGAGGAGGGGAGGGTAGGGGCTGGGTCATGGCAGGCGGCGGCGCCACAGAGCACTTCTCCCACCGATGTAGTTGTCCCAATCCTCCTGCGCCACGGGAGCGGACACACGTGCACACCGTCGGTGCAGAATTTTGGCCCTGGTTCGACACAGGCAGAGGCGGGGTGCAACAGGGATGTGGCTGGGGCTGGGGCATCACCCCCACCCCNACCCCCACGCCCCAC
>NW_005435080.1:1237386-1240451 GCF_000147415.1 Chlorella variabilis | reverse complement strand
GCCAGGCATGTGTGCGTGCGTGCGTGCAAGTGAGGCACCCGCCAGCCTGGCGACCACAGCACGCGTCGCATGCCATGCATCATGCCCACGCAAACGTGGCGCCTGCTTCCAGATCCGCATGCATGCGTGGCCGCTGCGCGCGCACCTGCTCGCCGTCGCTGCCGTTGGCCAGCAGGTAGAAGTGGTTGGCAAAGGTTGTGGGCTTGAGGGCCATGACGCCGTCTGGCGTCATGCCTACAGCAGGCTGGCAGGCGGGTGGGCGCTCAGGCGCGGAGGGCAGCAGGCATTCAGGGGCGAGGGCGAGGCCACACAGGCCTGCCGAGGAGCCAGGATGAGACCAGTGCTAGCACAGGGGAATGAGATACTGATGGCATCAGCGTGCTGCCTACCTCCGGAGTAGAAGAGGCGCAGGCGGTAGCGGTTGCCGTCGGCGCCCAGGCTGCCGTTGTACTTGCCGTACACGGCCTCGCCGCCGTTTGGGAAGGCCACCTGCAAGCGGGGAGGGCAGGCACGCCTGGATGCTTGAGGCCAGGCTGCTCAAGGTTCAGCTGCGGGCCATGCACGCCAGCACGCCGCCTCGGTTGCCATCCGTGTGCGGCATGGCGGCGCCGTGCTTGCCTGGCTGGCGATCGGGGGCACGGAGATGCCCTCCCCCACGTCGGACAGCACGCTGAGCTTGGCCACCATGATGACCGGGCCATTGCCCTCGTCATAGGGGCTCTTGCCTGCGGGCGGCAGGCGCCGGTGTGGGTGCACGTGGACGGCTTGTTGCCGCACAGCACAGATGTAAATGGGCTGGCGCTGCGCGGTAGCGAGCGCTACTTGCTCGTTGCCTGGCACCGCCAGCGCTCACCCGTGGGGTTGGTGAAGGACAGGCCCTCTGCGCTGACGGGGCCGTCGGGGCCCACCAGCTTGAGGCCGGAGCCTGCGCGGGCAATGTGCAGCCGTGCAACAGGCCAGGCTGTGGCACGCCAGCGGTGCGAGACCTGGCCAGGGGAAAGCTGCTGCATGGTAGTACCGGTACCCCGCTGGCGCGGAGCGCAGCCGGGTGGCACTGGTGGTAGGGCCGAGGCATCGCCCCGCGGCCTGCCCGCCTGCGGCTCCGCCTCACCTTGCGCGATGCTGACCCCGGTGACGTACAGCGACCCCTCCTGGGCGCTGGGGATGCGGTTGCCAAACTCGCCAAAGGTCACCACGCACTGCCTCTCGTTGAACTCCAGGTTCGGGGAGATGCCCACGCAGGGCGGCGTGACGGTGGTGCCGTTGCTCAGCTGGATGAGGAAGGCCTCCTTGGAGATGGTGGAGGGCAGCAGCGGCCAGCTGAAGCAGATGGGCAGACCGTCGTAATGGTCGGAGGTGCAGTTGAACTGCGGAAGTGCGGCGGTCGGGCGGGAAGGGAGGGAGAGGTAGGCAAAGGAAGGTGCGGGGTCGGGAAGCGTGCGGTGGGGCGTCCCACGCGAGGCAGCCGTGGCATTGCTGGCGGCGCTGCCTTGCTCCCCTGCCTCACCCCGCCCGTGCCCATGTTGGTGGGGGAGGCCGAGGTCAGCACGCGGGTGGGCGGCGGCTGGCCGCTGGCGCAGGTGACGTTGGAGCGCCAGGTGCCGTTTGCGGCGCGCACCACGCCCTCGCTCGAGCTGTTCAAGGCGGTGGCCTGCAGCAGGGCGCGCCAGGGCGCAGCACCGTCACCCAGCGCCATAATCAGAGGGAGAAGACGCCTGTACATTGTTTCAGTCATAGCTGAAACTACTATCTGCGGGCCAGGCTCACTGGCGCAGGGGCAGAGGCGGGGCTGGCTGGCGGCGTGGCAGCGCACCACGCCGATGATGTTTGTGAACCCGAGGCCGCCCGACAGGATGGCGGGCTCGTCTGCAAAGAGGTCGGAGTTGATGATGATGTCCTGGTTGTAGGCCGCCGCGAACTGGCTGTTGAGCTGGTCTGCAGAGGGCATCGGCGGGCCGGCCGGCGCCCCGGCGGCGGCGGGAGCAGGGGCAGGGGCTTGGTCCGCCTGGCAGCTGCAGCGGCCCGCTGCTGCCACCAGCACCAGCACCAGCAGCATGACCTGCAGGGGGGCGGGGCAGGGGAGGGTTGGGGGCGTTGTTGCCTACGCTCGGCGGCAACCAAGAGCTCGCACCTTCATCGTCCTCATGGCGCACAGCAGCGTGCGACGTGTGGCCGCAGCGAGCAGGTAGAGCTGTTCGGCATTGCAACTCAATTCGTCACTGTCTTCTCCCGTGGTCCGGAGGTAACGTTACCTCCGGAGGGGAACGTGACCGGTCCGTGATTTCCTCTTGTCATGTGTTGCCCGCTGATGTGGCACCTCCCCCGATTCGTCTGGCTCATCAGGCACGCTCTCTCCCGCGATCCCTCCCTTTCCTTCGCCTTTCAGAGTCTCTAAGGCTTCTATTTCTCCCCTCCCGCACCCCGCAGCTGACGCAAACTTAAAATTATGAACCAACCTGTCATCCTTTATGCCTTAGAACGGCGCCAAAACGGCGCCAAGAATGTGTTTCTCACTAAGTCAGATGTAGAGGGCATCATCCGGATCAAGCAGGGCGACGAGCAGGCGCCCTCAGGCCGGCGGCGGCGGGGTGCGGGAGGGGGGGCGGCAGTGCAGGGCGGCGCCAAGAACTACAGCAAGAAGGTGCTGCAGTTTTTCCAGGTGCTGAAGGGCGCTGGCGGTCAGGACATCCTGTGCCGCTGCGTCAAGCGCAGCGGAGAGTGGCGGTGGTGCCCCGTGGTGCCGCTCGAGGAGCTGCCCCGAGTGATCAAGGAGCACCACGAGCGGGCGACTGGCTTCAGCGGTGTGGAGAAGCTGTACACACATGTGAGTGATACAAGGGGTGCAATGATGCCGCCAGACCAACTGGAGAGTGCTCTGCATCAGGCAGCAACCGGATGCATCGCAGCAAGCACGGGGGGTGCGGCACGGCCAAGGTGGCGCTGCCCTCCTCTCCATCTATCCCTCCTTCCCTCCCTCACGCCGCGCACTCCCCTGGTCCTCCTTTGCTGCTCTGCTGCCTTTCCTGCAGCTGGCCTACAACGCACCCACCGAGCTGGCAGCTGGT
>NW_005435080.1:1221099-1235819 GCF_000147415.1 Chlorella variabilis | reverse complement strand
CGGCAAAGTGGGCAAGCAGCTGGGCCGCAACCGCATCGTGTGCCGCGTGGTGGAGATCAAGCGGCCCTTTGGCGTGACCATGTACCGGCTGCGGAGCGGAGCTGGAGTGGTGGAGGGTATGCATCAGGCCAGCAGGCTATCTAAGGCGCCACCCAGCCTGGCCAGCGAGCTGACCTTCAGCGGCACGGCGCAGCGAGGAGTGCCTGTGGTGTCTCTCAATGTGGCGATGGCGGCGCAGCCCGGCGGCGGCAAGGCAGCCGTGCGCTGCGGCTGCCGCGGCGCCTGCACCCGGAACTGCAGCTGCAAGAAGAATGGTGCGCGGTGTGGGCGGCACTGTGGCTGTATAACCGGTAAGGGTGGCAATTGCACGAACCATTGAAGAAGTGTGCCTTGTACGCTTTGCCGTCTCCGCTGGAAGGTGCTGCCGCCTGTGGCGGCTTCATATTTCCTGTTCATTTCTGTTGTTCGGTCTCTCTGTTCGTGTTGGTTGGCTTGTAAGAGTTGTATTTCTGACGCTAGAGAGGTGAGATGACAGCGGGAGCGTTGAAGCGTGCATGCCATCACGTGTGCAAGCAGCCCCGCTCCGCCCCGCTCAACCCTCAAACATGGCTCTATGGGGTCAGTTCACGTATGGGAGGGGAGCGCCGCGCGGGCTGCCAGGAGCGAGCGGGGGCGGGGGTTGCCCAATCGGGAGGGTGCCACATCAGGGGGCAACACATGACCATCCCCTTACGACCAAACGTCACTGCGTGCACCAACATGCGTGTATCCGTGCCAGGCTTGGATTTTGGGGTTCAGGACTGCCGCCGCCTGCTGCCTGCCCCCAGCCCGCTGCAGGAGGTGCTTGTGCCCGCCTGCGCAGCAGAACTCCCCATCACTCTGTGGTAACACTAAGAACAATGTTGTGGAAATCTGGACTGGGATGCCATGGGGAGGGCAGGCCTCTCGGATGGGTTGGCCTTCCTGCCGGCAGGCGGCGGCGCCGCCTCACGACAGATGCGTAGGGAAGGGTGCTTGCCAGCTATATCACGAGGGCCACCCACTAGTACTTTAGCTCGCCACGGGGTACTCAGGTGGACTACCGATTGGTTTACACACCATCTTCCAATTCAGAAGGTCAAAACTGTTTTCTCATCGACGGCGGGGCGGCGCCACCTGGCGTCCAGACATGCGCAGCACGACCCAGCCAACCTCACCATCCTCACCTTCAACCAGTGGTACCCGTGAGTCATTCTTCTTCTTGACCTGCCATCGACAAAGACATTGGGGGACGAGATCGATGGGGACCTCTGTCGCGGGCTTGGTGAACCTCGGAAACACATGCTTCATTTCCGCCACTCTGCAGGTGTGCGCATGTGCATCAGCAGGGACGCGGCGGAAAGGCAACTCTTGCATTCCTTGCCAACTCTTCGCATTCCCTGCTGTGTGCCAGGCCCTGGCCAGCTGCCAGGCCCTAGTGCGGCACCTGGAAGATACCCTCAACTTCCTAGCAGCGAGCGGCCCCGCCCCCGCTGCCGCCCCCGCCCCTGCTCCCGCCCTGGCGTCGGCGCTGCTGGACGTCCTTCGCTGGCTGCAGCCGCAGAGCGGCAGCGTGGCGCCGCGCAGCGTGGCGCCACGCGCCCTGCTGCGCGCCCTGCTGTCCAGGTTGCCGCATGGCGTGCTGGAAGCTGGGGAGGAGCAGGATGCGGCAGAGGCGGTGGAGCTGCTGTGCGGGCTGGTGGAGGAGGAGCTGCAGGCGCAGCTTGTGCGCAGCGTGCGGCACCAGCTGGCAGCGCAGGCATCCCTGACCGCCATCCAAGCCGGCCCCAGTGGGCAAGCAGAGGCAGCGGTGAAGGTTGGGGCACCCACCGGCTCCGGCGGCAGCTGTGGCCTGGTCGATGGCGGCTCGGCCGAGGCGCCCAACAAGGCCAGCAGCAATGGCAGCGCGCCGACGCCAGGCGGCAGACGCATCCCGGATGGACTGCACAACGGCATCCAGAGCAGCACCTTGACGGATGGTTGCCACAAGAGCAGCAGCAGCAGCGGCAGCGAGCCCGCGCCTGGAGCGCAGCTTACCCAGCCAGCCGACGCGCGGCAGCCCGAGGCGGAGGCGGCGGCGCGGGCGTGCGGCGCCGGCCCGCCGCTGCCAGACCCTGTGCTGCACGCGTGGCGCCGCCGTGCGCGGCTTCCGCTGCGGGGCGCCAACGCCCACGAGCTGCGCTGCGCGCGCTGCCGCCACCGCTCGCTGGTGCAGCTGAGCCCCTTCTGGGTGCTGCCGCTGGGCATCTCGGTGCGGCCAAGCGCCACGCTGCTGGGCAATGTGCCGGCGGCGCCAGACGCCAGCCTGCAGGGCAGCCTGGCCGGGTACTACGGATACGAGGCGGTACTGGGGTGGCACTGCACGCGCTGCTCCCTGGCCGCCAGCTTCCAGGCAGCCGACGCGGCGACGGCCGCAGCAGCGGCAGCGGCGGCTGTGGCCCAGCACCAGCAGCAGCAGAACGACAGCGAGGCGGAAGACGGCGAGCAGGCGGCGGCTGCGCCGGAGCAGCCAGCTGGGGGCGCGGCTCCGGCAGGTCCGCTGCCCGCCGAGATGCGGCGCCTGAAGCAGGTGCTGGCAGATGGCGGGCAGCTGGTGGAGAGCGAGGCGTATGCAGGGATGCTGGCGGCGGCAGGTTAGCTGGTGGGTTGGCGGGCAAGCCTGTGGTGCAAGCAAGTTTCCGTAGCGATGCAAGCAGCGTTAATGTTGTCTGGCATTTGAACACACGGAAGGATCCATCCCAGTGTGCGCCCCTCACCGGCCCCACCTCGCCTGCTGCAGGGATTGCTTTCCAGCCCCGCCCCAGCGTGGCAGCCAAGCGCACCGTGGCGGCCCAGCTGCCGCGCGTGCTGTGCCTGCAGCTGCGCCGCGGCTTCTGGTCGACCGCAGGGCACGTGAAGGTGACAGGGAAGGTAGCATTCCCCACCCGCCTGCAGCTGCCGCGCAGCCTCGTGCCGATGCTGGGGCATGACTGGGTGGGCGCCAAGGCGAGCGACGGCGGCGAGGCGGCAGCCGCGGTACCGCCGCTGTACCACCTGCGGGCGGTTGTGGTGCACGTGGGGGGCCTGGCAGGCGGGGGGCACTACACCGTGTACCGCTGCCTGGACGCGGCTGGTGATGGCGGCTGCGGCGGCGGGAGCTGGGTGAGCTGCTCGGATGAGGTTGTGCGGGCGGCGGAGCTTGGGGAAGTGCTGGAGGCCGAGGCCTCGCTGCTGCTGTATGAGAGCTGTGGTGGTGGCGCTTTGCCGCCTGTGTAGCCGCCCGTACGTGAAACTGCTTGCAGCATGAATGGGTTTACACTAAAGGCAGGCAGGCAAGCAGAGAGAAAAGCAGGCAGGAGCAAATCACAGGCCGGGCTGGATCACGTGTCCTGGCGGGGGCTGCCACCCATCAGTCAGGGGGCTCTGCCGAGCGCCTGCCTCACGGCGGGCGCCCACACTGGGTTGCCAGCCTGCCGCTGCGCCAGGAATGCCGCTGCCGCGGGGCTCAGGCCCGCAGTCGGCACCGCGCCCTGCTCCCGCTCCACCGCTCCTGCCGCGGTGGCGACGCCACGGCGCCCCTTCTTGCTGCTGCCGGCCAGGCGGTGTCTGATGCTGTTGAGCTTGCGGGCCGTGCCCAGCGCAAAGGAGCCCCCCATCAGCGCCGCCCGCGCCTGCCAGCTGAGCCGCTTCCAGGCCAGGCTGGTGGCGGTGGTGGCTGCCGCCGCCGCTGCCTTCTTGATCACACCTTGGACGGGGGCACCCATGTGTGAGTGAGCTGGGGTGTGTGCTGGTTGGGAGCGTAGGTTCTCTAAAGGTTGGTTTAGCTGGGAGGAAACTGAGCTGGACAGATTCTTTTGAAGAAAGGTGAGACTGGAATTGAAAATATGTCAACAAATTTCAGCAGATCTAGGGTAGGTGTCGAGGCGCGTCGGTTCAGCCGTGGGCGGCGCTGGCGGCGTTGCCGCCTGGCCCCGCCACCGAGGCGGCCGTGGCAGAGCCGGGCTTGGTGGCGGAGACGGCAGCCGCCTGGCCGTCCGCCTGGCTGATGGCGGCGCCGCCGTCGGCATGGGACACGGCTGTGCCGCCATTGGTGGCCACAGCGGCGGCCAGGCCGCAGTGCTCGGCGTATGCCTGGGCGCTGCTCTCATCATCCTCCGCCTCCAGCTCCAGCTCCGCGCACTCGGTGGCGTTGTAGGCCTGGGGGAGGCAGGGGTGAGGTTTGTGTGAGGCAGAGGGTGGGCACCTGTCGACAGCAGGTGAGTGTAGGCGCAGCAGCTATGTGTGCAGGGCAGGCAGGCTGGCCCCGCACACCGCGGTATCGTCAGCGCCCGTCAGGGAGTCGGCGTCAGCGCTGTCTTCAGCAGCAGGGGCCGGGGCGGGGCTGAAGAGGAACTGCACAGCAGGTGGCAGGAGAGGAGGGAGGTGAGCGGGCATCATCAGGCGTCAGCCAGAGTCCTGCTCATGGCGCAAAGCAGGCAAGCTCACCGGGGTTGGTGCTGGCTGTGCGCTAGCCTGTGCGGCAGCGGTGGCGGTGCCGGATCCTGTGCTGTCTGCGGTGGCGGCGGCGGTTGCAGAGGCGGTGGCGGTGCTGGTGGGGGTGGGTGCTGCGGCCGTGGGGGTGGGTGCTGCGGCTTCTGTGGCCGCTGTGGAGTCGGGAGTTGCGGGGGAGGCGGCGGGCGCGGGCTGGGGGCCGACAGCGGCGGTGTCGATGGGTGCTGCAGGCAGGTGTGGAGGCAGGCAGGGTGTGTGAGGTGCGCCGGCTGGGCGGAGGTTCTTGGCTTGAGGCCCCAGGGCAGCAGCAGGCAAGCCCCAGCCCCAGCCCCAGCTGCTGCTTCCGTCTTGCAACCCACCCGGGTTGGCGTCAGCCACAGCCTGCGTGGAGGCGTCGGGGTCCTGGGCGCAAGCTGCGGCCGCCATGTCCACGCCGCAGTAGCCGCACGTGTAGCGGCAGTAGCCCTTGCTCACCAGCCAGCACATCTCGCCTGCGGCAGGGAGGGCGGCAGCGCGGTCAACCAGCGGATCAACATGGGCACAGCAAACCCACCGTCCAGCCAGCCCTCCCCGCCAGCGCCACTCACACTTGCCCCACTCCTTCTGCTGGGCGCATGAAAACTGCTTGGTGGGCGGCATGTCGTCGTCAGCGCAGGTCGGCTGGGATGCGGCATTGGCGGGGATGGCCTGGGTGGCGGCCGCCGGCTGGGCGGCAGGGGCGGGCTGAGTGGGGGCGGCGCCGGCCCTGGCCACTGCAAGCAGGCAGGCAGGTGCGGCAGCAACGCTGGGTGAGATAGGAAGCGAGCCAGGGGCGCAGCTCGCTGGCCTGCCGCCGGTCAAACATTGGTCAACACGGCCGCCGACCTTCCCACCCGCACCGGCGCTGGCGCTGGCGCTGGCCCTGGCCGAGCCGCGGGCGGAGGCAGAGGCTGTGGCAGTGGCTGAGGCGACCTGGTGTAGCTCGCGGGCCGCCAGCGCGGTGGGGCCGGCGGCCGCCAGCAGGCAGGCCAGGGCCAGGGCGAGCGTCTGGGGGCGGGTCATTGCGTCTGTGGGCGAGGAGGAAGGGGAGGAATGGGCGGAATGGGGGCGGTTTACCTGTAGCTCTATGGGAGGGAGCTGGTAGGACCTGTTGTGCCTGGCGCGCATGGGACAGCTGTCACCAGCTGGCCGCATCAGACAAGCCCTGTGGCAGCTGCGAGCATCCAGGGAGCCCTGCTTCGGCTCTTCAATCGAGGTGGGAGGAGAGGGCGAGGGAGGCTGGCCGCCGCCGCTTTGAGCTAGCGGAGGTGCAGCCGCCGGCTACGGCTGTGGCAGCGGCCGCCGCTGGTGACGCTTGCAGGCTCCCTTTCAATCTACACGCCGATCCTTCTGTACAGCAACTTAAATGGCATGCGTCAGTATATGTATGCCAATGTATCAACCAACAGTGAACGCTTCATGCTCTAGAGCGCTCTGCATGAAACAGCGCTCAATCAAAAGGGCTCTCAGAGGAAACTTCCGCGCGCCAGGTCAGGACCTCTAACAAAAGCTGAAGGAAATGAAGATGGATCCAGATGCATTGATTGATGAAATGGGAGGTTGCAAGGGGTCGGTCTGAGATGCCAAGCCAGAAAAACAGTCAAAGCTGACTGCTCGCCGCATTCCAGAGGCCAGACCCGGCACGTCAGGCGGCTTGCAGGGGGGCCAGCAGGCCGCTGCGGGCATCGTACTGCATGCCGCGCCGCTGCACCCAGGCCCCGAAGACGGCGCGCTGCTCGGCGGACGACCGCCCAAACACGCCCGCCATCTCCACGTATTGCACGGCGAGGCCGCGGTTGACCAGGCGCATGATGCCGTCCAGGCTGACCTGCCTGCACCTGTCCACGCACACGAATGCCAGCGCGGGGCAGCCGCCGCCCAGCAGCGACAGCGCGTCGTCGGTGATGGCGCTGGAGGCCGCCGAGAAGAACTGCAGCGCCTTGCAGTGCTGGGCGAGGGCCAGCACGCCCCACTGGCCCCACGCGCGCGTGTAGTTGAGCTGCAGGCTCTGCAGCTGGCGGCCGTAGGCGGCGGCGATGGCCGCCAGGCCCGCGTCGCCCACGCGCGTGTCGCTCAGCTCCAGCGCCGCGATGCGCGGGCAGCACGCCACCAGCTCCCTCACCAGCTCATCCGTCACCGACCCCAGGCTGAACGACTCCTGGCCGCTGCTGACGGAGAAGGCCTCCAGCAGCGGGCAGCTGCGGATGAGGGCGCGCAGGCCGTCCAGGTACACGCCACCGCCGCACCACTCCAGCGCAAAGGTGTGCAGCGGCGGCCGCTCGGCCGCCAGCTGCTTCAGCCCCCAGTCGGTGATGTGCAGGCAGCCGTGCAGCCTGCGGCAGGCGTGGGCAGCAAAAGCAGCTTGGTGGGGTGCGGCAGCTGAGCTGGGGTGCGGCAGCTGAGCTGGGGCATGGCAGCTGCAGCGAGTGCAGCATGGACTCATGTGCTTGCAATGCCATGAAGCATTCAATCCATCCAGCAGGAGGCACGGAGCGGCACCGGCACCTTGGCGCACCTGACGACTTGCAGGCGCGGCGAGTGGCGCGCAATGAGCGCCAGCACCCCGTCGGTGAGCAGCTCCCGCGCGATGGGGCAGCCGCTCCCAGCATCGAACTCTGTAGCAGCATGCGGGCTTGGGGCAGCAGGGTGAGGCACCGTACGGCCATCGTAAGAGTGCATGGCAGAAAGAGCAAACCAGCGGCAAACGGCGGATCGAGCAACAGCATGGCAGTTCACAACCAACACAATGCACCGCCCTGCCTCACCTGTCAGCTTGCTGCCCCACCACCTCTGTATGCTGAGGCACAGCGCCGGCACGGCTGCGTCAGAGTGCCGGGCGCCGCTGCAGGCACAGCAGAAGGTGGCGGCACGGGCGGTGACTGTGCGGACCGCCGGCGGTGCACGGTAACCGAACGACCGGACTGCAGCAGGATCGCTCATTAGCACTCACCGTGTGGCCGATGCCCAGTCCAAGCAGCGCCAGATGTCTTCAAGTGACTGAATGGACAAGCGCCACTGCTTGTTGACCACGAAAAGGGCCGCTGCTTGCGCCTGCACCGTTCCATACACGTCCCTGGCTGATGTGGTCACGATCAGCTTGGAGAGGAGGTCCGTGCAGTTGAGCACCTCCGCCTGGGCGCCTTCACCCGAGCGAGAGGCCTGTAGCATGGCTGCCCACTCGTTATACTGCCGCATGGTGCCCTCCAGCAGCTAGCCTCGACAATTGGCTGTGTCGGAAGTGCAGAAGAGCACTCCCGGAACATCACTCCTGACTGCCTCTTGGGTTTCCACCCTGTTGGCGGGCAGCTGGCGGCCCCGCATCAGGGAGGTGCACTGACCTGCGTGCTGCAGCTGATTTACACAGCTGATCACATCAGACCGACACAGCTTCTACACTATACTAGATGGCAGGAGCTGCAAGCTGTACACATGAAGCGTGCCGAGCCCGGTCAACAGGTGGGGTGCCGCATCGCCCCGCTGGCGGCCCACCCCAGCCCTGCCGTCCGGCTGGCTGGCTCGAAATGGCCGCTGCTGCCGAGCAGAAAACAGGCCCTCCCTCACTTGTCGTACGCATCCATCTCCTCCCACACCATCTGCCGCACCGCCGCCTCATCCAGGTCCTGCTCCTCAAAGTCAAACTTGAACACGCCTGCAAGGGTTTGTTTGGTGGGGGTGTGTGGGTCAAGGCAGACAGGCATGTGCAACACATCAGGCGGGCGCACTCTGCAAACCAGGAAGCAGTTGCCATGCCCGCCAGGGATGCATCCAAGAGCTGGCAGCCGGCGCGCTGCATAGCAGTACTACCACGCCGCCACCGCAGCAGCACGCCAGCGCACCCGCCGCCGCCGGCTCCGCCGCCTCGTCGTGCAGCTGTGCCAGCCAGGGGTGCGCCAGCGCCTGCTCCACCGTGATGCGCCGCCGCGGGTCGAACTGCAGCATGCGGCCCAGCAGGTCCACCGCCAGCGGGCTGGCACCCGGGAACAGCTTGGCCAGGTCGGTGCGCTGCGGGGGTGGGGTGGGGTGGGGTGGAAGAGGGTGGCAAGGGAGGGTGGGCAGGTAGGGGCAGTGGACAAGACCACACATGACGCGAGTGCTGGTGAGGGGGGCGGAGTTGGGGGAGGGCCAGCTGCTGCCGGCTAGCCCACTGGTCGCCCCAGGCTGCCAGGCATGCCATCGTCACAGTCCCCGCCACACAGCGACGGCTGGCTGCCCGCCCGCGCGCCCCACCTCCACTTGCGCCAGCGCCTTGATGTATGCGCGGGCCTTGGGGGCGGAGATGAAGGACAGCTCGTCGTCGCTGGGCGTGCCCAGCGTGCGGATGATCAGCTTCAGCTGGTCGATGTAGTCCTTGCCCGGGAACAGCGGCTTGCGGTGCAGCAGCTCCGCCAGGATGCAGCCCACTGCGGGGAGGGGAGCCAGGGGCGGGCGTGGCGTGGGTGGTGGCGTGGGGCTGGCGGAGGTGCGGCAGCACAGGGTGGGTGCCGGGTGCAGAGGTGGTGGGCAGGGTGGCGGTGTGCCTGCCTGTCGGCCCCGCCCATCCCGTCGAGCCGCACCCGACCAGATGTCGATGCCGGCGTCGTACGAGTCGCAGGACAGGAGGAGCTCGGGGGCGCGGTACCAGCGGGTCACCACATACTCCGTCATGAAGTTGTTGCTCTCAGTGCTGCAGGACATGCCTGGGGCGCATGCGCTTGAGGGGCACAGCGCCGGGAGGGGTGCCGGCAGGATGAGGCAGGGGTGAGGAGCGGGAGCGCCCCTCGGACTTGAGAGGCTCCGCAGCCAGCCAGTGGGCGGGGTTGGGGTGCCCGCTGGTCTGCCGGCTCCGCCCTTTCCAGAACCCCGCCCACCCTCGCCCCAGCCCCTCTCTGGACCCCCTGCTGCCCCGCACCTGGTGCGCGCCAGCCCAAAGTCGCAGATCTTGAGGTCGCAGGTGGCGTTGAGGAGCAGGTTGGAGGGCTTGAGGTCGCGGTGCAGCACAGAGGCGGAGTGGATGTACTTGAGGCCGCGCAGCACCTGGCGGCGGGGCGCGTGGTGGTGGGACGGGAAGGAATGGTCGGCGTGCATTGGGATGTGCCGGCGCCATGCAGGGTTCAGGGAGCTGGCACCAGCTGCGTGTGTGTGCAGCCCAGACCACCCGCCCAGCACCCCCCCTGCACCTGGTAGATGAAGTACTGGAAGTGGTCGTCGCTGAGCGGCTGCGAGGAGCGGATGATCTGGTGCAGGTCGGTGTCCATGAGCTCGTACACCAGGTACACATCGTTGGCGTCGCGCGACGCGGGGCGCATCAGGTCGCGCACAGCAATCACGTTCTCGTGCCTGCGGGCCGAGGGTTTGTGTGGCAGCATGGGCAGGAGGGCCGGCGGCAGGGGCAGCATGGGAGGGAGGTGGGCACCCGCAGCGCCTAGGCGACCCGGTTCCTGCCGAGCCTGCTGCCATTGGCACCTTGCCGCTGTTGCAACCCGGCAACTGCTGGCCATGACACCAACCCTTCCTCCCCACCACCCCCCCGTCCCATGCCGCACCTGAGGTAGCGCAGCAGCTTCATCTCGCGCAGCGTGCGCCTCGCGTCCACCAGGTTCTCAAAGGCGTTGGTGATCTTCTTGATGGCCACCTTCTCACCCGTCTCTGCGTTCTTGGCGGAGCACACGACGCCATAGGCGCCCTTGCCGATGGCCTTGATGGGCTGGTACTTCTCGTCGATCTCAAAGTTGGTGCGCCACACCTGGTAGCAGCTCTTGCCTGGCACGCTGCACTCCTTCTGCGGGGTACGGGGGTCGCGCGCGGTGGCGTAGGCAGCAGGTGTTTGTGGCCCCAGCCGACACTGCACTGGCGGCAAGCACGGCGCCGCGGCAGCGCTGTCTGCTGCGCTGCCGGCCCATGGCCCCCAAACCCCAAGCGGCTGACCGAGGCAAGCTGCGCTTGGTGAGCAGCAGTGCTGCCACGCTTGCCTGCACGGGAATGTTTTGTGACGACATGGCGGCAATGGCGCCTTGCGCGCGTCCAAACACCTCTGTCACCAGCTGGCCTCCGGGCACGGCGGCGCTGCTGCGCGCTAGGGACTGTTCAGCGGCTGTTGGCTGGGGCACAGCCCGGCTCGGGGAAGCCTAAACACGGCGTTGGGGACGGTTGCAGAACGGGGCAGCTGGCGGCGCGCCTGGCACGCTGATGATCGCGCTGCGTCGTGGAAGGGTTCTGCTTGGGCGCCCTGCTGCCGATCTGTCGGCCCCTGCTGTTCTTCGGGGCAGCCTGCAGTACGCTCCTGTCCTGCCTGCCCCGCTCTCCCACTGCCAACGCGCATTTCGCCCATTCAACCCCCCCCCGCGATTGGATCGATCGATTGCACCCAGCGGCAATGGCGGCGCAGTGCTCTCAGACGCGTGCCTTTGTGCAGGTTTGGCTTCCCTGGCCTGTCGCGCCGCCTGCAGAGCCCGCACAGTCAATTGATGCGATGCATCATGTCCAATGAGCCCCCTGCCCCCTGCAGGCAGCGGCTCCGCTGCGGCCACGTCCCGCTGCTCAGCGCCTGGCTCAGGCCCCCGTGCAGTGCGCGGCACAGGCTGGTGGGTGGATTGGCCAGGCGGTTGGGCAGCGCGGATATGGCTACACTGGTTGGGGGCCTGGGACTCTTACACTTCTGCCGCCGCTGGCGTCGCTGCAACACCCGTCTGCCCGCTCACGCCGCTCATTTGCTGTTTGCCTTGCCTGCAGGCGAGGCGCCCTCACGGCGGCAGGCGCTGCAGCTGGGCGCCGTGTTGGCAGCGTCGCCGCTGCTTGCAGGCAGCGCCAGCGCCGCCAAAGGTGGGCGGTGGCTGTGCGGGTCGAGCCGCCAGCAGGGACTGCCCCCTTGTGCTGCGCTACTGCTATGCCAGCCATCCCGTCTGCCAACCTGCGGCCCACCAGCTGCCACTGCTGCTGCCGCTCCTGCTGTGCTGGTCCCCACGCCCCGCAGGCTCCAAGGGCTACGTGCCTGTGCGGGACACGCAGGACGGCTACAGCTTCCTGTACCCCTTTGGGTGGCAGGAGGTGCAGGTGGAGGGGCAGGACGTGGTGTACAAGGACGTGATTGAGCCGCTGGAGAGCGTCAGCGTCAGCCTGGTGCCCACCGAGAAGGCAGAGGTGGGGGAGTTTGGGGATGCCAAGGAGGTGGCCTTCACGCTAGCCGACAAGGTGCTGACGGCGCCCAACCAGGAGATTGCGCTGATCAACGTGGGGGAGGTGAGCCAGCGCCCCCGCCGCGTGGAGGGGGCACAGGGCATGCACGCTGTGGTTGAAGCGAAGGGCTGGGGCGCCAGGCTCCTACGGCTACTGCCCGTCGCTCCAGTGCGGGCTTGGCGTGCCACTCTTGAGCGGCGCCCGGCAGCTGCGGCGTCGCCCTCTGCCCTCGCTCTCATGCTCCCGGCTGCCCTATTACGCGCTCTTTCGTGCAGCGCACCACCAACGGCCGCAAGTACTACGATTTCGAGTTCACGGCCAAGAGCAGGGGCTTCACGCGCCACGCGCTGGCCTCTGTCACCGTGGGCAACGGTGGGTGGGGCTGGGATGGGGTGGGCTGGCTGGTGGGCGGGTCGGAGGCTTGAGCTTGATGCTGACAGCACCATCTGCTGGTGCATGGCAGCAGAAGCGCCAGCAGGGCGGTGGACGGCGCCTGCTTGTTGTGCAGCAGACCCTTTCCTCGCTGCCCCGTTGGCGAGCCCGCTCCTTCACGCGCACACCCCCACCGCGCGTGCCGCAGGCAAGTTCTACACGCTGCTGACGGGCGCCAACGAGCGGCGGTGGGGCCGCATGAAGGACCAGATCAAGACGGTGGTCAACTCCTTCGTGGTGGACGACCGCTTCTGAGCTGGGGCACCCACGGCTGGGGCCCCTGGGCCCCAACCCACCTGCCCGCTGAGCCAGCTGCGGGCGCCTTGTGAGAGCGGCGTGCGAGCGGCGTGCGGAGAGAAGGACGGTTCACACCTCCAAACTCCAACCCTTTTCATTGTTTCCCTGCTTGATATTTGACTATTGCTGTGGAGTGCGGGCACCCCCGCGTTTTTGGTGGTGGAAGACCAAATTGCAACACCGTTTTCTGTTGGCCGAGGAGCCGTGGAGTGGTCGCGTCGCACGCAATGCTGTGGCCCTGCCCCGCCATTGCCGTGCTGCTGCCAGACAATGTGCCAAAAAACATCAATGCATTTGGAGTGGGTGTTGGTGATGCGATGAGTTCATTCAGTGCCCAGGAAGGGGAATGCGACGTGCGGCGGCTGCGCCCTGCACGACACGCTGCGACGCGGCACCGCCGTGCTGCAACTCTTGAATCCCCGCGTCCCTAATCGGCTGCCGCAATTTTTACAATGCCGCAAGGATGGAAGCGCCGAGTTGTGGAAGAGTCGGAGGAGGGTGAGGAGGAGGAGGAGATCCTGTTTATGGACGTGCCTGCAGTTGCCCCATCTACCCGCCGCCTGCGTCTGCTGCGCGCGGGCGACGAGGGCGGAGAAGCTCCCGAGGCCGCCGAGGTGGTGGACCTGACTGGCGAGGCGCCGCCGGTGCTGCCGACCCCGCAGCGCCCGCTGCCGGGCCGGCTGGTGTCTCGCAAGGCCAGCCCGCTGCTGATCAGCGCCAGGTCCACGCGCACACAGGCATCCGCCGCCAAGCGGGGGAAGCTTGCAGCTCTGGACAGGCTGCAGCGCCTGAAGAAGGGCGAGGCAGACAGCCGTCTGGAGGAAGGTGCGCCTGCCGCCGATCGTGCTCCTGCCCTGTCCGCTTACTGGGTTGTCAGTGCCCTGGGCTGCCTCCCCTGCCGCGCCTGCATGCCAGCAGCTGGCGTCACCCTCCAGGGCCGCCTGTCGCTGCCTCGCCTGCAGAGCCGAGCACCAGCGAGGAGGGCTCGGAGGGCGGGGAGCAGGAGGGAGAGGAGGGAGGGCATGCAGCAGGGGAGCAGGAGGAGGAGTCAGAGGAGGAGTCGGAGGAGGGGTCGGAGGAGGCGAGCGACCTGGGTGACTTCATTGTGGAGGACGGGGAGGCGGGGCACGTTGCGCTGGAGCAAGTGTGAGGGCCCGCCGCGCCGCCGCCTGCCTGGCTGCCCCGCTGCCACCGTGGTGCCATGGTGCCTTCCTGCAGTGCACAAACCTTATGCGCACCCCCTGGCCCGCCCGGTATCCAGGCGCGGGATGACGGCCGGCTCCAAGCTGGGCGACGACGAGCTGTACCAGCTGTACTGCCTGCTGCGCCTGCTGCGCCTGCTGCGCGCGCTGCCCCAGGCCGACAGCCTGTCCGACACGGAGCGCAGCTGCGTGGCGCGGGCGCTGGAGCTGGAGCTGGACCTTAAGCAGGCCTGGTGCGGCTGCTGGGTGTGTGGGCAGGCCTGGCTGGGCGGGGGCTCGCCAAGCCACCCGGGGGGCCCTGCGGGCCGCTTGAAATGAAGTGACTCGCTGCGGTTGCTGCTCTCTGGCCGGCGCTGGGTGCCTGTGGGCCGTGCTGATGGGCCTGCTGCCTGCTGCCCGCCTGCCCGCCCGCCTCACACCTGCCCGCCTGCCTGCCCCGTGCCGAGCGCAGCGAGCAGGCCAACAACCTGGAGGGCTGGCGCGGCTCGGTGAAGGACGGCCTGCGGGAGCGGTTTGAGGAGTCTGCTGTGGTGGAGGCGCAGGGGGGCAGCCCGCGCAGGGGCAAGCACTGCGCCTTCTGCCGACACAAAAGGTGGGAGCCCGCCCGCCTGCCCGCCGAGGCCCGCCCATCCAGCCGCCGTGCCCATCGCCCAGCGCTGCTGGCGGGCAGTGTGGATGTCGGTTGGTTGCATCCTGCGGGCTCAGCAGCCCTCTGTCTGCCGTTATGGCCTGGCATGCGGCGGTGCAGGAGGAAGAAGATCTCGATGCACACGCTGCACTTCAAAGGCCTGCGCAGCCAGGTGGCGTGGCTGGAGCCGGAGCTGGCGGATCGAGGACCGCTGGTGGAGGAGGGCCAGCCTGGGCATCAGCTGATGCCTAACGTGTATGAGCAGGCAAGCGGGTGGCGGGCTGTAGGGCTGTGCCACACGTGGGGAGGGGGAGGGGAGCATCAGCCGGCACAGCAGGTGCTGGGGCGGCGCCGCTGCTCGAAGCCGCGCTGCCGCGCCCGCCCTCCGCGCAGGAGGGAGGCGAAGGCGAGGACAGCGAGGATGAAGCCGGCAGCAGCAGCAGCAGCAGCCAGGAGGAGGAGGGGCCGGGGCCGTCGCAGCGGCGCCCGCCCTCGCAGCGCCG
>NW_005435080.1:1217914-1220384 GCF_000147415.1 Chlorella variabilis | reverse complement strand
CTGCTGGTGCTGGAGCGGTGCGCGTGCACATGCATGTGCCGCGCCCCCCAGCCACCCCGTGCCCCGCCCTACAGCTCCCCGACCCGCCCCCCTCCCCTGCGCCACGGCCTGCCTGCCTGCCTGCCCCGCCGCAGAACAGGCACGGCGACAAGTCGCAGGAGAATGCTCGGGTGGTGAGGGCGATGCAGGGTGTGATGTATGCCGCCGTCACGCCGCTGACGGAAGAGGAGCAGGCGTGGGGCGTGGATGCCGAGGAGGAGCTGGCCAGGTTCCGGGCCAGAACGACGCGGCGGCGGTGGCCCCGCGACGGCGGCGGTGGCGCCGGCGGCAGCGGGGACGACACCGGCGGGGACGATAGCGGCGGCGGCGGCGGCAGCGCGGACAACAGCGGCGGGGATGACAGCGGCAGAGGGAACGGCGGTGCTGGCGCCGCGAAGGACTCGGGTGGGGCAGGCGGTGTCGGGCTGCTGCTGGACGCATGGATGAGTGGCGGGGGAGCCGGGGGCGGCAGGGATGAAGAGGAGTGTGAGGAGGGATGGGAGGAGGATGGGCGCGGCCACTCCAAGAGGGCTCGTCGCAGGCGCGCGGCACACAGATCGCAGCCCGCCTCGCCACACCGGCAACGGCGGCAGTGGCGGCCGCCTCCTGCCGCCCCTCAGGGCGGGCAGCGAGCGGCGGCCGCTGTGGCCGCAGCCATCGCTGCTTACGCCAGCAGCCGCCAGGGCGCAATGCCTGCGCAGCCACCGCCTCTGCCTGAGCGCTCGCGTCAGCTGCCATGGCAGCAGCAGCTGGAGCAGCAGCAGGAGCAGCAGCAGCAGGAGCAGGAGCGGCAGCAGGAGGGGCCCTCCCAGTCGCGCCAATGGCACAGTTCTCAGCAGCAGCAGTCGCAGCAGCCCACGCCGCAGCAGCAGCCTCAGCAGCAGGCGCAGCAGCGGCGGAAGCCTGGGTCTTGCTTCACTTGTGGCTCGGATGAGCACTGGTACATGGAGTGCCCGCTGAGGCATGCGTGCCTCAGGTGCAAGCAGCCCGGGCATGCCAGCAGCCAGTGCCCACAGAGGTACCCGGGCCACTGCTACAAGTGCGACCAGCCGGGGCACTGGTCCTTTGCCTGCCCTGCCCGCGGAAGTGTACTTCGGGCTGGAAAACTTTAGCAAACAGATGCCATGTTGTGTGGATGAATCGATGGGATCGGGCGAAGAATCATGCAACAAAACCGGTACATGTAAAAAATCAAACAGGTACATGCGTGCGCGGACCAGCTGCTGGTGCGGCGGCAGCAGCAGGGCCTCGGTGTCTGTTCGCTTCCCTCAGGCGGCGACCAGCTTCTTCAGCACCTCCACCTCCTGCCCCAGGGAGGGGTCCCCCACAGCCTCCACCTGCCCCTCAAAGTAGGGCAGGAACTCGCCCAGCGCCGCCGCCGCCTGCGCGTTGACCGCCAGCGGCTGGCTCTGCCGCTCCCAGCGCCCCAGCAGCGGGGGCCAGAGCGGGGGCGGCGGCGGCAGCAGGCACGCGTCGGGCAGCAGCCAGCGCTCCAGCGCGCAGCCGTCAGCGGTGGGCTGGGCGGAGTAGAGGTCCACGGGTACGGGGCAGTACCAGGCGGGGAAGGAGGTACAGTCGCACTGCGGAATCACGATGGGCTGGCCGGGGTCCACCGAAGCCCACTGGTCCAGCAGCCTGCAGGCAGCGGCACAGGCCCCGGCATGAGCGTAGCATGATTCCGGGCACTCCATACCACAGGCCGGCCCAGGGGCACCCGGCAAGCACGCACAGCATCCAAGAGCCGTATGTGCGCCCCACCCACCACCCCCTGCCCACCAGCCGTGAAGGATGTCTGTGTAGCGGGCGAGTGCCACCGCCTTCTGCACCCCGCTGGACTGGTAGTATTCGGCGGCGCCATCCTGCAGTACCTTGGCGGGCACCTCCACGGTACGCACCGAGCTGCGGGCAGGCAGGCAGGCGGGCAGGCGGGCAGGGGGAAGGGAGGGCTGCTTGAGCGTACGGAAGGTGGCGAGAGAGAGAGAGAGAGAGAGAGAGAGAGAGAGAGAGAGAGAGAGAGAGAGAGAGAGAGAGAGAGACTAGAGGCAACACAACACGACTCTTGTGGCAACTCGGTGATGTGGACACCAGGTCTGGCACTAGCACTGGCTACCCGCCTGCCCGCCCGTGCCCCAGCCCCCCACCTGAACTTGTTCCCCTCCCTGTCCTCGTAGCTGGCCTCCAGCACCAGCGGCGTGGCGGCGTCGGCGGGGCGCCGCATGCGCAGCAGCACCACGCCGCCCTTGATGCCCTCCTCGCTCTTGGGGGAGGGGAACAGGGTGTGCACCTGGCAAGGGGGGGGGGGGGGGGGGGGGGGGGTGGGGGGGGGGGGGGGGGGTGGGGGCAGACCTGGGGTCCACATCACCGGGTTGGCACAAGGGGGCGGGGGGCGAATTTGTTATCATGGGGATAGGTGTTTTCTAAAATCCAGCCA
>NW_005435080.1:1207546-1217864 GCF_000147415.1 Chlorella variabilis | reverse complement strand
GCCGGGGCGGAGTGAGCGGTGCGGGGCAGGAGGGCAAGGCGTGGCAGGGCGCTGTCGAAGCACAGGCCAGAAGCGCCCGCACGCGCAGCCCGCAGGGCAGCCAGCCAGTGCTGCCGCACACACACCGCACCACACCATACCGCACTGCACTGCACCCTCCCACCTTCATGACGGTGCCGTCGCTGGACAGCGCTGTGAGGTTGGTATTGGGGCTGCCGTACACGTGCAGGATCTGCCACCCATCCTCATCCCCGCCGCCTGCACCCTCCCCCCCCGCCACCCGCACCCTGAGCGCCAGGTCAAACACCAGGGGGCTGCACAAACAACCGGGGCAGGCAACGGGGCCAGGGCAAGTCGGTACAGGGCAGGCGGCTCGGCAGGCAGCGAAGCCTCCTCCAACATGGCATCACCAGCCGCAGTGGCAGCGGCGGCAGCGGCGGCAGCGCTCCAGGCAGGCGTCGTTGCCTAGCTGGGCCCCCTTAAGGCTAGCCCCTCAGTAGCAGCCAGCCCCTCAGCAGCAGGCCCTGGCAGCGCCCTCACGTCACGGCATAGTCAAACTCATCCACCAGCCGCCGCCTGAACTCGCCTGGGGCACAGGAAGGGGCACACACACACGCACGAGGGAGGGGAGCGGGCACAGCGGGGCCAGCAGCCAGCCCCACAGCGACGGCGGGACGCATGGCGCACAGGAGGCGAATGGCGCGCGGTGGCTGCAAGCAAGCAGCAGCCTGAGGCCCGCGGCAGGCTGGCTCACCGGGTGTGTGCACGCTGAAGTAGTTGCTGCCCCTGACCTTGCCGATGCTTTCCACCAGCTGGGTGTTGAAGTCCAGGCCCACGCCTGCAGCAGGCGGCGGCGGCGGTAGCCGGGGCAGGCAGGAGTGGGGAGGCTGGTGCCTGGGCGCCTCGACACGTGCCGCCGGGCATAACGCCAGCCCTCAGGCAGACCATGCAGCTGCCCACCTGTCCCCCACCCAGGCCACAGCCAGACTCCCCAGGCCACAGCCGCCCTCCCCACCACCCGGCCACACCGCCCACCGATGATGGTGGTGTAGATGCCGTCTGCCGACAGCGCCTTGATGCGTGCCAGCAGGCCCTGCTCGCTGTCGTCGCCCGCGTTGGGCTGTGCGTCGGTGAGGAAGACGACCCTGTTCTCCACCAGGCTTGCGTTGGCCTCCATGCAGGCCGCGCAGCCCGTCAGCTGCGCGCCGCCGGCATCAATGCCCGCCTGGAAGTTGGTACCGCCCATCTCAACCACGTCGGCAGAGATCTGGAGGGTGGGGGAGGGAAGCACAGCAACGGCGGCGCATGTGCGGCGCAGGGGTCAGGTCAGCAAAGGGCCAGGCGGGCGGACAGCTGCGGGGGTCAGGGGTTCAGCAGGGGTGGCAGGGCTGGCGACTCCGCGCCAGCCTGCAACCACCCCGGCAGCTGCCCGGCCGCCGCCTGCCGGCGCCCCACCTGCTCCTTGAGCTTGTCCACGTCGGCGCAGCGCACAGGGCCTAGCGGCTTGGGCACGCAGGCGGCGTCTGAGAAGAGCACCACCGACAGGCTGTCGTCGGGGCGCAGCAGGCCCACAATGCCGGCCAGCACCTCCTTGGCCACATCAATCTTCTTCTTGGTCTCGCCTGCAGCACGCATGCACAGGATGGCAGACATTAGCAATACACGGAGGATGAGACGGGTGACTCGCACACGGCAGCGGCAGGCGCAGCAGCAGCCGCGCTCTGGCGTCGGGCGGCGAAAGCGGCACGCACGATGGGTGGCAGCGGCTGCCGCCGGCCCGCACCTTCGTCCGGCACGCCTGCGGTCGGCTGCACGGTCTGGTCGTAGTAGTAGGAGTCGAAGGGCGACCCCATGCTGCCAGACACATCCAGCACCACCACCAGGTTGAGCTGCTTGCGGGCAAAGTCGGCGGCCTTCATGCCTGCAGGGCCAGGCGGCGGGGCGGGGCCAGGCCACGCGGCGACAGCAGGCTGGGGCGAGGAGCAGGGCGGGAGGTGGCTGCCGAGGGACGCGCCACGCCGGCAAGGCCCTGGCAACAGCTGCCCGCTCAGCTGCACACCCGGGAGGGAACCCCAGGTCTCCGCCTGCCCCTCCCACCCCTGCGCCTTCCTCCGCAGGCATCCCCCCCCCTCCCTGCCCACCCACCTGAGTCCAGCCCTACCGCCATATAGAACTCTGAGGAGGCGGGTGTGCCCAGCAGCGGGTCGGGCGACAGTCCCACCGAGTACAGGGGGCAGAAGAGCTTGGTGCAGGGCTTGGTGGCGTTGCTGCAGGCGCGAGCGTGGAGGGGAGATGCGGTGGGGGTGTGCAGAGCAGGTGGGGGGGGCACCAGAGACGCCAGCCCGCAGGCAGCCTGCTGCATCTCGGCCCCATTCGCTGGACTGCAGGCAACCCACACAAGACGCAGCATGCATGCAAGCATCTGGTGCGGCAGCTTGCAGGAATGTATACGGCTCCCCAAGGCAGCCCAGCCTTCCAGGGCCACGCACGAGGAGGTGTCGAAGTAGTAGTCCTTGGCCAGCCCTTCGTAGGTCAGGTCGGTGGGCAGCGGCAGGTAGCCAGCCTCCAGGTTGGTGCGGAAGTTCTCCACGTCCTGCGCGCCGCCCGTAGCAAAGCCCAGCGTCTCGCTGGCGGCCGCCCCGCCGATGCCGCCGCCGGCGGCCGCCCCGGCCCCGGCCCCGGCCATGGCGGCATCCATCACTGGCATGGCGGCGTTGGCCACCCCCCCGGCAGGGAAGGAGGTCGACGCGCCGCTGCCCCCGACAGCCGGCATCACTGTTGGGTACGTGGAGCCTGCAGGGGAGGGAGTGGGCGCCGAGACAGGGAGGCGGGTGGCGCCGGTGCGCTGGACGGCCTGAAGCTGTCGGGGTCCACTGTGCTCAAGCTTCCATGCTGCCAGGGTTTTCTTTGAACAACCCTACAGGGTTCCCGCCTGCAAGCCTTGCACGGGTGTGTAGTTTGCAGCCTCCCCACCTACGTCGCCGAAATACAATTGTGCGCACTCGTCATAGTTCCAAGCCGCCGCCGTGGCGTTGCAGGACTCGCCCGCCTCCGCCAGCAACCAGCGAGCGCCCGCGACGGGGTGCAGGGCTAAGACCAGGAGCGGCAGCAGCCGCAAAACCGTGTTGATCACTAACATTATGCTCGCATAAGACAGGGGAAAGGAAAATTCGATGCATTCCACATGAACACGTTTGGGCTCAAGCAAGCGGAAGTTGCAGAGAAGGCTGAGGTGGCACAGCACAGCACGGCACAGCACAGCACGGCAAAGCACAGCACAGCTTGGGTATCAAAGTACTGGCAGTGTGAAAGTTCATCAAGGTGTGAAGTGCATGATTGTACAAAGCATCGGGGCGGCGGCAGCGGCAGCAACCGCCAGAGGAGCAGCTGGGGCAACAGACGGTGGGGCTCGGGCTCGATTGGTGGCTCAAAATGAGCAGCCGAACGGCCTGAGGCTCGGCTTAGCTGAGTATGGATCACAAAGAAAGCACAGGCTCAGCGTCACATTCAGGGTGCAAGAAGCATCGCTTTGCCGCCATGGTCACCGGCGCCTCTCAGAGCAGGGCCAATGGTCGCGCTCTCGGCCAGGCTCTCTCGATGTCCTCTCACCTCGGTTGACAAGCCGAAGCAGGGCTCCCTGGACGATCGCGAGCTGCAACCTGCCACAGGGCTTGTCTGATGCGGCCAGCTGGTGACAGCTGTCCCATGCGCGCCAGGCACAACAGCCTGGCAAGCCAGCTCCCTCCCATAGAGCTACAGGTACACCGCCCCCACTCTGCCCATTCCTCCCCTTCCTCCTCGCCCACAGACGCAATGAACCGCCCCCAGACGCTCGCCCTGGCCCTGGCCTGCCTGCTGGCGGCCGCCGGCCCCACCGCGCTGGCGGCCCGCGAGCTACACCAGGTCGCCTCAGCCACTGCCACAGCCTCTGCCTCCGCCCGCGGCTCGGCCAGGGCCAGCGCCAGCGCCAGCGCCGGTGCGGGTGGGAAGGTCGGCGGCCGTGTTGACCAATGTTTGACCGGCGGCAGGCCAGCGAGCTGCGCCCCTGGCTCGCTTCCTATCTCACCCAGCGCTGCTGCCGCACCTGCCTGCCTGCTTGCAGTGGCCAGGGCCGGTGCCGCCCCCACTCAGCCCGCCCCGGCCGCCCAGCCGGCGGCCGCCACCCAGGCCATCCCCGCCAATGCCGCACCCCAGCCGACCTGCGCTGACGACGACGTGCCGCCCACCAAGCAGTTTTCATGCGCCCAGCAGAAGGAGTGGGGCAAGTGTGAGTGGCGCTGGCGAGGAGGGCCGGCTGGGCGATGGGTTTGCTGTGCGCACATTGACCCGCTGGTTGACCGCGCCGCCCTGCCACCCTCCCTGCCGCAGGCGAGATGTGCTGGCTGGTCAGCAAGGGCTACTGCCGCTACACGTGCGGCTACTGCGGCGTGGACATGGCGGCTGCCGCCTGCACCCAGGACACCGACGCCTCCACGCAGGCTGTGGCTGACGCCAACCCGGGTGGGTGGCAGGTTGGAAGCAGCAGCTGGGTGCTGGGGCTGGGGCTTGCCTGCTGCTGCCCTGGGGGCTCAAGCCAAGAAGCTCCGCCCAGCCGGCGCACCTCACACACCCTGCCTGCCTCCACACCTGCCTGCAGCACCCATCGACACCGCCGCTGTCGGCCCCCAGCCCGCGCCCGCCGCCTCCCCCGCAACTCCCAACTCCACAGCGGCCACAGAGGCCGCAGCACCCACCCCCACCAGCACCGCCACCGCCTCTGCAACCGCCTCTGCAACCGCCTCTGCAACCGCAGATAGCACAGGATCCGGCACCGCCACCGCTGCCGCACAGGCCAGCGCCACAGCCAGCACCAACCCGGTGAGCTTGCCTGCTTTGCGCCATGGGCAGGACTCTGGCTGATGCCTGATGCCCGCTCGCCTCCCCTCGTCTCCTGCCGCCTGCTGTGCAGTTCCTCTCCAGCCCCGCCCCGGACCCTGCTGCTGAAGGCAGCAATGGCGCCGACTCCCTGACGGGCGGTGACGATACCGCGGTGTGCGGGGCCAGCCTGCCTGCCTGCCTGCCCTGCACTCATAGCTGCCGCGCCTGCACTCGCCTGCTGTCGACAGGTGCCCACCCTCTGCCTCACACAAACCCCACCCCTGCCTCCCCCAGGCCTACAACGCCACCGAGTGCGCGGAGCTGGAGCTGGAGGCGGAGGATGATGAGAGCAGCGCCCAGGCATACGCCGAGCACTGCGGCCTGGCCGCCGCTGTGGCCACCAATGGCGGCACAGCCGTGTCCCATGCCGACGGCGGCGCCGCCATCAGCCAGGCGGACGGCCAGGCGGCTGCCGTCTCCGCCACCAACCCCGGCTCTGCCACGGCCGTCTCGGTGGCGGGGCCAGGCGGCAACGCCGCCAGCGCCGCCCACGGCTGAACCGACACTCCACCACGACTCCTACCCTAGATGGCCTGCTCCTTGCTGCATTGCTGAAGTGCTGCTATTCGTTCACAGATTATTTAACACTTGCTTAGAGAGAAACAGCACAGGTGAAAACCAGGGCACAAAGGGCGCTCCAGCGGGATGTCTGACGCAAGCAACAGTGGTATCTGCCTAGAAGGTTCAGTATACACTAGCCTAACAATATCCCAACCTCTGCAGCGTGACAGCTTGCCTGCCTTCACTCAGTGCCTGCCGCGGCCCCTGCCGCCACCCCTGCCGCCGCCCCTGCCGCCGCCGCCGCGCCCAAACCGGCCGCCGCGCCCGCCGCCGCGCCCGCCGCCGCGCCCGCCGCGCGGTTTCTGGCCGGTGCCCGACGCGTTACCTGCGGCCAGCTCCTTGAGGTCCTCAAACAGTCCCGCCAGGCACTTGCGGTACGACACATCCTCGTCGCTGCCGTCCTCGTGGATGAGAAAGAAGCAGGAGGAGACGGCGTGGCCCATGTCGACGTCGCGCAGCTGGATGGCGCGCACGCCGCCCTCCAGCTGCGGCAGGGGCAGGGGGAGCAGCGGGGCGGGCAGGGTTGGCGGGAAAGGTTGCGCGCCAGGCGCAAGGGTGCTCGGCTGCCCGCGGCACAGGCTGCAAGTGGCAGCAGCGCTGCAGGTGGCAGTGCGCGCTGCAACAGCGCCTCCCACAGCGCCCGTATGATCCATCCCTGGCAGGGCACACAACGGTGCAGGGCGGAACAGCGGCAGCTCGAGCACTCGGGCGAGGGTGCAGGGACGTGAGCAGGCACCCCCACCGATGCCTGTGGGCGCACCTTGCGTGCTGCTTCAGGGTGCCCCTTCTTGATGAGGTCGTGCACCATGTGGAACTCATACTGCAGGCCGGTTGGGCAGGCAAGCTGTCAGCGAGAAGCGGCATAGGCGGCGGCAGCGGCAGCGGCGGAGCGGCGGCGGCATGTGAAGTGATGCCTTCCCACCCACATCGTTCAGGTTCTGGTATTTGCGCAGCTTGGTCATCAGGCTGTGGAAGTAGTCGTAGCACTGCTTGCCGGTGGCAAAGGTCCTGTAGCCGATCGTCACGGGCTCCTGCGGCGCTTTCGCTGCTGCTTCTCCTTCTTTTCCTGCTACCTGCTCGTCCCCCTCGGTCTTCTGCACCTTGGCTGGGGGCTGGGCGTCGCCCTCGCCGGCAGCACCATCACCCGCCGCCGCCTCCTCCGGCTTGCGCTTGTTGCTGGGCTGCTCTGCATCCTGCTCCTCCGCGGCCTCTTCCTGCATCGCCTCGGGCGCCTGCTTCACCTCCTCCGCACCAGACATGCCGCCAAGTTGCGCTGTGGGGACCTGGATATGGGTCACAGCTGCGATTGCGAAGGCTGATGCTTTCGATGGCGGAATGGCTGTGCAAAAGGGCCGCCTGGCCATGCATGCATGAGGCCCTGCGCCGCTGGAAGGACGTCCTTGCTACTGGTGGCTCATTGCCCCAATTCACCGTCGCTCAATCGCAACGCTCCAACTCCAGCCGCCTTCAAAGCGTGTCAGGGCTCCTGCCGTGCAGGGTGCATGCTGGTTGCTGGTTGCACAAGGCCCGCAGTTGCGCGCCCTCGCCGATTTCTGACATCCGCCGGAAGGCCAGGGGAGCATCCCAGCGGGCTGTGCGCCCCTGCCGAGCCCTGGCCGTCACCTGCATCATCCCACCGCCCCCACGAGAGCATCATGGAGGGGCTGGAGCGGTGCAGGACAAAGTTTACGTTGGACCTGCACCCCAGCAAGCTCGCCAGCGCAGCCCAGGGCGTGCGCGCCCACCTGAGCTCCTTGCTCCTGAGGTGAGGCGGCGGCGCCCGGCCAGGTGGCAGCTATGCGCGACAGCTGAGAGCTTTGCAGCGCATCATCGGCTGCTCATTATCGCTTGCGTGGCAGGCAGGCTGGTGGCGGCAGCTGTGCAGCCTGATGCCTGCCCTCACTGGAGTGTATGCTGCTGGCCTGCCAGCCCTCTGCCTGCCGCTCTCCCTCGACTGGCATGCCCAAGCTGTCTCCTCCCATGGCACCGCAGATACAATGATGACCTGGAGGGGGTGATGCTGTCCTACAGCAATGCGCGGCTGCTGACGCGGCAGGCATCCATACACCCCTACTTTGCCTTTGTGCGTGTCGAGGTGGCGGTAGACGGGGTGCTGTTCCACCCCAAAGCCGGCATGCGCCTAGGTGCAGAGCGAGCTGCGGGGGCGTGCCGCCACGCATCTTGTGTACCATTTGAGTGCTTCAGGAGCCTATCTGGGTTCCCCCTGTCGCAAGAGAGGCGCATTCTCCCCGTCCTCTGCTGCATTTGGAGGTGCCTGTGTGGTGCGAGGCCGGGAGCCTGGCTTTGTTGCCTCGCAGCCCGGCACCGCTGCCCGTGCCTCTTGCCCTCCTGACCGGCGCCGCCTGCCGCCGCCCCGGCGCCTGCCGCCCCCCGCGCGTGTGCAGTGGGCATGGTGAACAAGGTGGGAGCCGACTACATTGGTGTGCTGCTGCTGGGCTTCATCAACGTCTCCATCGCCGCAGACCAGATTAGAGCGGAGTTTAGACCGCGGCCGATGGTGCGTGGCGGTCGGGCGTGGGGCCAAGGGCGGGCGCGTGCCTGCACGCGTGCCGCTGCTGGCTCTGGCGCCTGGGGCGTGCCGCCGCCGGGGCGCCCGCCTCGCCCCCCGCTGCCCACCCCCCCCGCTCCCCCCCCGCTCCCGCCCCCGCCGCGCCCTGCAGGAGCGCTGCTGGGTGAGCAGCAAGGCGCCGCGGCACCGCCTGGAGGTGGGCACCAAGCTGCACTTCACGGTGGCAGCGGTGCAGCATTCTGGCCAGTTCGTCAGCCTGGCGGGCTCGCTGCTCCAGCCAGGCACGGGGGCCGACGGCTTTGCAGCGCCGCCCGCCGCGGCGGCGGGGGCGGCACAGCAGCAGCAGCGGCGGCGGAAAGACCAGCGGCGGCAGTCGGGGCAGCAGCCAGGGCAGCAGCAGCAGCAGCAGCAGCAGCAGGACGCGCCTGGCAAGAAGCAGAAGAAGCGGAAGAAGTGCAATGCGGCGGAGCGCGGGGAGCAGCAGCCGCAGCAGGCGCAGTCTGCAGCGCCGCCGCCGCCTGCCCAGCAGCAGCAGCAGCAGCAGCAAGGTGTGCAGGCGGCGGGCAAGAAGGGCAAGAAGAGCAAGCCAAAGCAGGCTGGTGATGCCCAGGCCCAGGCCCAGCCTGCGCAGCAGCGGAACGGCGGCGAGGCGGCGGGGGCGGCGGCCGCCTCTGGGAAGAAGGAGAAGCAGAAGAAGCGAAAGGCGGAGGGCGAGGCGGCGGCTCCGGCGGCGCAAGGGGTGGCAGCGGTAGGCGATGGCGTCAATCAACAGGAAAAGAAGAAGAAGAGGAAGGACAAGCACTGATGGCCGCCACTCCTTTTCCCGCCGGCCCCTGCTGCTGTTTGTGTTTCCGTCTTGTCATCTTGCTGACTTTGTTCTTCCGCTACCTGCTACCCACTGGTGTATTTTACCAGCCATTACATCGACCCAACGGACCATCAATTTTGATTCGACATCAGTTCCGTGAATACACGCTGCACGTGACCGCGGCGGCGGCGGCGGCAGCTGAGCGGCAGGCGGGGGTGGCCAGCCAGCGCGATTTGCGGGCCCTGGCGATGTCCCACGGCGCGGATTCAATGCTCATCGAAGCTCGGCACGGCCTGATTGCCGCCGCAGGCTCTGACATATTCGGCGCGGCTGGCTGCGGCTGAGGGGCGAGCTCGGACCCCGGCGGGAAGAATGCAGCATGTGCCGCCCCGCTCAGGTCGCGCTCCTCGCCTGCCCCGGTCCTTCTTACAGAGCACAGACCGTGCTCCCTACACCCCACCCACTCCCATCACAGGGAGCACTTCTCCCCTCGGGGTGCCCAAGAGCTGGCCGGATTTCTTGAGCTAGCTTCAGGATGGTGAAGGTGGGCAACGCTGAATGCTGGGGCCGTTGGGGTGGCGGTGTCGGCGGTGATGAGCCATGCAAGCGTGCATGGCATGCTGGCGCCCGCTGCGGGACCCCTGGGGCGGCCCTCCCCCGCTGCCCAGCCCCAGGACGCGCCTCTGGGTGCCTGAGTTGCGCCGTTGGAGTGCGGCGGGTGTCACGGACACCCTCCACCCGCCACGATCATCGCCCTGAGCCGCCCCTCCTCCGTACTGTGTGCAGTTCACAATCGGTGCGCGCGGCTGCCGCCCTGGGGCTGGCTGCCTGGCGGTTCGGGGAGCGGCGGCTGGGAGCGGCGGCCGGCCTGCTGCCGCTGCGGCTGCTGCCAGGCTGCAGGCTGGCACTGTTGTGGGCTGGCTGGCAGCAGGCCCCGGCGCGCCAGCATACTGTTTGGCAGCTGGAGCCCCGGCTGGGTGCAGGCCTGATGCCGGCGTGGCCGGGCTGCCTGCCGGGCACCCTTTCTTGACGCTCCCCCTGCATGCTCCCGCCGCCTCGCTCTGCTCTGCGCTGCGCTGCAGAGGAGATCCGCGCTCTCATGGAGTACAAGAACAACATCCGCAACATGTCCGGTGAGCGGCGCGGCGGCGCAGGGTTGGCGTCAGCGCCGCAGCCCAGCCCGCGCCGGCCGGCACCCGCCAGGCCGCTCCTCCACGCCTACCTGCCCACCCACACCGCTCCCTGCCACCCCGCCCCCTGCAGTGATTGCGCACGTGGACCACGGCAAGTCCACTCTGACCGACTCCCTGGTGGCGGCGGCGGGCATCATCGCCATGGAGCAGGCGGGCGACCAGCGGCTGACCGACACGCGGGCGGATGAACAGGAGCGCGGCATCACCATCAAGTGAGCGCGCCGCCGGCCGGCCGGCCGGGCGGCAGCCTGCGCAGCGGCGCAGGCTCTGCGTCTGCGCTCACACTGCCTCCTGCATGGCAGCCGGGCT
>NW_005435080.1:1191385-1197412 GCF_000147415.1 Chlorella variabilis | reverse complement strand
GCCATTTCGTGCCCGTGTGATTTTGGCGGGAGGCGGTTTTCTTGCATGAGCGCTCTCCACTGCCCTGCCTGTGGCTCCTTGCCTCTTCCTCGCACCCCGTTTTGTTGCCTTGCATGCTCCCTGAGCGCCCCCACGAGCGCCCATCTGAGCACTCACAGCCAGGTCCCGTCCCGCTAGCCTTTTGGGCTTCAAGCAGCTGGCCAGGCTCCAGCATCCCTCGTCTGCGCTGCATGTTGCAGCAATGCTCACGTATGGGCTGCGGCATCAGTGTCGCATGGCCCCCTGGCCTGCTTGCTGTGCCGCAGCGTCTATCACCCCTCCATTTTAATCCACATTCACACCACCCCTGCATGCGCTAACGTATTGAGCGCCTCGATCGGATTGTTACCTACCCCCCTGCCGAGCGTCCACACCTGTGCGGCGCACCACCGTTTCGTCTCCCCCAGCTGTAAATGTCGACAGTGTGCAGAGTGGCTATCCTGGTCAGCCGCCATTAGGCAGGCATCGTGATGCATCCCGCACTCTGGGCCTGCGCCCGTGTACGGAGAATGAGAGGGCTGGGCTGCTGGACGCCGCATCCACCTGCCGGCGGCTGCTCGTCCCGCGTGGCGGCGGGCTGGCGGTGCAGCTCATTAGCCTGGCGCACTCCCCGGCTCGAATGCGCCGTCAATCTCACAGCTGTTTGCCGCCCTTCCCAGGCCCCCTCAAGCAGGCGATCAACAGCCTTTGACCTCTTTGCCTCTTGCGCGGCCAGCCAGCTGTAGCAATCACAGCAGAAGCGACCAGGCGGCGAGCAGATTGGGTGGCCCGCGGGCCAGCCGGCAACCCAGCTAGTGTGCAGCCGAGCGAGGACTGCGTGTGCCCAGCGCCATGGTGCGTGGTGGGGTATCTCCGAAGTGCTTGCAGCGGCTGGCAAGCCGCCCAAAGACCTGAAGCCGCGGTGGGCAGCGCGATCGGGCCAGATGGCCGCCGCCGCTGCCGCCGCCCAGACGGTCGCCTCCCGCGTCACGCCTTGCACCACCCTGCTCCCCGCGCACGGCCGCTTGCAGATCCGGTTCTTCCTGCTCCAGAACCGGGCGGGCAAGACGCGCCTTGCCAAGTATTACATGCCGCTGTCGGACGACGACAAGTCCCGCACAGAGGATGAGGTCTACCGCCTCATAGCCAACCGCGACGCCAAGTTCACAAACTTCCTGGAGGTGGGGAGAATGGGGTAGGGAGGGCGTGGACAAGCGGGGGCATCGCCCAGGATGCAAGGAGACTCCAGGGGAGCAGCAGCCGCACCGCCCCCTCGCCTGCCCCGCTGCGCTGCCCGCTTTCTCGCCCGCCCCTCGACGCCACCCTGCGGGCCGTGTTGCTGCCGCGCCATGTGCAGTACAAGACGTACAAGGTGGTGTATCGGCGGTACGCCGGCCTGTACTTCATTTTCTGCGTGGACGTCACCGACAACGAGCTGCTCTACCTGGAGACCATCCACCTGTTTGTGGAGGTGCGGGTGCGGCCCCCACGGAGCAGGGAGGCAGCGTGGTGGACGCCCGGTGCTGCTGCTGCCCGCTAGGGGGCTGCCAGGCTGCCGGGCTGCGAGTGTGCACGTTGAGACGGCGGCGTGGCAACCGTCGGACCTGAGCGGCGTGCGCTAGCTGCTGAGCCCCCGTTGGCCTCGCTCTGCTGCTTCCCACACGGCCCCCTGCCGTGCTGTACCCCCCCCCCCCCACACACACACACATACACACACACCTGCCCACTCCCGCACCCTCCCCCGCCAGATCCTGGACCACTACTTTGGCAACGTGTGCGAGCTGGACCTGGTGTTTGGGTTCCACAAGGTGTACTGCATCCTGGATGAGTTCATCATTGGCGGGGAGATACAGGAGACGAGCAAGAAGGTGGGGGTGCGGGTTGGGGTGGTGGCCTGCCAGCAGCAAGGAAGGCCAGCAGAGAGGCGTGGCTGGCCTGGGCGTTGATGAGGTGCATGGCGGATGGGTGCCCGTGCCGCAGGTCATCCTGGAGCGGCTAAAGGAGCTGGACTCGTTGGAAACATGACGAGCCGGTGCCGCGGCAGCACGGCGGTGGAAGAGGCAGCGCCTGGCGCAGCCGCCACCCGTGATGCCCCGGGCAGCTTGCCCCGCTCGATTTCATGCTGCCTCACGTCTCTCGCTTCTCCTCTGCACTTGACTGCCACCACCGCTGTTTCTTGACGCTTTACAGACACCCTTCGCCCCTCCGTACCCCCTGCGCTGTAACACACGTGAATGAAAGGATGAGGACCGTCCTGTACAGGGAGGCCATCAGCGGCGGTCTGCATGCTTTGCCTGATGCGGCGGTGCCACTACAGAAGGCGCTCTATTCGACTTGTAGCGCCGTTTCTCGACGCTTGAAACCAAGCTAGCTGCACAGCCCAGACCCCAAGGCGATCGCAACGCAAACACATCCCTTGTGGCATCTCCCGCTCTCCCGCTGCTGCTTCCAGAGCGTAATCGGCAGGTCGTGAGTCGCTGGATATGACGTGGCGGGATCGGAGGGCTGCGCTGCTGGCCCTGCTGCTGTCTTGGCAGGGTTCAGAGGCGACCAGCAGAGCGCACACGCAGCTGCACCTGGGCCCCAGAACCAAGGAGGAAGCGACAACCAAGTACTTGCCAGTTGTGCTGTGGCACGGTGAGGGTTCTTGCCGCCGCCGCCGTGCTGCCGCCGCTGCCCGCTCGCCTGGAGCAACCTGCCTCCCACCCCACTTCTGCCCGCAGGCATGGGCGACTCGTGCTGCAGCGAGCACTCCATGGGCGCTGTGGCAGACAGCATCCGCCAGGCCCTGCCCGGCACCTATGTGCACAGCATCGCCACCGGCCAGGGCGAATCCGCCGACGTGCTCTCTTCCTACTTTGGCAGCGTGAACGCCCAGGCACGGCCCAGGCCGCGGTGCTGCGCTGTGGTTGCTGCTGCCTGCTGCGTGCATGCGGCTGCCCTGTGGCGCGGTCACGGTGCATGCGCCAGTCGTGCTGCACTGCTTTGCTTGACTGCAGCCACCCGCCTGTGCTGCAGGTGGCGGCTGTGTGCGATGAGCTGCTGGGGATGCAGGAGCTCAAGGACGGCTTTGTGGCGGTGGGGTTTTCGCAGGTGGGACTGTGTATGACCTGGGAAATATGGTTGGGGATGGGCAGGCTGTGGGATTGAAGCTGCGGCCAGTGTGGCAGCAAGGCACGGCAGCAGCCCGGCGTCCAGCACCACGCTTGCCACCCAGCGGCCGCCCCGCGTGTGCCTGCCGCCCTCGACTGCGCGGCAGCCGAGCAGCGCCTGCCCACCCCGCCTCCCCGCCCCGCCCCGCCCCGTGCAGGGCGGCCAGTTCCTGCGTGCGGTGGCGCAGCGATGCCAGCACCTGGGTCCCAGCATGCACAGCCTGGTGACGGTGGGGGCGCAGCACCAGGGCGTGATGGCGGTGCCGGGGTGCCTGCAGGGCGGCGACGCCAACAGCACGCTGTACTGCCGCATCATGCAGGCGCGTACTGCCGCGTGGGCGGTTGGGCCCCCGCCCTGCCTGCGTCCGTGCGGGCTGGATGGGCCGGGCAGCGGGGCCAGCAGCCACAGTGCGGGCGCATGCGCTTGCGGGCTCCAGCGCTGGCATCTGGAGGTGGTGCCTGGGGTTGTCGCGGCGTCGCTGGCTTCACTCGCCCGCCTGCTGGCTGCCCCACGCGCCCGTGGCTGTGTGCAGGGCCTGATTGGCAGGGGCGCCTACTCGTGGCTGGTGCAGGGCCATGTGGTGCAGGCGCAGTACGTCAAGGCAAGGCGGCGGCCAGTGCGTGCCGGGCATGCCGCGCAGGCAGCCGCCCTGCCCGCGTCCCGGCCCCGCGCCAAGCCGAGCAGCAAGCTTGCGGGCTTGCTTGCCGATGTCCTGTGCCCATGACGCGGTCTGCACATATGCCCGTCCCCGCAGCCACCAACCGACCCCTCCTCACTCCGCGCCCCACCTGCCCCCGCCTGTCTCCCCTCCCCCCCGCAGGACCCCTGGCACCTGGACCTCTACCTGCAGCGCTCCCTGTTCCTGGCTGACCTGAACAACGAGGTGGCAGCTGCCCGGAAGCGGCGGTACCACGACAACCTCGCCTCCCTGCACCGCCTCGTGCTCTTCCAGTTTGACGCAGACGAAATGGGTGGGCGGGGCTGCTGGCTGGCTGGAGGGAAGATGGCAGGCGGCGGGGCTGCCTGCTTGCTGGGTGGGCTGGCGGGAGGCAGCACATGGTTGGCTGCCTGGCGTCGTCGATGGCCGAACCGGCGCGCCTGGCTGCCGTCGTGAGGTGCGCAACCACCACCACACATGCACGTGCACCCACACTCAGCCCCCGCTCGCCTGCTCTGCAGTTGTGCCCAAGGAGTCATCCCACTTTGGCTTCTTCAATGGCAGCCACCTGGTGCCGCTGCGGGAGCAGCCGCTGTACGCCCAGGACTGGCTGGGGCTGCGGGCGCTGGACGAGGCGGGGAGGCTGGAGCTGCTGCACGCGCCGGGCGCCCACATGCGCTTCTCCCTGGCCTGGTTCCAGCAGGCGGTGGTGGTGCCGTACCTGGCAGTGCCAGCACCGGCAGCAGCGGCGGGGGCGGCAGCGGGTGCCGCCAGCAGGCGCTAGCAGCCAGGCCGCCGCCAGCCTCCCAGGCCCACACCCACCGCCTGTGCGCTGAGTGACCTCTGCTGCTGTGACGTCGCTCCTGCCAGCCACCGCCACAGCTGAGCTGCCTGGCTTTCCAGCAGGGTTGGTGCATGTCTTCCCCAGTGCAACACCACAAGTTACAGCCAGGGATCAGGGGCCCCGCTCGGGGGGATCTACTCAGCATGCATGAAGGTTCAGAACAGGGGGGACACAGGGTTGGGGGGCAAGACCAGGGGTTGAGGTGGGTAGTGTGGCGCGGGGCGGGTGCCGGCCCAGGTGCAGGTGAACCCTGCAGCCTGATCGCACGGGCTGCTAGCAGCAGCACCGCTCGGCAGTCACGCTGTACCAGTGAAGAAGGGAGGGAGCAACTGAAGGAAGGTGGCAACCAGCAAATGGGCGGGACTGCTGATATCAGGGGATGCAGGGCAGGGAGCCGCATTGTGCGGCATCCTAAGCGCTGAGGTGGCAGAGAGGCAGAGGGGGAAAGAATGGCAGGGACCGAGGGTTTAGGGGTCAGCAGATCTGAGGATACGGGGAGCGCATTGGGAGTAACATAGTATAACTGAGACTGTCTATCTGATTGAGGGGAAGGTTCCCGGGGGAGGGTGGGGAGGGTGTGAGCTGTTCAGCCGCTGGTGATGTACGAGATGAGCTGGTAGTTGTTCTTGGGCTGCGCGGAGGGGTTGGTGCTGTCCAGGTAGGACAGCACCTCAAAGGACACGGGCGAGCCCACCGCCAGCGGGATGGTTTCTGACAGCGTGACCGCCGTGTTGGGCTGGGAGGATGTGAAGGTGCCGCCGAGCACCTGCGTGGTCACGGCCTTGGTGGCTGTGGAGGCCTTGTAGATCATGAAGAAGCTGCGGTCCACGTCAGGGTGGATGAAGCCGACGGTGATGGACTTGATGTTGATGTCCAGGCCGCCGGCCTCGCCCCTGTGGTTGACCTGCCAGGTGTGGGGCATGGTGAAGCTCGTCGTGTCGGCCACGCACGACTCGGTGGACAGCAGGGGGAAGCCGCCGGGGCCGGCCTGTCCCAGGCTGGCCTGGTAGAACTGGACCACGCAGGGGGCCACCCAGCTGGGGTTGTTGATGCGGATCTGGGGGCAGCCGGGGTCGCTGCTGGAGTCGGGGTCGACGTCGTACACGAGGGAGGAGGGGCCGCCGTCAACGCCGGGCTCAAACTTGAAGGGGAAGGTGCCCAGCTCCCAGTTGCACTTGAGGCCGGTGCTGCGGGGGGCGGGACAATCGGCGGCTGGTGGGGCGGCTGAGCACAGGCAGGCAGGCAGGGGTGGACAGGTGGGCGGTGGACAGGCAGCCGGGCAGGCGGACGCCAGCAGCAGGCCAGGCGCACGGGAGCGGGCCGCGGCAGAGGCGGCCCCTGGTGAGGGAGCGGG
>NW_005435080.1:1179658-1191335 GCF_000147415.1 Chlorella variabilis | reverse complement strand
GCGCTGTGCTGGTGCTGTTGCCATCCATAGCGGGGTGACTGGCTGTAACACACATGGCTACTCAGCTGCAGCTGCTCTCCGGACACAAGCAGTTGCTTGCCTGGGGGGCTTCGGACGTGGCGGCGGTTTGGGGCTTGGCGGCTTGGGGCGCGGCGGCGGCTTGGGGCGCGGCGGCGGCTTGGGGCGCGGCGGCGGCTTGGGGCGCGGCGGCTTGGGGCTCGGCGGCTTGGGGCTGCCGCAGCAGATCGAGCATATGCGGGTGCATGGTCGGCATGCCACGGTCAGCAGCATGGCAGGGCTGGGAGAAGGGGGCGCTGTGCTGGCGCTTGTGCTAGGTGCTGGTGCTGGTGCTAGTCATGCATCGCGGGTGACTGGCTGTAGCACGCAAGCTACTCAGCGCTGCTCTCCGCGCACAAGCAGTTGCTTGCCTGGGGGTAAAGGTAAAGGTAAAGGTGGGGAAGAGCCTCCACAGGCTTAACTTCCCGGTTTTAACGTCTAGCTTTAGACCATTATTTGATCTGCCCGACGCGCCAAGTGCAGTACCCCCCACTAGTAGTGAATGGGTCCCGGGGAGGCCTGTGCCGAAGCCTTGGCGATTCTAATAGGCGTTCCCGAAGGAATTGGCTTGGATTGGCGCTGAGCCGGTCAGCTATGCCGCGTTTGTCCTCACAAAGTTTCGACATGGGAGGAATCGAACCTGTGCCCTCTCGGAGGGTTTAGACACTAGCTCCAGCGCCTTCAAAGAAGGCCTTTCTTAGCCGCGGCCGGGGCGGCGGCTTGGGGCTCGGCGGCTTAGGCCTCGGCGGCGGCTTTGGGCTGCAGAAAAATGGCGAATGAGCGGTAGCAACGTCGGCAGCACTGGCTGGGCTGGTGCTGGCGCCATTCAGCACGCACGAAGCAGATTGCTTGCCTGGGCGGCCTAGGTGCTTGGCTTGTGTGGGCTTACAGTCTGGTTTCAGCAAGAACAAGCTTGCAGCACAGACTTTGTTGTTCGAGCAAGGAGGGATGAAGCAGTAGAACAACAGGCAGGACAGGCCAACTGACAGGTCACCGAGCGTTTAGTGTGTGAGCGGGCAGGCAGTACTGCATGTCGTGGAGCAGGTGTGGTGCGGTAAGAGCAAAGGGGGTGGACATGAGAGTGGGGGTTCAGGGCGGGACTGCAGGCAGCGCAACGGTGGCGGTCAGCCAGCGCTGGTGACAGGCGGCAGCAAAGGCGGCGAGGCGGCACGGTTTCTGGCGGAGGAAGCGGTGGGGAGGATGGGGCTCAGCAAACAGGTCAGGAAAGTTGAGGCGCAGCGGGGCGTAAAGGGGGCAGGTGAGCAGCATGTGGGGGGCATCTTCAATGCCGTCATGGCAGTGGGGGCAGACTCGCTGCTCTCGGGGGCGCCGCGTCCAGCGGCCGGTCTCTTCCGCGCCCCAATGCGACCCGGTGCGCAGCTGCGCCAGCGCCTCGCGGTCCTGCCGACGCCGTACTGCATCCAGGTAGGTCTCGCGCTGCCCAAACATGGCGGGCGCCAGGTTGAGGGCGCCCACCACGTTGTGCACATAGTGCTCCAGCCGGCTGGCGCCGCCCTTCGCCAGCGCCTCCTGGAGCTGCGCCAGCTGGCGGCGCTGCGCAGCTTCCCCCAGCTCGCCGAGGTCAACAGGTGCTGGCTGCTGCAGGTCCAGCTGCATGCCGACCGCTGCGAGACCGGCCGCCAGCTGGGCAGCCCAGGACTGCTGTGCCAGGGGGTGGGCGCCATCTGCGAGCTGCACGCTGGACAACAGCGCTTGCTGCAACAGGCTGCCGGGACGCTCCTCCAGCGTCTTGTTCCAGAGTTTGGCTGCCCGCCGCAGCCAGCGCTGCCACAGCGGGCGCTCGCCAGTCTCCGCAAGGAGGGCCGCATTGGGGGTGCTCTGCCGGACCCCCAGCAGGTGGCGTAGGTAGCTGAGTTGCAGCTTCTCGGCCGCGCTGCCGGCACTGCCACGATGGCAGCACGCCGCTTTGGCCGCCAGCTGCACGCCCCACACCTCAGCACCATGGGACAGCACCGAGTCCACCATGGTGCCGAAAAGCCGCAGCTGGACGGGCGCCGCCTCGATGCCCACCTCTGCGCAGCGGGTCCGGCAGTTGTGCATAGCCAGGCTTGGGCCTTGGAGGCGGCCTGGGCGGGCGCGGACTAGGCGGCTTCTTGGTTTGAGTCAAGTCGCGTTTTGCGGCGACACCTGCAGACGGAAGAGAGGCGCCGGGAGGAGGAGGGTCGACCGCCCTCTCATCGCTCGCAGTTGCGAGAACAACCATGCCGGTGTCTGAGATGCCGATGAGCAGACATTAATTCAGACGAGCTGGGCTGCATTGCGACACACATGCACTCTGTCCGCTGAGTACTCACCCTCGCCGCTGAGCGCCGCCATCGCAATGGCGGCCACCAGGGCGGCCAGCACCGTCCTCAGCGCCATGACGGCCTGATTTGTGCGGCCTGCAGCGTGAGGGAGGCTGTGGTGAGGGGATGGGTGGCAGAGAGGGGAAAGGGGTGATGGACATTGCGACCCCCCCCCGCTCAACCACATGCAACCGCCACCACAGACTTTCTGGCGGCGCGCCAGTGGCGGCGGAAGTACTGCTACCAACGGGCGTGCAGCATACTATGGCCGGCCAGCGCCTGGCCAAGTGGGCCCGATGGCCTTGGCATTGCCACAGGAGCCAAGAGATGCGGCAGGCCACCGGCCCCCATTCATGATAAGACGGCAGGCACGCACGAGCTCCGTCCTGGAAGGACGTGCAAGGCACTTCCTGGGCGATGCTGCTGCGCCCTCACACCCGTTAATGCCTCAGGCAGCGCTGCACCCACCGGGTTCAGCGAACTATGAAAGCCCTCGAAGGTGGGCCCGCGTCCCCTGCGCAGCAAAGCCCTGCAAACAATCCCCATTCGACGTAGATGAATCAGAAACCAAGCGCACGGCGCTATGGAGCGTAGCAACCCGCGCACTGCCAGTGGCAGGTCGATCACAGTCTCCAACAGTCAGTGAGCTCAGCCCAAGGTGCAGCAGGCAAGATACCTGCCAATCCTGCTGCCAATCAAGGACAATTGCAGTAGGGAGAGTAGAGGTTGGTGCACGAGAAATACTAGTACTCGACGTACTCCACCCTGTGAGGCCAGTTTTGCCTGCTTCCTCCTAGCTCCCAAACCCCTCTCAACCATATCGATCCCCTGACCCCCGCCTCCCCAAACGAACACCGTGATTGGGAGGTGCTGTAGCACGGGGGTGGAGGGGAGGGGGGTGAGCGAGGGGGCACCCCCGTCCTCTGACCCAGGGGGGTGCCGCCGCGGCCACTCTTGCCGCCGCCAGCGGCGGCAACAAGGAGAAGCAGGCAGGAAGAGGGAGGACGAAACCCACCATTCAGGAATGCCTTAAGGCCTTAGGGTCCAGCTCCAATAGCTGCTCCGGGTCAGGCAGCTGCTGTCCAACCCCAGGTCAGAGTCCACCCCTCGGGGAGCTCCCTGCCGCTGGGCGTTGGCCCCGGGCCATACCCCGCCCACCCTGCCTGCATGGTGCTGAGCGAGGGGGACGAAACCTCTGGAGTCCAGCCTGCCCACAGCATTGAAACCCAAGCTCTGCCATCCATGCGCCAAGCGACATCGATCCAATGGCCAGCTGGATCCCTGCAGACCTGCCTGCCAAGGGGGCCAGCCTGGCAGCTGAGCTGAGCTGGTGAACGTGCTGGCTGAGTGCCACGCCAAGCTTAAGGTTTAAAGCGAGTGTCAGAGTTGGACATTCATGTGGAATGAGACCAAACCCCTCAAATACTCAAAATTGGAGCCGGTTACATAGGCTCACCCATACTGCTCGTATGCGCTTCGCGGCCTGAACTGCCCGCCGCCGCCGCCCCTGCCACCTGCGCCGCCCCTGCCCTGTGCGCTGCCGCCGCCGGTGCCGCCTCGACCGCCACTGGGTCGATAGTTGCCGCTGCTGCTGCTCCCGCCGCGACTGCCGCCATCATAACCTGCAGGCGATCATCGCCATGATGGCAAGCGACCATCACTACAGGGGCGAGTGGCAGCAGCCAGCCCTGTGTGTGCCGCAGCTCTAGATTGCACGGCCGCCACTGAAACCCTCACACCCAGCCACTCCTTGCAGGCCTCACCCACCCACCCTTCCAGGCGCTCTTCAGCGGGGCTGGGTAGTCCACACCAATCTGCACCCCCGCCGCCGCCTGCTCCTCGCGGCTCATCAGCCAGGGCTCATGGATGCGCCTTGCCGGCACGCACGCCAGCTCCGGCACCCAGGTACGGATGTACTGCCCCTCACTGTCATAGTCCTGCACCGCCCATGCAGCAGCATCGATTCTGGGGATGGTCGCGGGGGCCAGCAAGGAGCTCGGCGGAGGCTTGTGCAGGGGGCCCGGGCAAGCAGGCAAGGGGCGAGCGCGTGCATGGGGGATGAGCACGACGAGCAGCTGGCTGGCACCTTGCTCTGCTTGGTGATGTTGAACTTGTTGACTCGCCCGCCGGTGAGCCCCGCCGCAGCAACCCAGTTGCCCCAGTTGCTTCAGCCAGGCAGGGGCGGGGAGGTGGGGAGGCACCAGGTGAGACGGCCGCGGCGGCACGCTGACATGCTGCCACCTCAGCATGCAGAGCGCAAGCGCCTCCTGCCCTCCCCCCCCCGCTGTTTCCGCTGCCTGCACATCCGCCCCCGACCTTCTCTGCCTCGCCCCTCACCCACCCATCCACACACACACACACATGTACACATGCACACACCACCACCGCCCTACCCCACCTGCACACGTCATAATCCAGCAGCAGGTGCTCAAACCAGTCGGCGCCGCGCCGCCAGTCCACCCCCAGGTCCAGAGCCAGGAAGGAGGCCACGTTCTGGCGGCCACGATTGGACATGAAGCCTGCAGGGGAGGAGTGCGTGAGGAGGTGGGCGTGGTGGGGCAGTTCAGGGGGTCCGGGGTGGCGCGGCGGTGGCGGGGTGCTGGTGCGTGGCGAGTGCAACTCGCACACCACAAGCCAGGAGCAGCGCCCGGATGCGCATCGGCCTGCCGCCTGCTGGACGGCTCTTGCCTGTGGCCCTCAGCTCCCGCTGGTTGGCATCCACCAGCGGCCAGCCCGTCCTGCCTTCCTTCCAGCGCCGCAGCGCCTCGGCATCATTGGACCACTGCGGAGCCTGCATGCCGCGCCAGAGCAGCAGCCACCAAAGTGTGCGATGGGATGCAGCCGCGGCTGTGGGCCTGCAGCCGCATGGCAAGGTGGGGAGAGGGCAGGCACAAGCTGCTGGCAGCCAGCAGCGGCGGCCCCGGCAGCGCCAGCCCACCTGGCCGGTGGTTCCACCCTCCAAGAAGATCTTGCTGCCGTGCTTGAGCGCAAAGAACCTGAGGGCCGGGGCAGGCGCCACGAGGCGCCGGAGCAGGCTCAAACGGTGCACCAGACAGCACGCTGCCCATGCTGTGGCCGCTGCCGCGCCGCCACTGCCACTGCCGCCGCTGCTGCCGCTGCTGCTGCTGCTGCATCAGGTCCCCACTGCCCCTCAGGTCCCCGCTGCCCCTCCGTCACTATTCACCACCAACGCCCCACCTGTAAAAGTCCCGCCAGATGAGTTCAAACACAACCCAGTAGGTTGATTTGTTGGCGGTGCCCGTCTGCCGCTCGTAGCGCTTGATGTCGTAGTACACGCTGCGCGGCGACAGGCAGCCGTGGGCCAGCCAGGGCGCCAGCTTGGTGGAGTAGTCCCCGCCTGCAGGGGGCAGGGGAGCGGGGGCAGTGAATAGAAAGGGTGCGAGGGAAGACAGGGAGGGGGCAGCGGCCAGGCAGCGCAGACGTTTGGCATGGAACACTCCTGGCACCAGCGGCCACTGGGCGCGCAGGAGCGCGGCACTACCGCACGGCTGCCCCCCCTGCCTGCTGCCCAGGGGCTGCCCCTCCCCCTGCCCACCCAGCCAGCCCTCTCACCCAGCATGCCGTTGCGGGTGTCAAAGTAGGTGGCCACCAGGTTGGAGTCGAAGAGGTAGTAGCGCAGCCGGGCCAGCGCCGCGCTCTCCCCGCCCTCAAAGTCGAGCACCGCCTGATGAGCAGCACAGCACAGCACAGCATGTCACAGCACAGCACAGCACAGCACAGCACAGCGCAGCACCGAAAGCTCCGCCTGCCAGTCCCTCCGGTTCGGTCCATGCCAGCACACACCCGGGCCGTGCCGCGGCTCACCCGTGTGTCTCGCTGTGGGCTAGCCAGCTGCGGGTGGCCCTCTGGCACCACAGCATTCAGATCCTCCACACGCTGCGGCTCAAACGCCAGCCGCGCCGCCTCCAGGCCGGCCGGGAGCGGAAGTGCGCCTGGCGCCGGCGCGGGGAAGGGCTTGCGCACCTGGCAGCGGTCTTCGCACTGCACGCCAGTGGCGGCAACAGTCACCAGGCTGGCAGGCGACGCATGTGCAGGTGTATGGCCCAAGGCTGCCAAGCACAGGTGTGCCAATTGCTGCCCCTGGAAGCATGGCACGGGCCCAGCCATCGCGAACCCCACACTTGCCGGTGCCAAACTGCCCACCTTCTGCTTGAAGGGAGTGAAGACATCTGGCATGTCGCGCAGGCCCTCCCTGAAGGGCAGGTCCTCCAGATGGTACATGGTACTGCCCCAGTACAGGTCCAGCTTCCCGCCAGCAGCCACCACAGCCGACTTGACCTGCTTGGGCGGTTGATGGTGCAGCGCAAGGGTTTTTTATGTTAGGTGCGTGGGCGGGGGGGAATGATTCATGGAGACACTATCTTGTTGCAAGGTTCCTCGCCCAGTTCCTGCATGCCAGCCCAATGCCGGCACACTGCCAGCCCAGTGTTCAAGCATGCAGCTTGCACCTTCTTCTCGATCGCCAGCTCCTCACTGGTCACCTCGCTCTGAGCCAGCACGCACGTCTGGAGGCCGCTGCCGCGCTGCGCCATCAGGCCGGGCAGCACCTGCAGCGGCGGGAGGCCCCAGGACGTGAGCAGGCACCCCGCCCAGCCGCCTTCTGACGTCGCCCCCCAGCCAGCCAGCTAGCCGAGATGGAAGCGCCCAGGCCTGCGCTCACCTGACTTGCGCTGTGCAGTGCGCTACTGCCTGCATGCCCCGCCTGCCCCACGCACGGATCCGCCCAGCACTGCCAGCCCAGCCAGCCAGCTACACAGCCAGCTACGCAGCCAGGCCTCACCTCCTCGGGCCTGCCCATGCAGATGAGCAGGTCGCTGCCCAGGGCGCGCAGCCGGGCCTTGAGGTCCCGCACGCTTTCCAGCAGGAAGCGCGCCCTGAACTGCCCCGTCTTTGGGCTGCCCCAGGCGCTGGCCTGGAAGTAGCGCGGGTCAAAGCAGAACAGCGGCAGCACCTGCAGCAGCAGCAAGGGCAGCAGCGGGCAGCAGCAGGGATGAGGAGCAGCCAGGAGGGCGGGGTGGCAGCTGGAGTTGCATGGTATGGGCCCAGGCCGGGCGTAGGGGACTCAGGATGCATCGCCCACCGCACCTCTGCCACCTGGCCCGCTTCCACCCGGCGCGCCGCCTCATGCACGATGGCATTGTCGTGCAGGCGAAGGTCGGTGCCCCGAAACCAGATGACGGCACGGTTGCCGCTGCCGCCGCCTGCTGCGCCGGCGCCGCCGCTCTGCATCCTTGCTTGCACGGCAACCGCAACAAGCGCGCCTGGCGAGGTGCGGCAGCGGACGGGTGGCCTCCTGGATGCTGCTGTGCGACAGGCGGACAACTCTGTGAAGGCGCGCCCAAGCATCCAATCGACACCCCTCCCCGCCGGCCAAATGGTTGATGTGTGAGATATAAGAACTATTATGCTGCACATTGTGGTTTGGGATGGGCTTTCAGAAATTTTCGTGCCCTGCTGCGTCTGCTATGCTTCGTTGGCCGGTCGGCCGAACATCCTGCGCTTTGAACCGTGGGTAGGCATCAGATCAGGACGCCTCCAGGATCGGATCCAGCTTGCCACATCGGCGCCAGGCGACCAGCCAACGAACGCAAATGCTTGAGGGGCGGTAGCAGGGGCCCAGGCCTCTCTCGCGGCACCCAGAGGCCATGGCGGGCCTGGAGTTTGTGCCGGCGCTGTCGCTTGTCGGCCTGCTGCTCTGCGGCTGGCTCTTCCTGCGGTCGACCATACTGACGCACTACGACGCCAGACACCGCCGCAACTCCGTCGTGCAGCTGCTCTTCGCGGCGGTCTTCGCCCTGTCAGCCAACCTCCTGCAGCTGCTGGTTTTCGAGATCCTGGACCTCATGGACCCGGGGTGCGCAGCAGCAAAGCGCAGGGGGCGGCACGGGGAATGGCGGCGCGGCGGCGCGCCGGCAGTTTCCCGCCCGCTGCCGTCGCCTCCCGCCTGCAGCGACGCCTGCTGCTGCGCTGTGCCAGGGGAGGGGGAGGGGTGTGGGGCGCGTGGAGCACCGCAGCGGCCAGCACTCAAGTCAGCCGCATGGCAGCTGCGCACCCAGCGCTGTTCCCTGCCGACTTTTCCAGGCCCATGCCTGCCTGCCTGCCTGCCCGCCTGCCCCGCCTGCAGGGTGCGCAAGCTCAACTGGCGCTTTGACATCGTCTCCATGCTGTGCCTGCTGCTGCTGGTCCTGCCCTACTACCACTCCTACGTCGCCCTCTCATCCAAGCTGCCGCCGCTCAAGGCGTGCGCGGGCGCCGCCGTCCTGCTGGCGGCCGGCCTCTGCGCCTTCTGGCGGCTGGGCGGCGTGGTGCCGGGGATCCCGGCGGGGCACGGCCGCCTCTTGACGATGCTGGAGGTGGGCTGGGCTGGCTGCCGTACTGTGGAGTGGCTGGCGCTGCTTGTGGCGGCCTGTGGCGCTGCTGTTCCTGTGTGTGCGGTCCCTCGCCTGTGTGGCGTGGCTGTGGCGGGCCCTGCAGCCAGCCGCACGTTTCGGGCCGTCTGACGCCGCCGGCACGCCTCCCCTGGCGCTGGGCGCCCCCGCCGCCGCTCCCGCAGGTGGTGAGCCGTGTGGGGGTGCTGGGAATCATCCTGGTGGGAGTACTGTCGGGCTATGGCTCAGTGTCAGTCCCCTTCTCTTACATCACACTCTTCATCCGCCCCGTGGAGAGGTGAGGCGGCGGCAGCGGTGGTGGTGGGCGGGGCAGGGGCGCCTGTGCCCTGCCTGCAGCAGCCTGCTGTGCGGTTGGGGTGACCGACGCTGCTGGCTCGGAGGGCGCAGGCTGGGCGGCTGTGTGAGTGCAAAGCTGACGGTGCGCATGTCGCTTCTCTCCACCACCTTCTTGTCGCCGCACCACACCACACCCAAGCGCGCCCCCGCTCTGGCTGGCTGGCAGGGCGGAGATAGCGGCGATGGAGTCGCAGCTGCGGCACACGGTGGACACGATAGCGCAGAAGCGGAGAAACATGGCGGGGCTGCAGCAGGAGATAGAGATACAGGCAGGCGTCGCGCGGGGCTGCGCTGGGGCGGGCCGGTGGCTGGATGTGACGAGGGGCCAGCCAGCACCTGCTGCCCATGCATGTGGGGCTGCTGCTGCTCCTGTGGCGAGAAGGGTCAGGCCTGGCTGGCCGTGCCTGCGTGCAGGAGGCGTCTGGCAAGGCGCCACAGCGCTCCTTCTTCGGCCGCGTGCTGGCGGCGGTGGGCGGGGGGCCGGCGGACCCGCGCCAGGTGCTGGGCAAGCTGCAGGCAGAGGTGGTGGGGCTCGAGCGGTTGCGGCAGGCGCTGCACGCGGGTGAGCGCGGGCCCGCCGCCTCCTGCCTGCCCCTTCGTCTCCTGTGCGCCACCCGCCGTGCCCCGCCGCCCGCCACCACCACCCCGCCTCTGTGCCTCACCTGCCTGCCCCGCCTGCCTCTCGTGCCGCACGCCCAGACGTGATCGACCTGAGGCGGGAGCACCAGCGGGCGGTGCTGGCGCGCACGCTGTATGGCCACGTGCAGAACCTGCTGGGCTACATACTGTCGCTGTACTGCATATACAGGTGGGCTGTACTGCATGTACAGGTGGGCGGCTGGCGCGTGTGTGCTTGGGGTTGTGGGCTGGTTACATCATGTATCATGTGGGCCGGCGCTTGGGGGTGCCCGTGCTTGGGGTTGTGGACTGGTTATGTTGCTCGGTCCCAGGGGTGGGTGGTCGGGCAGACAGGCGGCCTCGGGTGGGCACATATGCGGCCTGGCAGCGGTGGGCAGGAGCCTGCAGCCCTTCCCCACCGCACCGCACTGCTTCGCTCCCCATCCCTTTCCGCCACCGTTGCCCGCCCCCCTGCCCCTGCCCCTGCGCCTGCGCCTGCAGGATGTTTGCCAGCGTGCGGGCGCTGCTGTTTGGGGAGGACCTGTCGTCCGACCCGGTCAGCAAGACGATAGGCCAGGTGCTGCGCTTCTTCTCTGGCGGCCACCTGTCCATCGACGTCCTCCACTTCTCGCAGTACCTCACCCTGGCATTCATCGGCTTCATCTCCATTTCCAGCCTGCGGTGAGCGGGGCTGGGGGCTGGGGGCGGGGCGGGGAGGGGAGGTGGTGATGGGTGGGAAGGCTGGAGCAGCTCAGGGGCCGTGCATGGCAGCCGGGGTGGTGCAGCAGTTGCCAGCCCAAGGGCATCGCCATCCCATACTTAACATGCCGCGGCTGCCATGCTGTTCTGCACTCAGCACCTGCCTTGGCCGCCGTGTGGTCCCCCTCCCCCCCCTGGGACCGATGCCGCAGCGGCTTCCTGAAGCACATGGAGCGCTTCTTCATCGGCCTGTCTGCCGGCAACGCCACCACCATGGTGCTGGTCACAACGGAGCTGCTGGGCTTCTACACCATCTCCACCATGCTGCTGCTGAGGTGGGGGTGGGTGGGATGCGGTACAGCAGTACAGCAGTACAGTACAACACACAGCACAGCCGTGGGTCACGTTCTGCGGGCGCGCCGGGGCAGCCCTCCCATGCCGCTGCCGTGTGCCGCTGCCGGCATCCCTTTCTGCCACGCACGCTCGGCCAGCCTGCAGCTTCTCAGCCCTGGCATTCCTGCCTGTACCCGGCCGCCCCCGGTACTGCAGGCGGCAGCTGCCCCGCAACTACCGTGGCATCATCAGCGACGCCATCGGCGGCGAGATGGAGTTTGACATGCTGCACCGCTGGTTCAACTCGACCTTCCTCATCTCTGCCTCCCTCTCCCTGCTCCTCTTCTACGGCCTGCTGCGCCAGAAGCGGCAGGAGGCCAGCGACCGCCTGCCGCTGTACATCACGCCCAGCCTGCAGGGCGGCCATGAGGCCAGCAGAACCTGGTAGCGGGCGGGCAGCCCGGTCTGCGGCGGCTGCCATTCGATTCTTTTGCTGGCCCCGCTGGCAGCCCTGTAAAACATGTGCAGTGGGTGGGGGCTGGAGCCACCGGTGGCGTTACGCACGGTGCTGGGGAGGTCGAAGGAATGAGCAGTGCCAACGGTCAAGCAATCAAATGGAGCAGAAGCAGGCGCGCCACCGCCGAGCACCGCGGAGGAGGAACGGCAGGGCGAGCTGTCACTGGTGTGAGCCGCCGCCGCCGCTCCAGCTGCGGGCCGGAGGAGCTGCCCATCACTTGGTCACCTTGAACGACTTGACCTGCTTCAGAAGCGCTTTGGCCTCCTCGTTGTGCTCAAAGTGGTCGCGCACCTGCGCAGGGAAGGGGAGGGTGTGCAGGGGAGGCGGGTAGGCAGGGAGGCAGATCAGCATCAGGGCCATACAGGGCCGCCAGGTGTGGCACAAAAACGCATGGGGGTGGG
>NW_005435080.1:1178840-1179608 GCF_000147415.1 Chlorella variabilis | reverse complement strand
CTCTCCTGCTGGCTGGTGGGGAGTTGATGCGATGCACGTGGTGGTGGTGGTTGCGTGTATGGGCCCGCGCCAGCAGCAGGCTTCCCGTCCCGAGGCCAGGCACGGGCGCCCACACGCCGTCAAACACCCCACAGCCACTCGCCCCGCCCGCACGCGCGCGCACATGTTGCCGCCGTTGGCCTCGGGCCGCTCCACCTCAAACTTGTCGAACCAGGGTAGCACAATGTGCTGCACGTAGGCCAGGCAGGGGTTGCCCTCCGCCTGCAGGGGCGGGCGCAGGGCGGCCAGGAAGCCGGGCGCCGGCTGCTTGGCACCACACCACACGCACCAGCAGTTCCACCCACCAGCAGACCCGCCAGGGCCGCTGCAAGCCCCTGGCCCCTGCCCGCCGCGCCTGCCGCTCCAGCCCTTGCTCAAGCACGCCTGTGCAAGGCGCCGAGCGCCAGCCGCGGTGCCGCCTGCGCACCTGCTTGGGCGGGCAGAATGCCTTCTTGATCTTGGTCCTGACATCGGCCTCGCTGTCCTCCATGAAGATCGCGCTGTTGGGGTCGCTCTTGCTCATCTTCTCCTGGCCCTGCAGGCACGGCAGGGCGGGGGTGGGGCGGCGGGGTGGGGTGAGGTGGGGATTGAGACCGTGGGGGAGGCACGGAGGGGGGAGCAAGGAGGTGGGGGCATCAGGCAGGGTGGGACAGGGCACATCGCCACCGACAGCAGGTGCACCGCCGCCCGCAGGCGCGGCCTGGCGCTACCCGCTCCCTTCCCCAGCGG
>NW_005435080.1:1178251-1178790 GCF_000147415.1 Chlorella variabilis | reverse complement strand
ACCCCTTGCGCTGGTCCATGCCCAGCTGGCAGATGTCGGCCTGGAAAGAAGGAAGAAAGGAGGAGGCGGAGGAGGAGGTGGAGGAGGGAGGGCAGCCAGAAGGCCGGGCTGGCAGCCTGTCTTGCCAGTTGCATGTCCGCGCCGCTGCGGCGGCGGCTTGCGGCACCGCGCTGCACCCCCTGTGCGAGGCCGCCCCTTCCTGGCTCCTCCATCCGCCATCTGCACCACCAGACACTCGCGTGCCCCCTCCCCAAAATCCCCAACACATGCTCTCACACACACACACACACACCAAACCTTGAGGAAGAAGATATCTGCTGCCTGCATGATGGGGTAGAAGATCTGGGCCGCCGACAGGTCGTCGTTCTCGCTGCGACCCATGATCTGCGTGCAGCGCAGCACGCGCTTCAGGTTGTTGCGCCGCGCAATGTCCATCACCAGGCTCCAGTACTCGTCGGGCCGCTTGTTGATCTCCTCTGCAGGCGGGGCGGTGTGTGTGTGTGTGTGTGTGTGTGTGTGTGTGGGAGCGTGTGTGGGGG
>NW_005435080.1:1172409-1178130 GCF_000147415.1 Chlorella variabilis | reverse complement strand
CTCCCGCAGCTTCCGCACAGCCCGCCTCCTGCACACACACGCCCTCGCCGCCGCACGCCATCCCACGCGCCACACCACACCCACCACACCACCAAGGCTGCCACCCCGACCACCCCACCACAGCCACCCGCCCACCTGAGCATGATAGGAACTCCACCCGCTCCATGTTCATGCCCACCGCCTTCCAGATCTCCACCAGGTAGCGCCCCACCACCTGGATCTTCTTCAGGTCGCCGCCCATCTTGTTGTTCATCTGCGCAAACCAGTCGGCCACCCTGCACGGCGGCGGCGGCGAGAAGGGGACGGCGGGCGAGGGTGACGCTGGGACAGGGCGGGGCCGGCATTGCGCTGGGCGCTGGACGGAGGCGGAGGGCGGGGGATCAACTTCATCAGTCCTCCGCGCTCCTCGGCCCAGCAGCGGCGCTCTGTGCTTGGTTGCCTGCCGGCCCTAGGCTTGCTGCGGGGCTCCTGCCCCATCCTCGCGCCCTGCCCCGCCACCCCGCCCTCACCAGAACTTGAAGGTCACGCCGCACTTGGTCAGCTTGTTCACGTTGAGCGCCTTGAGCACGCCCTGCGCGATGTGCATGCGCCCCGAGGGCTCAAACCCGTCGTACGCCACAATGTGCGGCTTCTTCTCCAGCAGCCGCCGCAGCTCCGCCTCCTGGATGCACTCCTCCCCCACGCTCCGGCACAGCGCAAACTTCTCGTCCAGTGTGAGCCTGCGGGCAGGCACGGCTGGCAGGGCGAGTGAGGCAACGAGGTGCCACCCGGGCGCAGCTCTTGACCCGAGGCAGTGCAGCGGCGGCGGCGGCGGTGCCGGCAGGGAGCAGCGGCGGCGGGGAGTCTGCCTGCTGGCGGCGATGGAGCGTGCCCGCGTGTTGCATGAATGCGGCCTCGAATTGCGAGTGGGAGGGCCATGCGGGCAGCAGGACTCCCACTTGCAAGTCTCATCATGCAAGCCAGACATGCAGGCCGCGCTCACTCGGCATCCGGCTTTTTCAGCAACTCAGAGATTTTGTAAGTAATCTGCTCCACATCAGGCGAGGCCTCGGCCGGGACCTGCTGCTCGGGCGGCGCTGAGTCCGCCATTGTGGGCAGCAACGCAAGCAGAGATGCCTGGGGACCGATACTAGCAAGCAACAGAGCACAGAGAGCTGTGTGTTTCGATCGCGGGATGGGGTGGCCCAGCGGCGTGGCATAGCCGCTGATGCAGCGCGCGGCGGGTTGCATCTGGGATTGCTGCACACGTCCACAACCAAGCCAACCCCCAATGATGTCAGCATGCTGTCCTCCTGATGCCAGGGAGCATTTGAGATCCCTTGGCTCTCAGCTGAGAGCCGTCTCCACTCTTTAACGGCGTGATATGCGGTGGGGATGGCTGTAGCCGCCCCAAGAGCATTAAGGGATGTGTGGTATGGATTGCATGAAAATATGATGGCCTCTGCTCGCCCCAGTCAAATTATGGGGGAGGGTCAGTCTAAGCGGCGGCGCCTGCTGGGCCGCGCTGTGCGTCCGCCCCTCGAGCGCCTTCCTCTGCATGACGCCATTCTGCCTCATCTGTCATCCTGCGCTTCCAGCCATCACTCTCCCAGCCTCACCCGCTATGCTGAGGTCCCCCGATCACTAGGAACGCGAATTCTCGCCTCTGGAGCCGGGCGGTGACGATGGAGGGCCCAAAGCGGCCCGACCTCAAGCTCCTCGTGGCCCAGATCGGCGAGATTTATGCCCAAGGGGAGGACAGCGGCTCGCAGTCGCAGGCCAGCGACGCCGACTTGCGTTCGCGCCTCCGCACCGTGTTGCTGGCCGTGCTGGACACGATTGACAGCGCATCAGGCGAGTGAGGTATTCAGGGGTACAGCGGGGGGCCTGAGGCGACGGGTTGCACCACTCGCCGCCTGCCGCCGCCCTTTTCGAGCGAGGAGGGCACTGGCCCTCTGTTCCTGCACCAGCCAACATTTGGTGGCCGGGCATTCAGTATTTGATGTACAGGGCCAATCAGCACCTGCCCTGGGGCCCACCCGGCCAATGCCGCTGCCTGGGCGCATGCCGCTCGCCGTCAACCGACGCCCGCCCTGCTGCCGGCCCTGTTGGGCTGCCTGCCCTGCAGGACTCAAGGATGTTGCCTCCATGCTCAAGCTGCTGGCCATCGCCCTCTCCCGCTCCCCAGCCCTGCTCAGCGGCGACGGCCACAGCGCCCTGCCCGTGGTGCTGGAGCGGCTGCTGCCGCTGCTGGCCCGTGCCGACCTGGCGCCCCTGCACCCAGACGTCACAAACCGCGTCTGCCAAATCTTCGGCCTCATCCACTCCACCGCCCCCAGCCTGCTGCCGTCGCTGGCTCGCGGCACCGTCGCACTGTTTGATGGTGGGCAGGGGATGGGCAGGGGTGGGCAGCGCCTTCATCCGCAGGCTCTTCCCGGGCAGTCTGCCGCCGGCTGTCTGCAGCTGTCCTGTGGGCAGCCCCTCCTGGTGCCTCCTCAGCCCTGCCAGCCAGTTTCCTCCTCTGCTGGATCTCATGCCTGCTCGCTGTCAGCAACCTCCTGATTCACTTGTCCCGCTGATCCAGCCATCCCCCTCCGGCCGCTTGCCCGCCCGCAGACGTGTGGGACGTGGCGGGCGTGCTGAGCAGTCAGCCGGGGCTGAGCGCCAGCGTTTCGTGCTTTGCCGGGGCGCTGCGCGGCACCGACTCTGCCGAGCCGCCGCTTGAGCTGCGCCTGGACAGCAGCGCCGCGTGCGAGGGCCTGCTGGGCGCCCTGCTGCGCATGATGGCGCAGTGCCTCACGCTGTGCCCGCTGGGCCTGGCCTCCCGCCTGACCTCGCCGCGCCTCCATGTCGGCCGCAACCTGCTGCTGAGCAGCCGCCCGAGGCTGCAGGCGTCGGCCATGCGGTACCTGGCGGCAGCGCTGAACAGCGCCCCGCTGGCGCCCTGCAGCCTGGGCCTGCTGCTGGACAGCCTGGGCCTGGCCACGCAGCGCCTCGCAGCGGAGCAGCAGCAGCAGCAGCAGCAGCAGGTGGCAGAGGCCGAGGAGCAGCGCGAATGGTGGCAGCAGCTGCTGGCGCTGCTGCGCATGCTGCACGACCTCGCCAGCGCCCGCCCCTCGGCCACCGCCCTGCTCATGCCACGCATCCACAGCCTGGCGGTGGCCGCCGCCACCTCGCCGCGCCTGCCGGCCGGCCTGCAGCAGCAGTGGTGCGAGCTGGTGCGCGGCACGCTGCTGGCGCAGCCGTTGCTGCTGGAGGACAGCTGCGCCCGCCTGCTGGCTGCCTTCCCGCTCGCCACGCCTGCCTGCCGCCAGCTGCTGCTCCAGTGCCTGGAGCTCTACCTGCACCTCCAGCAGCAGCTGTGCGGCGCAGAGGCCGTCGGCGCGGCCTTTGTGAAGGCCGCCTGGGACGCCCGCCTGGCGACAGAGGTAGGGGGCTACATGGTACCATGCTGCTCGACTGCAGCAGCTGCAGGAGCATGATGCGTTCTGCATGCTGGAAACTGCGATGCGCTCCAAGCCTGCCTGCTGGCCACCCCCCCGCAGGCTGTGGCAGCGCCAGCGGATGGGGATGCCCAGGAGGAGGTGGGCCGCTCCGCCCGCAAGCGGCGACGTGTGCGCATCAGCCCCCTGCGCCCCGCCTCCTCCCAGACAGAGGCGGCCGCAGGAGGGGAAGCCCGGCGCCTGCAGCCGCCGGGCCCCGGCCTGAAGGATGTGGCGGCAGCAGCGGCCCAGCTGGCGGCGGAGCTGCAGGGGATGTGCCGGCAGCAGCAGCCGGGCGTGGCGTGCGCCGAGGCGCTGGCCTCCCTGCTGGGCCTGCTGGCCCCGCTGGCGCCACGTGAGACCACAGCGCTGGCCCTGTCGGTGCTGCCCGCAGCCCTGCAGCCGCGGCCGGGCAGCCGGCGGCTGGACCTTGACGGCCAGGGCGAGCAGCTGTCGGCGCTGCTGCGCCTCACTCTGGCCACGCTGCAAGCCGGCCTGGCGGAGGCGGCGGCGGGGGCGGTGCCAGCGTCTGCGGCCCTGGCGGCGCTGCCGGCGCCGCACCTGCTGGCGCTGCTGCAGCGGTGCTGGCCAGCGGAGGCGCCCTTGGCTGCAGCTGGCGCTGACGTGGCAGCGGAGAGCAGGGCGCTGGCACTGTGTGCAGCCCTGGCAGCGCTGCAGGCGGAGCTGCTGGATCCAGTTGACTTTCTTGAGCTGCTCCAAAAGGAGCTGCAGCAGCAGGACGGCTCTGGCGGGGGCGGTCCGACGGCCGCCGTGGCTGCTGCGGTGCTGCTACCCGCGGCCTGCTGCATCGGCGCCAGCAGGGAGCACCTTCTGGGCAGCCAGCCGCGCGCCACGCAGGGCGGGCGCCGCCAGAAGCACCACCACCAGCCGCACCCGCCCAGCCCGCTGGTGGCCGCGCTGCAGCAGCTGGTGGGCGGCGTGGGGCAGCGCCCGCCCGAGCGGCAGCAGGAGCTGCTGGCGGCGGCCACCCGCGGCCTGTGCTGCGTGCTGGGGCACGCCCACGAGCCTGTGCAGCTGGCGCTGGCAGCCGTGGAGGCCGCCGCCGTGGCCGGCCCCGGCAGCGGCGGCGCATACGGGGTCGTCCGCGTGCTGCAGCGTGGCGGGAGGGCAGCCGCCGTGGCCGCCGAAGGCGCAGACTTCCACCCCACACTCACCGCCTCCTCCTCGGAATGGGTGCGGCTGGTGCTGGAGAAGCTGGTCGCCGCTGAGATGCCCGCCGAGGGCCAGGTGGGTGGCGCGGCGCGGCTCCCGCGCGGCATGTCGCAGCCTGGCCGGGCAGGCTGGCTGGGTCCACGTTTTGCTGGGCTGGGCTGCAAGCTTGCTGTTGATAACTGGAGTTGCAATGCCGTCGTTGCCCCAAGCCCACAGCCGGGGTGATCGAAGCTGTGCTTGCTTGCGGCTGGCACCCCGCTTGGGTTGCAGGCGGCCCTGGTGGATGCGGTGGCCGGCTTCCTGCAACGCGGCACGCAGGGCCAGTTGGAGCACAGCCGCCCGCTGGTGCGCTGGCTGCTGCGCTGCGCGGCCAGTCCGCAGGCGCTGGTGCGCGGCGCGGTGCTGCGCCGCGCGGCGCTATTTGCCGAGCCTCAGGTGGTGCTGACGATGTGGCACGAGGGCGAGCACCCCATCCACAGCAGGGACAGGGAGGTGCAAGTGGAGCAGTACGAGGCGCAGGCAAGTACTGCCTGCCCTGCACACCCTGCAGTACCGCAGTCCAGCTGGCGGGCCCACCGCGCCTGCACGCTTCCCTATCGGCCCGGCACCGCATCCCGAGCAGCGCCCTGCCCCTTTATGGTGCAGATGCTGCAAGCGCTGCGTGAGGAGCTGGAGGCGGCCGCCACCGCGGGCGACAGGGCGGGCAGCGCCAGCACGGGGGAGAGCATCCGGGAGGGGCTGGTGCAGGTGGGCGGCGGGGGCGCAGGCCCTGCACCGCCAGCCTGAAGGCATGCTGCCCTGCTTCCCCCAAAGACCAGCACTTGCAATGTTCCTCCCATTTCCCCTGACCACCCAGCCCTCCAGCTGCCCCTTCCCACCCCTTCCCCGCCCCGCCCTCCCTGCGCTGCGCCCAGATCATCGGCTGCGTGGGCGCCCGCATGCGCTCCCAGCCCGCCCACCAGCTTCTGCTGGGCATCATGATCACCCAGCTGGACCACCAGGAGCCGCCGATGCGCATGCTGGCGGCAGAGGCGCTGCTGGGTGAGCTGCTCAGGGGGGGCGTGGCATGCGCCCGGGGCCAAACACG
>NW_005435080.1:1168925-1172003 GCF_000147415.1 Chlorella variabilis | reverse complement strand
CTGGCTGCTGGGCCGCTTCACCGAGCCTGCCGCCTGGCTCAGCGCCCGCCTCGCGTACACGCGCACCGCAGGCAAGGCCGGGGCGGCCGCGCTGTCCTGCCTGGCCCTCCTCCCACGCACACCACACCACACCACACCAGCTCTGGCTACATTACGTGATGTGCCACCACCCACCCATCAGCCTGCCAGCTTTGCTGCCTCCCTCCCCAACCTGCAGCCGTGTGGAGCATGGTGGGTCACATGGTGGGTCTGGGCGACCGGCACGGTGAGAACATCCTGGTGGACTGCTGCAGCGGGGACGTGGTGCACGTAGACTTCTCCTGCCTCTTCGACAAGGGGCTCACGCTGCAGAAGCCGGAGATGGTGCCCTTCAGGTGGGCGGGTGGTTTGTGTGTGTGTGTGTGTGTGTGTAGGTGTGTAGGTGTGGGTGTGTGGTTTGTGAGCGGGGGACACGTCCAACGGCCCCAGGGTGGGTGCGCGGCGGCGCGGGGGCCTCCACCACGTGCCGGCTGCGGCTTGCGTGCCGCGAGGAGTGGAGGAGGCACCTGCCTCTGCCGCATGCATGCTTCCCTCCCCTGACCCCTGCCCTCCCACCCCCCCTCTCTCCCGCCCGCAGGCTCACACAGAACGTGATTGACGCGTTTGGTGTGTCGGGGGTGGAGGGCGTTTTCCGGCGGGTGTGCGAGATCACGCTGTCGGTGCTGCGCCAGCACAAGGGCTCCATACTGAGGTGCGGGCGGGAAGGGTGGGTGGGGGTGGTCGGCTGGGCTGCTGGCGCGGATGCCTGGGCAGGCGGCAGGGAGACGCTGGCCTGGCCCCCAGGCCTGCAGCTGGCGCTGGCTCGCCGCGCGGTTGTCAGCCACCATGTGTGCATGACCGCCCACCCCACTCAACACAGCGACCCTCACGCATACACACACATGCACACCCATCGCTGCCGCAGCGTGATGGACACCTTTGTGCACGACCCTCTGGTGGACTGGGCGCGCAACCACCAGGGAGGCTCGCGCGCCGCCGGCGACGAGGGGGCCGACAACCCGTATGCCAAGGATGCTCTGGCCACGATCGAGGGTGGGTGGGCAGAGGGTGCGGGTGTGTGCGGCGGGGTTTTGGCGTAGCCGTGTGTGGGGGCTGCGTGTGCCTGCCTACACTGGCAGGCCCAAGCAAGGCCGCCTGCTCAGCCTGCTCGGCCCTCCCTCCCTCACGGCCGCGCCCCGCTGCGTGCGCTGCCGCCTCCCCGCCGCAGGCCGGCTGAAGGGCACGCTGCTGGGGGTCAGCTCCCGCCCCTGCATGCCGCTCAGCGTGGAGGGGCAGGCGCACCGCCTGATTGAGGAGGCGGCATCCAAGGACAACCTGGGGGCCATGTACATCTGGTGGTGAGCACGGCTGGCTGGCTGGCTGGGGCCTGGGCGGGGCAGGCGTGGGGCGGGGCAGGGCGTGAGCTGGGCATGGCGTGAATGGGCGAGTGCGGGACAGCGCAGCCGGGCTGCCGCTGGGGATGGCGGGGCCGCTGGCTGAGTGGGCGGGGCCGGCGACTTGCGCGGGTTGGGGGGGCCAGCGCAAGTGGGCGGCGAGCAGGCGGCAGCTGAGTGGCGCCGCCTGGCCTGGCCTGCAGGATGCCGTGGATGTGAGGCGGGGGAGGCAGCAGCCGCAGGCAGGCGCCCAGTGGCGCGTGGCCCTGCATACAAGCGCGCCATGTATCATTTTCGTAGCTGAACACATACAGACCCTTGTCCTACCAGAAAACAGATTCATGCCAGTCAGATTAGCCCACAAGACATTGATGAGACGCCATTAGAACTGTTTCTGCACCTCTTTGAGTGCTCGATTCTTGCCTGATCTGCAATTCATTGTAAAATGAAAGAAGCGCCCGTGCTGCAACACAGGCAGCCAGCGCCAGCACTGGAAGGGCACTGGAAGCAGGGCGGACACAAGGTGAAGTGTGGGCAGCTGGCAGAGAGCGCCAACGGCAGCAAGTGAAAGCAGCAAGTGAAAGCCAGGCTTGGGATTTCCGACTGCCTTCCTTGTTCTATGTTTCATGATGGTTGCAAGAAGAATGTATGAATGTAGCGCTTCTTAACCAATGCGTGGAGAACAGTGTGGGAAGCATCGCAGGGCGGCGCGCGCTCATGTGACCCCCGCTGCTGCTGCCGGTGAGGCGAACGCCACCGCCTGCTGCTGCTGCCGCGCCGGCGAGGCGCCATACTGTTGCAGGGGCTGCTGCATCAGCATCTGCGGCTGGTATAGCGGCTGCTGCACCTGCACAAACTGCTGCTGCTGCAGGAACCCGGCGGCAGGCAGCTGCGCCGCCTGCCGCGCGCTCTGCCGCACCGGCATGCATGCCGCCGCCGCCACCGCCGCATGCCCTCCGAGCCCCTGCAGCGCAAACGGTGCCGCCGCGGCCGGCACGGCCAGCAGCCCCGCCTCCCGCCGCCGCTGCAGCTCGCGGTAGGCGTCCAGGCTGGCATAGGGCAGGCCGGTGTGAGGGTCGCGGTACCGAGCGGGCTGGCCGGTGACGGCGCACAGCAGGCGCGGCGCGGGCGGCGGCGCCACCTGCGCCCGCATCTCATCCGGCATCGCCATGTTGCGCACCTCCAGCGTGCTCTGAGGGCGGGCGGGGCGGGGCATGCAGGGGCTGGGGCTGGGGCTGGATGGCGGGCAGCGTGCGGCGGGCAGCTGCACTCCTCGTGGCAGCCATGCCTGGCGCCGGAGCAGCCCGCCTGGGACAGTGCACCCAATGGCAGGGTGCCTGCCGGGTGAGCCGTACGGGCACCTGCACCCACACCCGCCCAGCCCGGCAGCGACAGCGCCGCGGCTCACCATCTCTGCCTGCCCGACCTTCCTCGACTTCCACCGCACCATGGGCCCCGCATACCGCTTCTTCTGCACCTGCGCCTTCTTCCTCGTCTCCTCCTCTATCGCCACCAGCACCTGCGCCACAGCGGGGGCAGCGGGGAGGGCTCATGGGTGCCCGTGGTGCCGCTCCACGCTGCTGAGAAAGAGGCTGCCAGGCAGCCCTCGCTAGGCCTCGCCATGGCATCCTGACAGCGACGATACCCCCCAGCAACACGCCCCAGC
>NW_005435080.1:1156266-1168586 GCF_000147415.1 Chlorella variabilis | reverse complement strand
TCCACGGAGAAGTCCTCGGGCCCGATGGAGGGCCGCTGCTGCCTGGGCTTGGCGGCCTTGGCGCCGCCGCCCGCCCCCTCCCCCGCCCTGGGCCGCGGCTTGGGCAGCGGCGGCTTCTTGTACCCCGGCGGCTTCAGCACTTTGCGCTTGGGCTCCTTGGCAACAGCCTCCGCCTCCGCCTCCGCAGCCTCCTCATCCTCGTCCCCCTCTTGCTCCTGCGGGGCAGCGGGAGGCGGGTGGGGGCGGGGGGGCACGTGTAGGGGGCACGGCACCTTGGGAGGCACCGAACCGGCCACCCGCAGCGTCACACCCGCTTGCTCCCCCCCCGCAGCTCGCAGGCACGGCCTGGCATTCTCAACAGCCAGCCCGCAGACCCCAGCAGAGCATGCAGCGGCCCAGCACAGCCCGACCCACCCACCCACCGACTCAAGGAAGTCTGCGTCAAAGCGGTCCTCTGGCTCCGACTCCGTCTCGTACCGCTCGTCGTTGGCCTCCTCCGCGAAAAACTCCTGGTTCTGCGCCGCGCAGGAAGGAGGAAGAAGCGCGAGGGAGGGGATAATGTGCGGTAGCGAACAGGATGGGCAGGGGGTGCCACTGGCAGAGAGGGGCCACCGGCAGGAGCGAGCAGCAGCGGCGGCGAGGCGGCAGGCGGCGAAGCGCAGCCAAGGGCTGCAGGCGGGCGGCGCACCCAGAATTCCTCGTCGCCCTCCTCCGCCGCCACCTGGCCCATGCGGCCGCCGCGCGTGGTGCGCTGCGGCAGGGCGCGCGGCGGCGGAATCACAAACGCCTTGTGCTTCTTGCGCGGCCGCCGCCGGGCGGTGGGCGACTCGTCGTCGTCGCTGCCGCCCTCCTCCTCCTCGCTGCCCTCCTCCTCGTCCTCATCCTCGCTGCCCTCCTCCGCGCTGCTGCCCCGCTCCTCTTCCTGCAGCAAGAAGAGAGGCGGGCAGTGTCAGCGGTGGCGGGGGAGTGCCGGTGGGAGCTCGGGACGCCGTCCCAGCGATCCCGCAGCCCTACCTCATCGCTGCCAATCTCCTCCTCAGCGCTCAGCTCCTCCTCCTGCTCCGGCAGCTCAGAGTCGGAAGCCATCGCTGCCTGGGCCAGCGCGCTCGGCTCAAGTGGCCCCTGACTTGAGCTCCAGTGGCTGTTTTTGGTTGAAAGAACACAGGTCCGCAAGCCGTCCACGCTGGCAGGTTTCCAGCATTTCACTCCATTGCAGAGCCTCCCGCTGCCGGCTACATCGCCGATCGTCCATCAGGCGCTTATGCATCTTGACCAGCTGCATTCCAGCGCTCTTGGGCCCACTGCCGTGCGACCCATGTCGCAGCAACCTGGCTGCTGGGCATAGCGACGCAGCGCCAATGCCAGCTAAAGTTCCACACCCCCAGAACGTCCTGCGTGGACACCGCGGCGAGGTGCAGGCCCTGGACTTTGACGGCAGCGAGCGCTTCCTGGTGTCGGGGTGCGCCGCCCGCCCGCCCTGCCGCGCCTTGCTCAAGCCAGTCCAGCCAGGGCGCTCTGCTTTTGCTGCCGCCCTTGATTATGACCATGTGCATGCATGCAACATGCAGGGACTCGCTGGGAGAGGTGCGGGTGTGGGACCTGGAGGACATGCGGCCCGCCGCCATTCGCCGCCTGCACCCGCTGTCCGCCGGCATCCTCAGCCTGCGCCTCTTCAAGTCGGGCGGCCGCCAGCTGCTGGGCACGCAGGGACGCGACGGCACCACGCTGCTGTGGGGCTGCGACCACGGGCTGCAGCTGTCAGAGTGAGTGAGGGCCGGCGCTTGGGTGTTGCATTTTGGGAAGAGCAACTGCCATGCAACAGCAATGTGCTGCGAGGTGCTGATACTCTTGACAGGCAACGCGATTCCACCAACACTCTGGTGGCCCCGCCTCGCCGCAGGGAGCCGGTGCGCAGCATCATGCGCGACTGCTACAGCTTCTGTCGCTTTGCGGTGCTGGCAGGCGAGCCGCTTGATGGCCAGAACCCGCCCGGCAGCGTCCGTGAGGGTGGAGAAGAGGCGCAGCAGCAGAAGCAGCAGGAGCAGCAGGAGCACGATTCTGGGCAGGGTGAGGAATTTGTGGCTGCGGTGCTGGCAGATGATGACAGCCCTGCTGGTGCGGCAGATGCTGCTGCAGCCTCGGCAGCAGACGTGGACCAGCTGCTATCGCAGCAGGGGCAGCAGGCCAAGCAGCCAGGTGCACATGACCCAGGCCCCGCCCCCGACGTAGGCGCGGCAATCTGGGCGCTGCACCCGTGCAGCCAGGCCAGCGCGCAGCACCCGCCCGCCCTGCTGGCCATCCCAGGCGGCGACGAGCGCACCGCAGAGGTTGTGTGCTGCAGCTGCGGCAAGCAGGTGGCAGAGTTCCGGGAGGAGGCAGCCGGCAGGAAGCTGGGCATGGTGATGGCGGTACAGCTGTACTGCCCTCCAGAGGTGCCACCAGCGGCACCAGATCCTGCGCGGGCGGCCGCAGCTCCCCACCCCAGCATCTGCCTCGCGGCTGGGTACGAGGACGGCAGCGTAGCGGTGTGGCAGCTGGGCGTGGCGCCGCACGCGCCGCCGCGCGCGCTGCACACGCTGTGCCGCGAGCCGGTCATGGCGCTGGCTGTGGACTGCACGGGGGCCGGCGGTGCTGCGGGGTCTGCCGAGGACCAGGTGGTGGTGTTCAGGCTGGACCATGCCGCAGGGCGGGTCAGCGTGCGGCACTCCATCGAGGTGCAGCGCAAGGGCATTGGCGACGTGGCGGTGCGCCCCGACCGCCGCCTGCTGGCCACCGCGGGGTGGGACGGCCGCGTGCGGGTGTACAAGTACCGCAGCGGCAGGCCGCTGGCCATCCTCAAGGTGGGTGCTGGGTGCGCAGCTGGTGACGGGGGCTGCGGTAAGTGGCAGGCGAGTGAGAGTGGTGGGTGGGCAGGAAGGCCGGCGCATGGGCGTGCTCTCGGTGCGCAGTGCAATGCGTGCGGTGAGATCCCTCGCCTGCCCGCCTGTTTTTTTCCCACGCGTCACACCTGCAGTACCACACCTCTGCCGTCACGGGCATCCGGTTTGCGCCCCGGAGCATGCTGCTGGCGACGGCGGCGCGCGACGGCACCGTGGCGCTGTGGCCCCTGTTCCAGCCAGCGGAGCAGTAGCAGCCAACAGATCAGCAGCGCCGTCTGTAAACTGGACAAAAGGGACACGTTGAATTTGAATTGCAAACCCAAGCCCTCCTTTCCTCCTGACCCTCCCTCCTGCTGGGAGAGGCAGCAACCCCCCCAGTTGCATTCCAAGGCTTCCATGGTGCTGGTGGTTGCTTCTAGGGGCCTGGGACCTGGCCCAGCGAGGTGCCAGGCTCTGCCAGCGCCTCGTTCGGTGGCCAGCTGCTGGGAGGAGGCGGCCAAGGCGCACCAGGGGCGCCTGACGCTGCCTCTCTTCAGCCTGCGGGATGGCAGGCAGCCCTGGGACCTGCAGCCTGTGTTTCAGGGCTTCCAGGCAGCCCTTCAACTGGACCTGGAGCAGTGGGCGCTTTGCACAGCGTTTCAAGAGCTGAGCCGCCTTGGGCAGGGCTCTACAAACGCCCTGAACCAGCAGCTGCAGCCCCAGCTGCTTGACCAAGAAGAGGCGGCGGCGACGGCAGGAGCGGTTCCCGCCTTCTTGCTGCTCACTGCCCGCACTCCGCACATGAACGGCCATCTGCGCTTGGCCACCGCCACCGTCGACGTCCCCATCCTGCCTGGGCCTGATGCTGAGCAAGCGCTATGCCAGGCAAGGCCAGAGGATGACAGCCAGCAGCGGGCAGGGCCTTCAGCCGCCCCCGCTCGACCCGTGCCAAGTGGCCCTTCCTGCTTGGGCGTGTGCTGTCGGTGCAGGTGGCCCTGTCCAGCGCCATCATCCAAGACTGCGGACTCACGCCGCTGCCGGCATTGGCCTTGCCGCTGCTGGACAGAGAGGTGAGGCCCACGCTGGCGCAACCCCAGAGGCATTCTGCCTGATCTGACGGGCCCATGTAGAGGAAGACACCCTGCCTTCAACACATTGTTGTTACCCTGCCGGCCGCGCAGAAGTTCCGGTGCCAGCCGCAGCCCCTGCCAGAGTTGCCGCCAGCGGTCAAGACCATGCGGTCCCTCAGCTTGGTTGGCAGCCTGCTTGATCGAGCGCCAGCCGCCGCCGGGAACCCACCACTGCTGGCTTGATTGCCCGCTCCGGCGGCCCCCGGGGAATGACGGCATGGCACCTCCGCAGCGGTTGGGTGCATGGCGGCGGAGGTGAACAGGCCTGGCGGCGGGAACCTTTCTTTAGCCAGCGGGGGTGCTGCTTGAGGCCGGTGAAAACGGCTTTGTCGCCCTCAAAGAATTCCCGGATGCCTGTGGCAAGGAATCAACCTTTGCAGGCATAGGCAGCAGGGCTGCGTGGCAGCTGGCAGCGCTCAGCCTGCTGCCACTGCCATGGCTGGCGCCAGTCACCCCCGCGCTGCCCAGCTTCCTGCTGCGCCCGGCGGAGCCGCCGTGTGCCGACACGGCTGCTGCGGGCGCTGATGGCTCAGCCCACCAGTTCATTACGCTGGAGGCACCTGTACTGCTGGTGCCAGGCCCAGCGTGCACAGCAGCGCCGGTGCCGGGAGCACCCATCTCCGCCTTTCCCGACCTGTTCCAGCCGGTGGCGGTGCCAAAGGTGGCGGTGGAGCTCTGCTTTGCGCCAGAGGGCTGCCAGCCGGCCAGCCTGTCCAGCCTGCTGGCCCAGGATCTGGTGCTGGACGATGGCGGCCTGGTGCTGCCTGCGGTGGTGGTGGAGGAGGATGGCGGGGAGGCCGCGTCAGGTGGGCAGGCTTGGGCCGCGGATCGTTCTCAGCATGGCAAGGGGCCTGTGCATCAGGGAGCAGGCAAGAACATGTGTCATGCATGCGTGCCTGCTGTGCAGGCGTGGCGCTGCTGCCGCTCATCCGGTCCGACTGCGGCTGCAAGCCAGCCAACACCGCCCACCTGGCTCTGTACCTTGACTGGTGGGTGCTGCTGCTGGGTGGGACGGCTGCCTGTCTGGCACTGCCCCCACGTACTGCTCCTGCCCTGTCATCTGCAGGTCTCTATCCAGCACACAGCCAGCAGCACGGCCGCCCGAGCTGACCGCTGCCATGCGCAGCGTGAGGCAGCAGCTTCTGCCAGCACGCATGCCTGCGACTGCATTGGCGGTGCAAGCCAGCGGATACCGCGCCGCACTGCTGCAGCAGCTCGTGGCTCCATTCCAGGCGGGCACAGGAGCCTCACTGCAGGCAGCAGCAGCATCAACAGGCGGAGTGCAGTTCAAGCTGCTACCACAGCCTGCACCACGGCAGCAGGCAGGCGAACAGCAGGCGGGCGCTGCCGCCAGGCCTGCTGCCGGCCGCAGCGGTCAGCAAGTGGCCAAGCGTGCCACGCGAGGCGCGGCAGCAGCAGACGGGATGCAGTATTTTCTTCAGCTGCAGCGCGGCTGCCTCGGGGCGGTGGCTGGCGCAGGGGCAGGCCCGGCCGCCCCAGCAGAGGCAGGCGCCACCACGGCCTCCAGCAGCAGCAGTGGCGACATGGCAGATGCCCTGGAGCTGCACCACCGCCAGCCCTCCACCTCTGTGCACTCTGTGCAGCTGCCGCCGAGCCATGCCCAGCTGCTGCGCCTGCTGCTCGAGGACGAGCAGCGGCTGGTGCGGTCGGCGGCGCAGCCCGGCATGCCGCCTGAGGTCGCCCGCTCCGACTTCCTGTCTGTGGAGGTGCTGCAGCGGGCGCTGGAGCAGGCAGCAGGTGCGCAGCGGGAACAAGAAGGGCGCGCCCAGGAAGCTGGCTGGGCCGGGCACGCCTGCCCCTGGAGCAGAATACATTGTGGGCCTGGCACCGAGCGCGTGCAGCCCTGTGTTTGAGGGGCCTCCTTGCCCCAGCTGCAGGCCAGCCCGGCAAGCGCGACCTGCTCAAGGTGTATGCAGCCATGGCAGGTAGGCGCGGCTTGCTCTGTGGTGCATGGTCCTTGGACAGAGCTGCACCGAACGATGCGCACCTCCCTGCCTGACACCGGCGCTGGCTGGCGGTCCTGGTTCCCGCCCGCCGGTGGGTGTGCAGTGATCCACCAGGCGGCGTCCACGCTTGTGCACCACGGCATCCGCTGCGCCCACCTGTACCTGTCTCAAAGCCAGGCCGAGCTGCCGGGCCTGCTGAACGCCGTCACAGCCGCCAGGGAGCTGCGGGCGGCATACCAGCAGGTGGATGCCGCAGTAGCGCCCGCTCCCATTCCCTCACACAGCTCTGCATGCACATAGCGCCCAGCCAACCGCCCCTAGCTCCAACCAAAGTTCGCTGTCCTGCCGCAGGTGGAAAGCGGCAGGCTGGAGGACTGCCCCAAGCACGCAGCGCTGCAGCGGCTGCTGGGAGGCATCGCCACGCTGGGCCCGGTGAGCGCATGCCGCTGGGCTGGCTCCGCCCGACTTGTTTCCATGTGCTTGCCTGGCAGCTGCTCCCAGCTTGGCATGTTGCCACGCCTGCCCGCAGGGCTGCAAGGTCTGCATCATCGGCCACCCCAAGAGCTTCTTCACGCTGTACAAGGCGGTGCTAGACAGCGGAGCGGGGCGGGTGTGCCACTTTGACAGGGATGGCCGCCTGCTGAGCGGCGGCGCCAGCGGCGAGCAGCTGGACGCAGCGGTGCAGCAGGCCTGCGGCGGCGCGTCCTGCCTGCTGGTGGCTGCTGAGCTGGTGCAGAGGGGCGGCTTCCCGCTGGCGGCTTTCCAGCAAGTGGTGGTGTATGCCTCGGAGCAGGAGGGGCAGGCGCTGCGGGCGCGTCTGGCTGAGGTGGCGTGCCCTCTGCACTTCCTTGAGGTGGAGCTCCCGGCCCAGCAGGCGCAGCATGGTGCAGCAGCGGGGCCGCCACAGCAGCGGGTGGTGCCAGGAGGGGAGCCAGGCGGGCAGCGGCAGGCGGCGCAGGGTGCAGCAGCGGGAGGAGCCGGGGCGGTGGCCTGCGTGCAGCACGCCTGCCGGCCGGCGGCGCCAGCGGTGGCCGTGGTAGCGGCCCAGCAGGTGGCGGCGGCCTCCTGCCCCGACTGGCCCGTCATCATCTCCAGCGACCCCTGCCGGCCCATCAGGTGCATGGGCAAGGCTTGCTGCAGCCAGTGGGCAGCCAACGGGAAGGAGCTTGGGCCACCACCAGGGCCATGCTTTGGGTCCAGTCACGCAGCCCCGCTCGGGACCCATGACTCATGCAGGTCCCGCCGGGTCCTATATGAGGCGGTGCTGGGCGTGGAGCGGCTGGGCGGCAGCGTGGTGGAGCGGCGGCTGTCGCTGGTGGATCTGGTGCTGTCGCCCTCGGCCGGCCTCGTGATCTGTGACAACACCGCCAGCAAGCTGGTGCGGTGGGACGCACGGTGGATACCATAAGGGTGCCTGCCTGCCTGCCTACCGTGCCTGCCTGCGTAGGTGCCTCATGCATGCATTCACGCCTGATTCCTTGTCACGTGCTGACGGCAGGCTGCCGTGATTTGACACAATTTTGCTGGTGGCTGCCGCAGGAGTTTGATGCCTTCTTGGCCGCGCTGGCCCCCGTGCTGGGCCGCCTCAGCTACGCCTTTGCCAGGATCGTGCTGGTCTGTGAGGGCGGCGCCGGCTTCCAGGCCCAGGTGTGGGAGCGTGTGGCTGGACTGGCGCTGCTTAAAGCAAGCTAGCCAGCTGCCAGAGAGCACCAGGACACCGATGCATCGGTTCGTGTGCCCTGCTTGCTGCCGCAGGTGCTGTGCGGCACGGACCGGTTGCTGGCGCTGGGCCGCCGCTGCGGCCTGCACCTGCAGTGCCACGCCACCACCAGCGGGGAGTCCAGCGCGGCGGTGGTGGGCAGCGTGGCGCGGGCCTGGCTGGCCAGGTGGCAGGCCGCCGACCCCGGGCTGCACTACTCTGTCGCAGAGGCGCCTCCAGAGGAGGAGTCCTTGCTCACCAGGTGGGCCAGGGGGACTGCCTGCACCCAACCCGCCGCCGCTGAGCACCAAGCCACCGTGCTGCGGGTCAGGCCTGCATGAGCGGCGAGCTGGTCCTGCGCAGCCAACTGCCTCCGCTGCCACGCTGCTGCAGGTTTTACAGCGTGAACCCCCACACCGCGGCGCTCCTGCTGTCGCTGGGCCTCAGCCTGGGCCAACTGATGCGCCTCGACTCGCTCAACCCGCTGCAGGTGCCCAACCGACATTGCAGCAAACGTGCAAGCCTAGCTCACGCTGTGCATGCTGTGGTCCCACACTGCGGTGCCCTGCCTGAGTGTGCCCTTCGGGGCGTGCCCTCTGTATGCAGCTGCCCATGGCCCTCGGCCTGGTGCCAAACCACTGCCTGGAGCTCTTCGCCGCCACCGCCTCCCACGGTCACCCACTGCGAGGCTTGCCAACCGTTTCAGGCGCGCTGCCTGCCTGGCTCTGCGCTCCTTTCTGCCTGGAAGCACCAAAGTCTGAATGTCCGCTGGTGCCTTCTCCATGGCGCTGAGTGCCTTCCCACCCTCCAACCATGCGCCCTGGTGCAGTTATGCAGCCGCACCACCAGCAAGCATCGGCGATGCCGCCGGCTGTGCAGCCCTCTGGTGGCATACCTCCTGCTGGTGCCGGCCAAGCGGGTGGTGACCCATTCAATGGCGGCATGTCACCAGGCCAAGGCTCAACCATGCCTCGTGCCTGGCCGCAGCAGCCCCCACGGCAGCCATACGGGGCAGCAGGGATGCATGGCGCCGCTGCGCAGTACGGCGGTGCACACCAGGGCGAGGTGTGGGGTGGGGTGCCGGGGCACCAGCACCACCAGATGCACCAACAGCAGCAGCAGCAGCAGCAGGTGGCACAGCATTATGGCCAGGGCGAGGAAGGGCTGGACTACCAGCACGCGTATGCGCTGCCGGAGCAGGTGCAGAAGCAGGTGCACCCTGCCGCTGTGGCCGGCGGAGGCCGTGGCGGCTACCTGGAGGGGCAGAGGGTTGCAGCAGCGCAGCAGCAGCAGCAGCAGCAGCGCTGGGAGCCATACACTCAGATGGACAAAGATGTGAGTGCAATCCAGCAGTGCTTTTCAGCCTCCTTTGAGCTCGTGCATGGACATGTGCCGCCCAGTGCCTGCGTTGCCGAGGTGAGCTTTGCCCGAGAGACTGACAACCATGTCTGACCGACACCTGCCTGGCTGTCCGCTGGTGCAGGTGTACCAGCACGGCCAGCAGCTCATGCATTCCCGCCTGAGAGTCGTGCCGGAGGCAGCACTGGGCCCACAGCATGCTGGATGGCAGGCCCAGCAGCAGGAGCAGCTGGAGCTTCAGTACCAGCAGCAGTACCAGCAGCAGCGCCGCCAGCAGCAGCAGCTGCTGCAGCAGCAGGCCCTGGCGGAGGCGTTCCCAGACATCAACCCCACCCTGCCAGACTGGGATGAGAGCCCCGGGGTGGCTGTCGGAGCTGCCGGCGGTGGCTCCAGAGAGCCGATGGGGGCTGCGCAACAGCAGGCGTGGTGGAAGCTGCAGTGGGATCAGGCGCAGCAGCAGGGATACCATCCAGGCAGTGCGCCGGGACCACACAAGCAGCTGCCTGAGCTGCCGCCGCTGGCACGGACAGCAGCTCGTGCTGGGGTGCCTGGTACATACGGTGCCTCCTTGGCACAGCACCAGCAGCGGCAGCAGCATGGAGCGCTGTGGCAGCGCCAGGGGCAGGAGCGGGACGAGTTTGGCGTGTCACTGCAGCCCAGCCTGTCGACTGATGATGAGAGCGACATTGTGGGCCCTGCTGCCGATGCGATGCTGCCTGGCGCTGGCCAGGTGGCGCCCCGGGTGCAGCAGATGCACCAGTTGCTGATGCCGGGCCCCGGCCAGGAGGCGCCAGGGGCCGCCGCATTTGGCGCAGCAGCGGCCACGCCGCCGTCCGAGGCCTTGCTGGGCACCCGCAAGCGCGATTTCTGGGTGCCCCGCATGTCCAGGCCGGTGGCCAGCCGCCAGCTGGCGCGCGGTGCCGGGAGGGTCCTGGCGGCACAGCCGGCGGCAGGGTGAGTGGCGCGGGGCATGTCGCGCCTGGCGCACGTTCTTGTGCAGCTGCAGGGGTTGCGCGCATGGCTGCTTTGCACGCCGCCTTGCCACTTTACCTGCTGTTTCTGCGCACCCGGCTGGCTGCACAGGCATGACTGGCAGGAAGCAGGCCAGGAGGAGGGGCAGCCCGGGCCTGATGTCAAGCGCCCGCGTGGAGCAGAAGCCACCGCCGCTGTGCCCAACAGCGGCGTCATCAACCTGCTGCACCCGGCGGGTGGCGGCGGCAGGGGTGGCGGCGGGTACAGGCGGCAGGGCGGCGGGCGCTGGGGTGGCGGCGGGGGGCGCCGCGGGGGGCGCTGGGGAGGCGGCGGGTACAAGAGCAGCACTTCGACGAGAAGGTGGTGACTGAGGATATCTGTAGGCCAACGGGCCTTGTAAAGCAGGCTGCCCACAACCCTCTTAAAGGTAACCTCAGCTGTCTGTGCATGCTATATGGCCAGTGGCTGCGTCGCTTGCAGGGAGTCTTGCGATGGTTTTCAAAATTGGATTGGCCTCTTGGTGGACAGCGCTATGTACGCAGCCGCAAACGCGCTCCCGGCGCAGTCTACGACCCAAAGCGAGCTACTACAACGGCATCCTACAGCCCGTCCCCGGCGCTGAATAACAGGCGGCAGCCTTCAAGCATGTCGCGGGCACGCCGATGAGGTTTGCGGACACAACATGCCAAAGTTTGACCCACCATGCGCGCCTCCACGTGGGCCCCATTCTGTTTGATGTCTTCCGAACCTCCAACTCGCTGCAGATCAACTTCCCACCCTGATAAAGCATTTACAGGGGCTGCAGACTATCTTTCTGCAATGGTCAGCGCGGGTGTGGAACTGTCTTGCCGCACAGGGCAGGCCCCGCAAGCTCTACTGCGCCGGCCCCGCTCCTCCTTCCCTGGCAACCACCTGGCAGCGCCTGGGCTGCGCCAATGCAGCGCTCGCACAGCATCCAGGCGCCGGGGGCTGCCCTTGCGCCCAGCCGCCACTGCCGCAGCGGTCACCCTCACGGCGCCTGCCCCAGAGGAGCCGCCGTCGGCCAGCAATGGCGCCGCCCCGCTCCCAGTACCATCACAGGCCGATGCGCAGCCCAAGGCGCCGGAGCCGGCGCTGTTCAGCGATGCCTGGAAGGAGGCGCAGCGCAAGGACATGCGGCAGGTGGGCGCGCCGCCTGCTGGCGTCACCCACGCACACGTCCTCCCACCCCCAAGTCCTACTCAGCCTGCGCTGCATCCATGTGACTCGTCCCCTGCCACGCCACCCCACCACCCCTTCCCTGCCGCAGGTGTTCGACTATGAGCGGTGGAAGATGCACCGCAGCTCGGGGCGGTACATGCGGCACGTGGCGGGGCTGGCAGACTCGCGCATCGTGAGGCGCCGCCACCCGCCGCACGCACGCTTTGCCTGCCCAAACCCTCGCTCCCATCTGCCATGCTTCCTGGGGAGGGCGGCTCCGCATCCGTCACTTTGCTTCCAGTGCGCTGGTGGCGAGGGTGTCACTGACGCAGTGATGTCGCCGCCCCACTGCTGCAGGTGGGGGGCCTGGTCAAGCCGCTCGCGTATGTGGCGGTGGTCAGCTGCGGGGTGATGGCCTACAACCTTCTGGTGGAGGTGCGCCCCAGGCCTGCCTTGCCTGCAATGGCAATGCAAGCCTCATCTGCACCAGCCGCACCACTGCTGCTGGCACATGCAACATATCACGATCACGCAACGCTTCCTCGCCTGAGTACGAGGACGGCATGGCAGCACATGCGCGGAGGCTCATCACCCCACCCCAGCCTGGCCCCTCCTGCAGGCAGGCAAGCTGCCGCTGTGGCCCATTCTCAATGTGGCAGCCAACGCGCCCTTCGGCCTCACCTCCTTTGCCCTCTCCCTGCTCCTCGTCTTCCGGTGAGTGGTCAGGCTGCGGCTGGACGGGATAGGCTGACTGCGCCGCTGTGGCTGCTTTTGCTCATGAGTCTTCCTGGCATGGCCTGGGGTGCCACCTCTGACGAGCCTGGCAGCTCACCAGCACACTGGGCGCTCCAGAGTCATGGCCTGCCCTCCCTGCGCCGCCTGACCACCACCGGACCACGAGGAGCAGGGAGAGGGCAAAGGAGGTGAGGCCGAAGGGCGCGTTGGCTGCCACATTGAGAATGGGCCACAGCGGCAGCTTGCCTGCCTGCAGGAGGGGCCAGGCTGGGGTGGGGTGATGAGCCTCCGCGCATGTGCTGCCATGCCGTCCTCGTACTCAGGCGAGGAAGCGTTGCGTGATCGTGATATGTTGCATGTGCCAGCAGCAGTGGTGCGGCTGGTGCAGATGAGGCTTGCATTGCCATTGCAGGCAAGGCAG
>NW_005435080.1:1153349-1156216 GCF_000147415.1 Chlorella variabilis | reverse complement strand
GGGGGGGGGTCGGGGGGGGCCCGCGCTGCACGCACCGCACTGGCAGGCACCTCTGCCATTTCCTAGCGGCATCCATCGTCGGCTCTTCGCCAGGCCACGAGATTGCGACCACGCACCGCACATGCCGCCAGCCCCAAATCCCCGCTGCCCAGCTGGCGCCTCCACAACCGCTGCCGCCGCGCCGCCTCTGCTGCTACCCCGCGTGCAGCAAGGCGCTGATGTGCCACATCCGGGAGGGCGAGAGTTTACAGGAGGAGCTGCGCAGCACTCTGAAGCCCGAGGAGCTGGCCGGCCTGCTGGGCGCCACCCACCGCCCGCTGTACGTGTGCCAGCAGCTCACCAACCTGCTGCGCGCGGCGCAGCTGGCGGCCAACAAGGCGCGGTCTGGGGAGTGGGGCGGCGAGTATGCGGCCAGCATGGCGGCCTTCCGCATGGACGAGGGCGTGGGCACCTTCACGGTGAGGCCAGGGGCTGGCCGCTGGCGGCACGGGTGTGTGTTGGGCTTGTACATGTGTGTGCCGCTTCAGCCGCCCTGAGCACGCCCAGCCGCTTTCCCGTCCTGCCTGCAGGATGTGGCCGGCGCGTGCGAGCGTCTGCTGCGCACCCCCATCCCCCTGTCCTACACGCGGTGAGTGCTGCCGGTAGCGTCAGCTCGTGTGCGGGTGGCAAGGCATCGCACGTGCATCCCCTGTTCAGCCTGCCCTCCTCAGCCTCCTTCCCTTCCATTGCCCTGCCCCTCGCTGCCCCGCAGCCACACCTCACGCTTCATGATGATCTGGCTGACCCTGCTGCCCTTCACTCTGTGGACGGCCTGCCGCTGGGCCATGCTGCCCATCACCCTGCTCGTGGCGTTCCTGCTGCTGGGTGAGCCACGCCGCCCAGCTGGCACATGCCAGCAGGCTGATGCCTGGGTTTGGTAAAGCTGTAAATGTACAATGATTGGGGGCCCTGTCCACCAGAGGCTCCTCCGACCCCTTGCCCTGCCCCTCTGCTACCTGTTTGTGCAGGCATCGAGGAGATTGGCGTGAGCATTGAGGAGCCCTTCTCCATACTGCCGCTGGAGGCCATCTGCCGCACCATTGAGAGCAATGTGCTGGAGATACACGCGGTGGGGCCCGAGGTGCAGGCGCAGACGGTGGGCGCGTAGCAAGACTGCAGCAGAGTGCTGCAGCCCTTGCGGAGGGACCTGCAGCAAGCATAGGACAGTTTTGCATCGGTGGCACTTCTAGCGTCCCAGATTTAATCCAAGCCCTTTTCATCAACTCAACCTAACTCAAACGAATTTCAAATCCAATGCCTTCCCCTGCGCGGCAGTTTTTTTTTTCCCCCATCTTTTCGCCCCCCCGATTTCGTCGCTGTCACATCGAGGTTTCCCGGCAACGTTCCCTTGTAGGTTTGCTTTCCCGGGTTCCTTCCTGATTTCTTGCCCAGCAGCTGCACATCTGCACCTGTACAACACCGCGCTCTGCGAAGTATGCTCCTCTACCCTGTCAACTTCAAACACGGTCTTTGCATGTACTTGTTCCACGTCCAGTCATCCGATCCAGAGCGGAGTTGGCGAAACAAGTTAGAGAGCATAAGCGCAGCAAGGCAGCAAGTCACAGAGGAGGGGAGATGAAAAACAATGCAGAGGCAGAAGGGAACGGTTTGTGCCAGCACAATCGGCATGAAGGTGCAAGCCATGCTGCTGACAAGAAGTGGAATGAAACCATGGTTGAAAAATTCGTACAAAGTATTGGGAGGCATCAATGGGAAAGTGAAGGGAGTGTGGAGGGAGAAAGAGGTGCTGAGTAAACTTAGGAGGTGGGAAGGCTGAGGATAAAGGTAAAGGTGGGGAAGAGCCTCCACAGGCTTAACTTCCCGGTTTTAACGTCTAGCTTTAGACCATTATTTGATCTGCCCGACGCGCCAAGTGCAGTACCCCCCACTAGTAGTGAATGGGTCCCGGGGAGGCCTGTGCCGAAGCCTTGGCGATTCTAATAGGCGTTCCCGAAGGAATTGGCTTGGATTGGCGCTGAGCCGGTCAGCTATGCCGCGTTTGTCCTCACAAAGTTTCGACATGGGAGGAATCGAACCTGTGCCCTCTCGGAGGGTTTAGACACTAGCTCCAGCGCCTTCAAAGAAGGCCTTTCTTAGCCGCGAGCAACACTTTTATGCGTCAGTCTTGGTGTGTTGGGTTGGTCGTCGGTTGGGCCTTGCCCTAGTTGTTCATCGTTCCTTGCTCGAGTCCCCCGGCGCGGCCGGGCCCCGCGCCCCCCTCCCGCTCCTCTGGGGCCCTTCTTGAGCAACACCCTGCCTTGGGGACGCAGGACGAGGGCGACCGCAGCATCGCCGGCTCGCTTGGCCCGCCAGCCGCCCATTCTGCAACTGCCCGCACTCGAGATGGCCTCCTGATGGTGCGTGGAGGGGTGCCCCGGGCCCTGCGGCGCCCGCGGCTCGGCTAGTCCGGCGAACACCCCCTCGGGCCGGTGCCGGCTCCCGGCCCGTTGTATGAGCCCCCGTGTGCCCCGTTGGTGCCCGGCCACCCCCTCTGCGACTTGTTCGCCCCCTACGACGCGTTTTGTGCGCGCCAGCCCCTCCCCCCAATTCCCGCTTCCGTGTGTCGCGGCCCCAAGCCCTGGTGCTTTCCCTTCAGCGAATTGAGACGTGGGGTGGCGTGGCTTGGCGGAGGAGCCTGTTGCCGCCGAGCGATTTGCGTTCGGGCAGGCAGCTGCTGCTGCTGCCGCCGCGTGCCGGGCGGCCCGCCGTCCCCCCCTCTTTTCGCTCACTCCGTGCCTGCCGTTCTGGTCGTCACGCCCCTACTCTCCCCCCCGTAACCCGCAGATGCTTGCGCTTTTGCGCTTGCCCCGTCCTCCCCTTGCCCGGTC
>NW_005435080.1:1152969-1153299 GCF_000147415.1 Chlorella variabilis | reverse complement strand
CAGGCTGCGGCTGGACGGGATAGGCTGACTGCGCCGCTGTGGCTGCTTTTGCTCATGAGTCTTCCTGGCATGGCCTGGGGTGCCACCTCTGACGAGCCTGGCAGCTCACCAGCACACTGGGCGCTCCAGAGTCATGGCCTGCCCTCCCTGCGCCGCCTGCCCACCCCGCCGACCCCCCGCCTCCCACCCCTGATGCAGCACCAACGCCAGCTACGGCCGGTTTGACGAGGCCCGCAAGCTGTGGGGCCTCATCGTCAACCAGACCCGCAACGTCGTCCGCCTGGTGCGCCCCCGCCTGCCGCCGCTGCTGCCCTGCCGCTGCTGCTCCCT
>NW_005435080.1:1146410-1152919 GCF_000147415.1 Chlorella variabilis | reverse complement strand
CCGGGCGGCCCGCCGTCCCCCCCTCTTTTCGCTCACTCCGTGCCTGCCGTTCTGGTCGTCACGCCCCTACTCTCCCCCCCGTAACCCGCAGATGCTTGCGCTTTTGCGCTTGCCCCGTCCTCCCCTTGCCCGGTCTTCCCGCGTGCCGCCTTCACCTTTGCGGCCACCGCCCGCCCGCCTGGCCGCTCTCCCAGCTACTGTGCGGGGGTGGGTGGGCCCGCTTTCTGGTGGTGGTGGTGTGCGGGTCCTCGACCTGCCCCTCCCCCCCACTGGTATGCTTGCCGCCCTTGGGCTGGCCATCAGGCGCCCCTCGCCTCCCTCCCCGCCCTTTGCGCCCGACCGCTCCCTGAGCCCGCCCTTTGCCGCCCGGGCGGTATTGCATGCTTTCATACAGTCCAGAGCTAGTGGGCACGGCTTGTGTGCCCCCAGCCCATTAATGGGCATTGCCTCTGTGCCATCACATCACATCACACATCTAGTGACCCACAGACACGGCTGCACAGTGCTGGGCATCATCTGCACATGTGCTGGGCGCCATCGTCGGGCCGCGGCGCTCCCCGCAGTCTCCCTCGACGGTGGCCACAACTGCCGGCTCTCACGAGTGCCGCAGGCCAAGTCAGAACTGCCAGAGGCAGACGTTGCCGTCAAAGGAGCCGGAGAGGATGGCGTCGCCCTGGCAGGAGACGCGCGTCACGCGGTCCGAGTGGCCAGCCAGCTTGTGCAGCAGCTGCAGGCCAAGAGGCGGGCAGCAGGCCTCCCTCAATCTCCATCCCCAAAGAGTTTTGCTGATGGGAGGGAGGAAAGTGCATGGGCCAGGCATGCCCACTGCCCTGCCTAAGCTCTGCCCCACATGCACCCTACGCCTCGGCAGCAAGACGCCTGTGCCAGGTGAAGGGAAGGGCTGGCAGCCTCCTGCCCCTCCCCTTCTTCTCTTCCGCCCGCCCACCTTCATGGCTCGGCAGTCGATGACATACACGCTGCCGTCAAAGCAGCCACACACAATGTAGCGGTTGTCTTGGCGGATGGCCATGCCGCCAATGGGGTATGCGTTGCTGCGGCAGGTGGCAGTGGTTTGTGTCCTTGGAGTGGGGCGGGGTGTGGTGGGCAGCGAGAGCAACGGTCACATGCTGCCATGGCTGGCACCGACGGGGCATGCAAGGTGCCGGCTACATGTCTCGCTGCTTGCCCACTCACTTGGGTTCTGCCGTGCTGACCTCCACCACGGCGGTTTCTGCGCCTGCCCGCACATCCCACAGCCGCACCGTGCTGTCAGTAGCACCAGATGCCAGCACATCCAGGCTGTCTGCAGGGCCAAAAGAATGGCAGCGGGGTGGCGTTGCTTGCCAGCCGGCCAGCATGCGCAGCAGTCCCCAGTCCCACGGGCATAGTCAGCTTCTGGCCTGCCTCCTGCCTCCCTCCGACTACCTTCCACAGCCGCAAGGTTCCACACCCAGCCGGTGTGGCCGTGCATGCGGGTCAGCACAGCCTGGAGCTCCACATCCCACAGCTTGACCTGCAGCGGCGGGCAGCATCCATCGCGTATTGCGTGCTTGTAGTGTGACTTGAAGGGCGGGGCAAGCAGGCCCAGGACCGGCAAGAGCAGTGCGTGCACGTAGAGAACAGCCCGCCCACCCGCCACCCCCTACCTGCCGGTCGTTGCCCCCAGAGACCAGCTGCTGGCAGTCTGGCGCGATGGCCACGCAGCACACCGGCGGCAGGACCGCCTCGCCAGCCGACTCCTCATCCAAGCACACCGCGGCGGCCTCCAGCACCACAGGCGCCGCCTGCTCCCCTTCTCCGCCGCCGCCGCTGCTGCCGGCCTGCATACATACAGCATGGCAGGCGATTCACCGTGCGTGCACCGCCTCAACTTGGTTGTACCTTGGGCAGACCTGGGCAACAGCCCAGCTGGGCAACCAGGCTCTCATGCCAGACCAGCCACCTTGCCTCTCTAACCAGCCCCGCCAAACACCGCCACCCGACCACCACCACGCACCTGCTCTTGCGGTGCCCGCCACAACCTCACGCTGCCATCAAAGGAGGCTGTGGCCAGCAGGCCGTCCTGCGCTGCCGCTGACACGCAGGCCGCGGCATGCCCCCTCAGCACCCAGTCGGTTCGCAGCGTGTAGCCGGCTCCAGGGGGCGGCAGCGGGGCGCCCCAGCTGCTGTATTTGAGATTGGTGGCCTCACGGACCTGTCAGGGGAGGGAGGCGGGAGTGGTGGGGACAAGTAAGCGCCTGCTTGGCAAGGCCAAAGTGCATGGGGCAAGTGGCAAGGGTGCATGCGGCGAGGGGACCACATTGGGGGGCAAGAATGCTGACGCAGCGCCGAACGCCGCGCCTGCCACAGCACGAGAAGCCACACACCCACACCCACACACGGGTGGCGGGTGCAGCCAGCACCTCCCGCTCACCAGCCAGTTGCGCATGGCGCAGACCTCTGCGCCTAGTGCCGCCTCCACATCGTGCTGCATCAGCGGCGCACTGGCAGCCCCCACATCCCCGTCCTGCCCCCACGCCGAGCCCGCCGAGCCCTCCTGCGAAGACATCCCCTCATCCATGCGGCCCGGGCCCCTGCCTGGAGAGCCACCGCCGGCGTGCTCCGACGGCGCTGCGCTGCCCGGCCACCCTGGTATTGCTGCCTGCTGCTGCTGCTGCTGCTGCTGGCCCCAGTGTGGTGCTGCGCTGCCGAGCTGGCAGCTGGAGAGCGGGTGGATGCTGGCCAGGTTCACGTCTGATCCGAAGCCGCACAGCAGCACCTGCGGCAGTGGGCCAGGTGGCAAGGGGGCGCAGGCTTCCGGGACGAAATGTCGGACGGGATTTTGGCATTTTCTGAGATTGAATTGGGAGGGTGTCTTCCATGCCTGCCCTGGCAAGCCTGCAGCTGCAATGCCAGACCGGGCTATGCAGCAGGCAATACCCGCGTGCCTGGCTGCCTGCGCTGGCGCACCTGGTTTGTGCCCGGGACCTGCCGCACATCAAACGCGCCGCTCAGGTTTTGCAGGCTGCTGGCGGGCAGCTGCCAGCCCAGGCGGCCAACCTCCTGATACCGCGGGCCCCCGACCTCCCACAGCGTCAGCTCCGCGCTCTCCTGGGGTCCATGCACTCCCGCAGACACCGCCAGTCCCGGCGGGAAGGGCGCCCCTAGGAATGTGGTCCCAAACACGGGCCTGCCGAGGGCGGGTGCGGGGAGGGGGAGGTGCAAGGTTGGGAGGAGGGCTGGCATTTGGTGGGGGACACACACTCAGGTGAGCACATGTCTGGGCACATGTCAAGCCCGGGCGATCAGCCCAGAGCCTGCTTTCCTCATAGCTGGGAAAGCAGCACTATCCAGCTGCGGGTCCCGGAAGGAGGGACATGTTCATAGGCTGCACGCTGCCGCAGCCAGGGCTAGCCACCGCGGGTAAATGCAGCCGCGCCAGGTGGACTGGGGCCTGGCTGCTCACCCAGAATGGCTGCGCAGCACCTCCACAGGCCCCATCAGTGTGCCAGTCCGCCAGTTGGCGTCGTGTTGGAGGCGCGACCGGTAGGCCCGCCGCCAGTCTTGACCGCCGGCGGTGGCAGCCCCGCCTGGCCCCGGCCCCCCCGCTGCAGGGTTTGTGCAGTAGCGCGGGAAATCTTTGCGGTAGCAGTCCCTGCGGGGCAAACCCAGGGGCGAGGATACATGCGTGGGTTTAGGGGGATCATTCATACGCGCCACAGAATACAAGACGGGCGCCGTACCTCCATAGCTGCTGCTGGGAGCACAGCCGGGATAGTCGCTTCGACGCCTGGCAGGCTGCAGTGAGAGACTGCGCAGGTAGCAGTTGCAGGAGCCGTGTCAGAGCGGCATCGTCGAGGTTGTCGAGCCCGGGCATTGTTGCGGCGCGCCATGGGACCGGCAGACTCTCTGACCCACCGTAGGTAGAGACCATCTGTACTCCGGTAACTCGCCACGCTGGCCGTTTCACGTGATTGCCCCTTGAACTCGAGCTGCTGCTGCTCATAAATGATTGGTGATTCAGTTGCGATTGCACATGGTGTAGCCATCGCAAAACAGTATGCACGCGGCAGTGCATGCTGGTGCACACCATGGTGTCGGCTGCAACAGCCGGTGGTGGCTGGCTGGTTGGCACCATCTGCAGGTGACACGCAGAGCGGGCAGCGAGATGCCTGCGCGCCGCTCCACGGTTCCGGCGGCCGCCGCCGCCGCTGGCGAGGCGGCGGCGCCTGTGCTGGGCGATGTGCTGGAGCTGGAGTGCACCGACCTGGCCTTTGGGGGAGAGGTGAGCAGCTGCGGCCCAGCACCATAGCTACGGACGGCTGCAGGGGAGGATGCTGGCTGTGTTGCGCTGGCCTGCCTCCCTTGCCACCGGCGAGGCTCAACAACTCGTAAATTGCAGGGCATCTGCCGCCTGCCCAACGGCTTTGTCCTGTTTGTCGACCGCGCCCTCCCTGGCGAGCGCCTGACGGCAAGGGTGGTGCAGAGCAAGCGGTCCTTTGCCAAGGCTGCCAAGCTGCAGACGCTGCGCCCACACGCGGCAGCGGCATCGCCCGTGTGCCCGGTGCGCCACCGTAGCCTGCCTGCCACATTTTGAAATCATTGGCAGCAGCCTGCATGCACCTGCATGCATGCATACCAGCATAGGGTACCATGCTCTGGAGCACGCTGGGGTGCGCCATGCTTCTGTATGGCGGCAGGCTGACCCCACCGCTGCTGCCGCCCTTCCCACGCCGCGCTGCAGCACTTTGGCCCCTGCGGCGGCTGCAGCCTGCAGAGCCTGCAGTATGTGGCGCAGCTGAAAGCCAAGAAGCAACAGGTGGCGGACCTGCTGAGGCGCACAGCGGGCGTTGCTGACGTGGCCGCTGTGCTCCGCCCCATCGTTGGCTGCCCTCCGGGGCACCAGTATGCTTACAGGAATAGAATGGAGTTTAGCTTCTCTCGGGAGCCGGGAGGGCAAGAGGCAGGCAGCGCTCCAGCAGCGGGCAGCAGCCATGGCAGCAGGCCACTGCGGCGCGCAGCAGCAGCAGCAGCAGCACCAGCCTCGGGCGGCAGCAGCGCAGGTGCTGCAGCAAGGCCGGAGAGAGGCCTGGTGCTGGGCCTGAAGCTGCCGGGCTCAAACACCGCAGTGCTGCCCATCGGCCGCTGCGACCTTCAGCCGGATGCCGCCAACCAGCTGCTGCAGCGCGTGCTGCAGCTGTGCAGGCAGCACGGCCTACAGCCGCACGACCCCGCTGCACGCAGCGGCCTGCTGCAGCACGTCGTCATCCGGCGAGGCACATTCGGAAGCAGCAGCAGGGCCAGCAGCAGCAGCAGCAGCAGCAGCAGCAGCAGCAGCAGCAGCAGCGGCAGCAGCGGCGGCGCGGGCGCAGGCGAGTATCTGGTCAACATTGTGACGGCCTCTGACGGGCGCCAGGCCTTGGCCCCGCTGGCCCGGGCCCTCATGCAGGAGGGGACGCCACCGCAGCACCAGCCACAGCAGCAGACGGCTGGCGCCTCCCACGCCGCCGCCAGCACCACGCCGCCGCCCGTGGTGGTGGGCGTGGTCAACAGCGTGTCTGAGCGGGGGCGGCCCGCGGGCGAGCGGCGGCTGGCCGCGGAGCACACGCTGGCTGGGCGGGGGTTCCTCACAGAGCGGCTGTGTGGGCTGGAGTGCGGAGCTTGCTTGAAGACGAGGGTGGCACGGAGGTGGCTGGCTAAGCCTCCTGTGCTTGGCTGGGCATCCTGTGGACAGGTTGTGGACACAGAAGAGAGTGGGGTGCCTGCCTGCTGCCGCCGTGGCCCTGCAGGTATCAGCCAACAGCTTCTTCCAGACCAACACGCGGCAGGCTGAGGCGCTGTACGGGCTGGTGGCGGCGGCTGCAGGTGTGGGTCGGCACGAGGGCTGTAGCTGGTGCATGGCTGCATGCCCAGGCGTGCATTCGTGTCTAGTCTGGATGCCAGAAGAGCAACGCGCTCTTGTGGTTTGTTTGTGGCGCATCTTTCCTGACCCCAGCCCTGCCTGCATACCCCCTGCCCCCCCGCGGCGGCCCCCGTGCAGAGCTGCGCGCCACCGATGTACTGCTGGACCTGTACTGCGGCACCGGCAGCATCGGCCTGACCCTGGCCGCCGCCTGCCGGCATGTGCACGGCGTGGAGGTCAGCGCGGCGGCGGTGCGGGATGCGGAGCGCAATGCTGCGCTCAATGGCATCGCAAACGCTTCCTTTCTCCAGGTCAGCTGGGGAGAGTTGACTGGTGGGGAGACGCCTCCCCAGCCCAATCAGCTTGTGCTGCGGCAGCCCTCTGGCCTTCTGGTGTGTCGCAGACCCAGCAAAGACAGCAAATTGATAGGGAAGTGCAGGCCCCCACCCACGCCGTCTGCCTGTTGCCACTTTTTGGTGCAGGGCGACCTGCAGAAGCTGCAGCTGCAGGGGCTGCTGCCGCATCCAGACGTCGTGGTCGTCGACCCCGCCAGGCCCGGCCTCTCCCCTGCCGTTGTCGACTATCTGCGCGAGTGCGGCGCCCGCCGCGTCGTCTACGTGAGCTGCAA
>NW_005435080.1:1143265-1146360 GCF_000147415.1 Chlorella variabilis | reverse complement strand
CCCAGGCCCGGGACATTGCGCTTCTATGCGGGGGCGGCGGCGGCGGCGGCGGTGCAGCGCCATACCGCCTCGTGTCGGTGCAGCCCTGCGACCTGTTCCCGCAGACGTGGCACGTGGAGACTGTGGCCGTGCTGGATGCGCAGCGTGCCTAACTGATGATGCCCCGAACATGTGGCCTTTGGCTCACCAAAGCGATTGCGTGAAACGGGGCTGACGTGGGCTGACGCCGCCTGCGGCCACATCGGAGGCCGGCAGCTGGGCGGATCGGCGGCGCGTAGGCCCCTCTGGCTTTCGCCAATGCTATGCCGCCGCGAGTGCGGCCGGCAGCGTCCCCAGGTCGTTCTGCCGGGCTTGCGCAAGGATGCGCCCCCATGGCGCGGATCAAAGTCACTTTATTGTGCCCCAGGTGCCGCATGCCGGCCATGAGTGACAAGAGGCGTGTGAAGGATGGTGCCAGCAGGAGGATGGCAGTCCCTTCTGCATGCATGCAGGTGCATGGTGCAACCCCCATCTGCCCGGAATTGGTGGGGACTGGCGCCCTCGAGAACTGCTGTGGAATCGAGTGGTAGGGAAGGCAAGGCCGTGGCCCAGGGATCGGCCCAAAGCAGAAACGAGCGGCAGGTGGTCCGCCGTTGCCGTCAGCGGGGGTGGTTAGGGGGTGGTTGGCAAGGCCCAGTGCTAGCTAGCATTCGTTTCCAGCTCTATTCATTGCTGTGGGCTCATGAAAGGTCCCAAGAGGGGAGTAGAGGGTGCGCTCCCTAGGGCCGGCACTGGCGGTGGCGCGCCGGCGGCGGCGGTGCCTAATGGCGTACAGGTGTGCACACAGCCAGCCTGCCAATTCCCGTTCACGACCGTCCAGAACTGCAGCCGTAGGCCAATGCGGCTTGCGGCTGTAGTGGATGCAGCGTTTCGGTGCGACTGGACGGCTGGAGCTCCAGCTGTCGGATCAGACAGACTCACTGAGGCAGACAGGACTATTTAGCTTGGCGGTCTGGCACCATCGCCATTCCCTTTCATCCATTCCTGGCGCCCCGATCAAGCGTTGCCTCCGTTGCGGGCCGGCCAGAAGACCATCAGGTCATCACCTGCACCAACATGCTTCGCTCTGCTGGCCTGTCTGCGGCCCTGTGCCTGCTTGCGCTCGCCTGCATTGGCACCGCGGAGGCCAAGCGCGGCATGGGGACCGCCTACTCTGGTGAGCCTGATGGTCCAGGTGCCTGTGCATGGGGCATGAGGATGCCTGCCCGTCCAGCGCAACCCTGGTCCTGTCTGACATGGGACTTGTCAACAAGATATTCAGGCCCTTGCCATGGCTAGAAAAGCTGTTGACATGCATCCAATAAAGTTGGGATGCCCCGCCGCAGCAATCCTGTCGCCATCACCGCGCCTGCCTGCCCCCCCACCGCTGCTGCAGGCGCCTACGACAAGGATGCCACCGGATTCAACAGCTGCCAGTTCGGCAAGCTGGATGACAGGTGGGAGCGCTACTATGCGGCGCGCCCCTCCCAGCTGTTTGACCGCTCTGAGTGCGGCAAGTGCATCCGCGCCCGTGGCACCGAGAAGGGCGCCAGCGGCGATTGGGTCACAGTGAGTGGGGAGGGCAGGAATGCCGGGCCTGCGGCCCAAGCAGCATCGCCGGGTGCAATCAGAGCAGCATGGAGCGACACCGCCCCGCCTTGCTCTCCCCCCCTCCCCACTGCGCCTGCGAACTCCCCTCCCTGCACCCACTGCACCCACCCACTGTTGCAGGTCATGATTGTGGACGAGTGCGCCTCCTGCGGGGGAGACGGTGAGGCTGCCTGCCCGTCTGTTGGCTCCCGCGTGGGGCAAGGCCCCTTGCGTTGCGCCCAGCTGGCTGCCGTACCTGCAAGCAGCTGGGCAGGGCTGACGGGAACCTCTCCCCTGAAGACGGACGCTGAGCGCAGCGCCAGCGTGCCTCCCTGGCCTGCAGGCGACATCGACTTCTCCATCGACGCCCTCAAGGACATCACCGGCTTCTCCTGGGACCGCAAGGGCATCGAGTGGTGAGCCGCCGCCACGCCGCCGCCGCTACCACTGCCAGTCTCTCCCTCCTCCCCTTGCGCGTCCCTCTCCTGCCGCTGCCTGGGGGCCTCTCGTTGCCGGGTGCAGCATGCGCCCCAGCAATGCGGCCTGAGGCCGGTGTTCCCCGCTGCCTGCCTGCCTACATTTTGCCGCGCTGAGCATGGCCCCCGAGTCCTGACCGCAGGGAGTGGAGCAGCTGCGACGGCGGCTCCTCCACCCGCTCTGACGACGACTCCGAGGACAGCTCTGAGTCAAATGACGATGATGGCGACAATTCCTCTTCAGACAACGATGAGGAGGACAACAACAACGATGAGGAGGACAACAAGGAGGACGAGGAGGACAGCAACAACCAGGAGGACAACAAGGATGAGGAGGACAACGAGGAGGACAACAACGATGACCGCGACGATGACGGTCGGTCCAAATTGTCCAATTGTCACAAAAGTGGCTGCTGCAGCAATACCGGAACTTCAAAACCAGCAGAGCTCTCCCTGTGTCAACAGACCGTCGCTCGCCTCCTGCACCGTGCAGACAACGACAGCGAGAAGAAGAAGAACAAGAAGAAGAACAAGAAGAAGAAGAAGCGGTCCAGCGACCGCCGCCTGCTGCAGGCGTGAGTGTCGCAGCTGGCTGCCACTCTTCCCTATCAGTCCACTGCCGCCGTTGCATTGCAAATCTCCAGCAATACTGCTGACCTTTCTCTCGGTTCAAGTCAGGTTTGCCAGCCCCACCGATTTGTGCTGAGCCGCCCACTGTTTCATTCCCACACTGCCCCCTACACAGCTATCATTTGGCCATGCTAATGCCGCTGCCCCCTGCTACCCCCCCTCCAAGAATAATCTGTCATTTGCTCCTTGCTAATGCCGCTGCCCCCGCTACCCCGCCCTCAAGAACATTTTTGTCCCCACATTGCAAGCAACCGCCTAAATTCCTGCACGTCCTGCGTTTTTTTCCTTCTCTGTTGGGTCTGCTGGGGGAGGTGCGTGGTGGGCGTGTCCGCACCCATGGTGCACACTCCAGGCCCCACCCCATGCTGCCCCAACTGCTGA
>NW_005435080.1:1141127-1143215 GCF_000147415.1 Chlorella variabilis | reverse complement strand
AGCCCCTGTGTAACACAGGCACCTCTTGCAGCATTCCACTGGCACCAGAACCGGGCACTGCAGTTTGTATGTGTCACAGGAGCACCAAAAGGGACAGAAAAGGGTGCCTCAAAGCAGCCTCGCTGTCAAGGTCGTGGTGCGAGTGGGGGCTGCTGGTGCTGGTCTGCCTGGAACGCTCGCCCCTTCACACCGGGCGTTGCGCCTGCTGCTGCTGGTGCTGCTGCCGCCGCCGCCGCCGCCGCCCTGCCTTCCAAAGCTGCTGCAGCCACCGCCCTGCCCTTCACACCCAGCGGCCAGCCTCACAGCGCCTCCAGCAGCGCGTCCTGGTAGGCGGTGAGGAACTGCGACACGACGCGGCGGTCGGGTACGGCGGCCGCCATGCCGTACAGCGGCGCCATGCCGTCGCCCCCAGCCTTGGGGTCCTGCAGGCCGCAGCCAGCGGGTGGGGGGCGGGGGCAGGTGAGAGGGGGTGCGGTGCCAGCAAGCAGGGGACGGGCGGGCTGCTGGGGCCGGCAGCGGAGAAAGCAGCGGCAACCAAGCCCAAGGGTCCGCTGCCTACCTCAGCGGCCCCTCACACCGCACCAGCCACACCCGCCCCTCCACCCCTCCCCACCCCCACCTGCAGCGCCGCCTGCACCGCCTCCCGCAGGTCCCGCAGCAGCAGGTCCACGATGGCGGGGGAGTGCGCCGCGGTCAGGCAGATGTGCAGCGCGGCGGGGCGCTGCAGCGCGTTGAGGTGCCACCCGCGCTGGCTCAGCAGGTCGTTCACTTTGTAGATGTCGAGCGCCCTGCAGCAAGGCACGGCAGGCGCTTGTGCTGTGAGTGTGCTGTGAGTGTGTTGTGTGTGTATGGGGTGGAGAGGTCGAAGCGGCAGCGGGCAAGGGAGGAGCGTGCTGAGAGGCGAGCGCAGGCGGGCAGGTGGGACCCCAAGGGGCAGAGCTGCGGCCAGGGGCGCTGGCTGGCGACGCGCGCTTGCCTGCGGCTGGCCCGGAACGCCACCACCGTCATCTCCGGCTCCCCCACCACCTCAATCCCCTCAATCGCCTGCACCCCCGCCACAAACCGCTGCGCCGCACGCATCATGGCGTCTGCATTGCCAGGCAGGCGGGGCAGGCGGGCAGGACGGGGGAAGGAGTCGGGCGGGCAGCCGCACACGTGGACGGCGTTCGCGGCCTGACGGCCTGGCCGGCGGCGGCGCCGTTCGCCAGAATCGCCAGCTCCGCCCCGCCGGCCACCGCCTCTCTGTGCCAGGAGCGGCTGGCGTGGCGCGGGCGCCCACCTGTGGCAGCCAGGTATCCCTCCTCCCCCAGGTGCACCAGGGCGGCCCAGGCGGTGGCGATGAGCGCCCCCGAGCGGCTGCCGGCAAAGCCGGGGCTGATGTACAGGCCGCCGGTCCAGTCGGTGATGGAGGTGTACTGGTGACGCCTGCGGTACAGAGCGGTACAGCAACGGGTGGGCAGGCCGGCCCGGGTCGGCAGTGGAAGGTGTGGAGGCGGGGCGCCTGTGACTGGCAGGAGAGGGGGAAGCAGCCGGCAGGGCAGGACTGCGGGGGCAGCTGCCACACCCAGTTGCCACACCCAGGCGCACCTGATGTCTTTGCTGCGGTACAGCACTACACTGGTGCCCTTGTGCGCCATGCCAAACTGCAGACTCAGAGGGGTGGGCAGGCGGGGTCGAGGGCAGCTGGCACACACCCCGCCACCGCCACATCAAACACACACTGCCTGCCCCATCAAACACACATGCACCGCACACCACCACCACCCCAACCCCACACCTTGTGCGTGTCCACGCTCATGCTTGTCACCCCCTGCACCGAGAAGTCAAAGGGCGGCACGCGGTGGCCCAGCTTGCGCGCAAAGGGCAGCACAAAGCCGCCCAGGCAGCAATCGACGTGCAGCGGGATGCCGCGCCGCCGCGTGACCTGCGGGCGGCAGGCAGAGAGGGAAGGGGGCAGGGGGGGGGGTGGGGGCGTCAGCCAAACACGCCGAAGCAACGAGCAACCTAAACAGCAGGCAGGACAGCGGTGACACCTGAGCAGCAGCGAGGCACTCACACGCTGGGAGGCACGGCGCCTGCCATCCCCTC
>NW_005435080.1:1095669-1140825 GCF_000147415.1 Chlorella variabilis | reverse complement strand
AACCACAACCCACCCACACAACCGGCACCTGGACACAACCCCACACCCCCACCTTTGCAATCTCCTCCACGTGGTCCACCAGCCCATGGGGGAAGCCGGGTGCTGAGGCCGCCACCAGCACAGTGTTGGGGCCCACGGCAGACCGCACCGCGGCGGCCGACAGGCGGAAGTCGCGCCCCACCGGCAGCCGGATGAGGCGGATCTTGAAATACTCTGCTTGCAGGCAGCGGGGAGGGTGGGGAGCTGTGTGCTTATGTGCGGTGCGTGGTGGTGCGAGGAGAGTGGGCAGCAGCGCGAAGGGCTCGGCAGCAGGCTGGGGGTGGGCGGGCACGCGGATGCAGCGACACGGGGAGCGCCAGCAGAAGCAGCCCAGCTGCCATGGGCAGCTGCCCAGGCAAGGCAAGCACGTGCCTGCGGCCTTGATGAAGGCGGCGTGCGCGCTGACCGCCACCACCATCTCAGGCTGGGTGATGCCCCGCGTCGCTGCCATGTAGTCGCGGCTGGCCTTGACGGCAGTCAGGATGGACTCGGTGCCGCCGCTGGTCATGCTGCCGCACACAGAGGGGTTGCCCGCGGGGCCGCCTGCTCGCAGGCAGGGCAGGACGGTCGCACCAGCCAGTCCGCTGCTGAAACGGCGGCAGGCGCATGGCCCAGAGCCCACACTCTCCACCGAGCCCGCCACTCACCTGTGCCGGCCCGGGGCGTGGCAGGCCTGCGCAGCACCAGCCGGCCCGGCAGCGGGCCCACCTCACCTCCCAGGATGCTGGCCGTCATGGCCACCACCTCCCCCTCCATCTTGCGCACAGACGGGAACACGTCGCTGTGCATGGGGTTGGTGAGGGCAAACATGGAGTAAGCCTCCGCCAGCAGCTGCTTGTGCAGCGCGCCAGCCATGTACACAGTGCCTGCAGGCGGGCGGGGCGGGGCGGGGCGGGGCGGGGGGTGTCAGCGAGGAGGCAGCGAGCAGGCGCGCTGGCGGCGCTGGGCGGCGCGCCGCTCGCCACGCACCCGACACGCGGCTGTCGCCGTCTGTGAACCGCATGTCCTCGCCCTCCTTGTACTTGAGCTGCCGCTTGACGTCGTTGGGCGCGCTGCCGGCCTTGGGGAGCGCCCGCAGCGCCGGCGGCGCACCGCCTGAGGGTCAGGGAGGGACAGCAGCGGCGGCGTGGGGCGGCGGCAGCAGCCTCTCGTGCTGCTGAATGCACCGCCAGTGTGACGGCAGCAGCAACAGAACTGCCAAGTTGATTCCCTCCGCACATAGCGAACCAACCAGGCACGCACATCTGCAAGCGCAGGCGGCACAATGACAACCCCGGTGGGCCCTGCCCTGCCCTCCCACCTGCCGCCGCCTTCTTCCGAAGGTCCTCCCGAATCTTGGCTGCCAGCGCCGCCTGCTGCTGCGCCACGCGGCCCCGCACCAGCGGCAGATCCAGCACGAATCCCGCCACCACCTGGCGCCAGCCTGCTCGGGCAGGGAGGGAGCAGGCTGCAAGCAGTTGAGAGCTCGCCTTGGCAGCAAGCACACCACGGCATGGCTGGCGTGTGGGGCTGCTCCCCGCCTGTAGACCATGCCAGGCACTCGCTTCATTGCGGCGGCAGGCTGGGGTGCTTGCTGGGAGTGCTATCGCGAGCAGCACGCGTTGCTTGCGGCAGCGCCTCTCACCCTTGTCCTGAACAGTGCGCACAGCAGCGCGGAAGGCCCGCAGCAGGCGAGCCGCAACTAGCGTCGCCACCACGGTGGCCAGCACCACCTGCCACGCCTCCAGCGCCGTCAGCTGCTGGTTGGCCCACTCCTGCCACGGCTCCAACGCCGTCACCTGCTGGTTGGCCCACTGCCCGGCCTGCCTCAGGTGCGGGGCTGCCGCGGCCAGCGCTGGGGTGACCACAGGCTCTAGCCGGCGAGCCTGCAGGCGGAGCGCCGCCGCCGCCGGCTGCAGCACCTTGCTCGCCGCCTGCAGCACCTCTGCAGCGGCCAGGGGCAATGCTCCCGTGGTTTTTGTTGAATCTGTGGAGCTCGGCAGGGCGGCGGGGAGGCGTGGGGTGGGGAAAAGCTTGTCGAGGCAGCACCTGCGGCCTTCTCTTGAGCACCAGGAGGCATGGCCTGGCTTGCGGCCGTCGCCCAGGACCGCAGCATGGCGTCCTGGACCGCTGTTGGGGTCTGGCTTGGAGCTCGAGAGGCTCGGAAGCGGTGTGTCCAAGCTGGTTCACGCACCCCGCTGTTACGTTCCTGCGGAATCGAGGAAGACAGATGCGCGCCCTGCTGCCCGCTCTAAAAAGGGGGGCCATGCACAGTCACGCCAGCTGGCGATGCCTGAGCAGCTCGCTGCGATATCAAATTGGGATGTTCATCATTGCAAGCCCCTCGTTAGCAGCCCGCAAAACCCCCTCCCGACACACGCAAAACCAACATGGACGCGACCGAGCCCAGCGCCAGCCCAGCGCCCCGCCAATGCCAAACAGCTGGATCGAGCCCGTCAAGCAGCAGCCATTCATCAACATCAACTAGGCACTCGCTGCTGAGCTCCTCCCGGGGCCACGCCCGCCCAGCCGCCGCCGCCACCGGCAGCGCCCTACGCCTATCTTCCAGCAACGGCACCGCCTCCGGCATACTATGGCGCCCCTCCCTCCCACAGACCCTGCGGCTACGGCTGCCCCATGCTTCCCCAGCAGCAGTATCCATGGCGCTGGGGTGTACCCTGCGTGACGACGGGAGCGGCGCCACAAAACTGTGCATGGCGGATTGTTTGTGTATTCCAGCTCGATTACAGAGCTGCACAACTCTTAAGTAGACCCTCCCACTGCCAATAATCAGGAAGAGCATGCCGAGGCCCATTGGCAGCCACAGCGGGCGGCAGGGCGGCAAGAGACAAAACCGATGGGAGGCGCAACAGCCAGAGGCAGGCTCCGGGAGCGACGAGGGCAGCTCGGAAGCGGAGGAGGAGGGGCCGTTCCCCATCAAGTTGGCCATGTGAGTTGCGCTGGGCGGCCTCTCTGCCCTGGAAGGAACCTGCTGATCTCTGAGCACGTCTGACTGCGGCGCGGCATGCTGGAGAGGGCCCGCTCACCGCTGTCTGCTACCCCGCCTGCCGCCTCCCGCCATCCGGCCGGAACCGGCAACTTTGTTTGGGCCCTGCCTGGCCTGCTGCAGGTGGGACCTGGGGCAGTGCGACCGCAAGCGCTGCACCGGCACGCGGCTGGCACGGCAGGGGCTGGTGCGTGAGCTGCGCCTGAACCAGGTACGGGGAGCGGCGTGGCGCCCACGTCGCCCTCGCCCCACCGCACATCACATGCACGCAGCTGGAAGCCCTGCGCGACGCCGCCCAGCGCCCTCCACGCCGCCCGCCCTCCACGCAGAGCTACCCGGGGGTCATCCTGAGCCCTGTGGGGCGCAGCTGCGTGTCCCGGCAGGACCAGGAGCTAGTGGGCACCAAGGGGCTGGCGGTGGTGGACTGCTCATGGAACCGCCTGGACGATGTGCCCTTTGGTGCGCGGCAGGGGCACAGCACAGCCGGGGCTCAGGGTGCGCAGCAGGGGCACAGCCACAGCTGGACAGGGGCTGCACAACATGAGATTGCTGGCAGGCCAATGAGCGGGCCTGCCGCAGACAGCAAGCTTGGTCGGCCGAAATCGCAGCAAGTCGCCAGCTGCGGCAGGCTCACCGCCGCGCCGCTTTGCCCACGCGTGCGACCCCGCAGGCCGCATCAAGGGGCAGGCGCCCCGCCTGCTGCCCTGGCTGCTGGCTGCCAACCCTGTCAACTATGGCAAGCCCTGCAAGCTGTCGTGCGCAGAGGCGGTGGCGGCGGCGCTCCACATCTGCGGCTGGCAGGCGGCGGCGGTGCGGCTGATGAGCCGTTTCAAGTGGTGAGCTAGCAGGCAGCGCGGCGAGGGCTGGCAGGCCCCGCTGGCGCTGCGTCAGCTCCAGTCAGCGGCGCTGCGCTCGGCGCGGCTTTCTTTCTGTCCCTCCTGGCCTGCTCGAAGTCCTGTGCTGGTGCTCCCGACCTGTGTGCGTGCAGGGGCCACAGCTTCCTGTCCTTGAACCAGGGCTTGCTGGACCGGTACGCGGCGTGCGAGACCGCGGTAGAGGTGATTGCTGCGCAGGCAGAGCACCTGCAGTCGATGCAGGCTGGGGGCGGCCTCCACCGCCGCCTGCCCGCAGGCATGGGCGGGGCGAGCGACGAGGAGGGCGAGGAGGAGGAGGAGGAGGCGGATGACGGCAGCTACCTGCGCCGCGGCATGCTGCCGCCGTCAGAGTCGGAAGAGGAGTCCGAGGCAGAGGAGGAGGCGGACACAGCAGCGAGCGCGGCAGGCAGAGGGACAGGTGCTACAGGAGGGGCGGCAGGAGAGCAGCGGGGAGGAAGTTACTTGCCCGCGGGCCTGCTGCCGCCGTCCGCCTCGTCCTCGGATGCTGATGAAGAGGAGGAGGAAGCAGTGCAGCAGGAGCAGGCAGGAGAGGAGGGAGAGGCTGCTGCCCCAGCGCTGCAGGGCTTGAGATTGACATAGCAGCGTGATGCATCCTTGCGCCATGTTGGTGGTGTTCTGGTGTTACCTGGGAAGACCTGGCATTGCAAGAAAAGCAAGTGCAACGGGAAAGGGGCATTTATTGGAGCTATCAAGTGCCGCAGGGGGAAGGCTCTAATGCAGGTGGGGACAGCGCTAGACGTGCGACAGTGAGGATTGCAGGTGAGAGGGGGGGCGCGGTGAAGAAAGCCAAAGCTAGCTTTGCAGGCCGCAGCCAACGAAATGGTCGGAGGAGATGTGCTGGCAGAGCAGGAGTATGTATAAAGTCGTCGCCGCCAGACCCAACCCAAGCTCGAGCATGGGAACAGTAGCGGGCGGAGGGGGGCAACTGAAGCATGCAATAAAAAACAATCTCAGGGCTGCCAGGCAGGGCCCGAGGTGGTGGTCGAGTTGGAGGGTAATGTACAGGAAGATGCAGGGATGCAGGTGCGGCAGTACAATGAATTGCACCATACTGTATGACGTGTGAGGGAGCACAAAGCGCACTGGACTCGTGGGCTCCTCCCCGGCTCAGCTGCCGGCCCCCGCCGCCTTGCGCACCAGCACGTGGTAGTGCAGGTTGCGGCGCGGGCCCTCCCGCTCCGTGCCGCACTCTGTGGACACGACAGTGTATCCCTCGGCCTGCTTGGCCTGCAGCGCGGCGTTGAGCTGGCGCAGCAGGCCGGCCTGCGCCACCGCCAGCTCAGCAGCCTCCTGGAACCCGGTCTCCAGGAACACGGCATCCAGCGTGGCCGCCTGCTGCTGCTGCTGGGCCGCCAGCGCGGCGGCGGCGCCGCCAAACCGGGCCGCCAGCAGCTGGCCGCCGTGGGCGCTGCCCTCTGCGATGTTTGCGGGCATGTCTGCAGGGCCGGGAGCGTGCGGCGGCACATTGAGCGAGTGGCCGGCACGCAATGGCTGGCCGCCAGCACTGCGCACCCCATGACGCTGCTCGCTGCAGCAGCCAGCCATGTCGCCTGACCCAAGGGATGCGAAGCCCTGCCGCCGGCCTCGCGCACCTGAGGGTGTCTCCTCGCCCGCCTGGCCCGCAGCCGCCACCGCCGCCGCCGCAGCCACCGCCGCCGCCGCCGTGGCCGCCGCCAGCATGCCGCGCGCGCGATCTGCCAGGTCAGGCAGCTGGTAGAAGTCAGCCTCCCTGCAGGAAGAAAGGCGAGGGCGGGAGGCGCTCCGCGAAGGGGTCGGCTGGCCATCTCCTGCTGCCAGCCTCGGGCCCACTAGAGCCATCCGTGCCGCCTGGCCCGGCCCCTCCCGCCCAGGGCGCCTGCCCACGCCACCTCCTGGCTGTGCTGTGCATCTGCTGCCTCCCCGCGGCCCGCCACCCGGCCGCCAGCCTGCCACCCGGCCGCCAGCCCCACCTGGCCAGCAGCTGCAGCGTGCGCTCGTCGCGGGGCAGGATGGAGGGGCTGTCGGCAAAGCGGTGGGAGCGCAGGAAGTCGAGCACATACTCAAAGATCTGCGGGGCAGGAGGAGGGGCGGGGGCAGGGCCAGGGTGGGCACAGGCGCTCTGGTCAGCGAGGCGTTACGGCAGGGGGCGAGCACACGCCGAGGCACACACATTGCCCACGCTTTGGCTGCCACCTCTCCCACCCTGCTGCACACATGCATGCGCGCGTGCGTGCGCGCGCTCCCAGCCACACACCCCAGCACCGCACCTTGCCGCTCCTGTCCACAAAATACTCGCTGCCGTTGTGGCCCTTGGCCGCCGCCGCCGCCGCCTGCTGGGCCAGCTTGGAGAAGTAGGAGCCTCCCACGGCGGCCAGCGTGGCGGCGGTGGTCAGGAAGCGGTGGCCGCCCACGTTTAGCGTGACAAACACCTTGCCGTCGGCGGCGGGCGGCGCGGCGGCGGGGCGCGCGGCCTGCGCGGGCAGCGAGGCGGCGGGGGCGCGCGTGTGAGGGGTGAGAGGGCTGCTGATTGGCGCACGGCGGTTGCCTGTGCTGGGCACCTGACCGGCTGCGAGGCGGGCTGCGCGTCGCCCTCCCAGCAGGCGCAGTGCCGCACCTCTCGCTCTCGGTTGTCTGCCGAGCCCTCGCGGCGGTCACCTTTGGGCGACTGAGGGTGGTAGCCGTTGTCGCCGCCCGATCCGGCGCCCGTGGGGGCCGCCAGGGCTGGCAGCAGGGCCGCGGCCTGGCGCTGCTGCAGGTGGTGCCGCGGGCTGGTCGCCCTCGCCGCCGCCTGCGTCGCCCGGGAACCACGGCCCAAACAGCTGCGGGTCGCCGCTGCCGGTGAGGTGCTGCAAGTAGCTGCCACCGCCGTGGCCGCTGCCCTCGTGCTGCTGCTGCGCCGGCTGCTGCTGCAGCGGCTGCTGAGGCGGCTGCGCCGCCGCGGGCACCACCGCCAGCTCGCCCCCGGGAGACAGCGGCAGGCGGTCGGGCAGGCGCCCACTGCCTCCGGCGCCCAGCAGCTGGTGTGCCACGATCTCTGGGGCAGCATAGATGGTCGACTGGTACACCGTCGTCTGCGGCGGCGGCGCCAGCTGCACATACTCCAAGCACTGCTTCTTGGCCGGAGGCATGCCGCCCATGCCCGCGCCCTGCAGCATCAGTCCCGCGCTGGCCACGCGCCGCATCAGCCCGCCCATGCCATTCATGCCTGTGGGGCCTGCGGGGAGGGCGGGGCCGCGCCGCGGTTGGCTGGGCGGGCAGGCACGCCGCGGGCGGCGGTCCAGGCAAGCAAGGCATCCAATGCAGGCACCAGCAGCCGGGCTGGATCTGCTCGGCCGGGCGCGGCTCGGCTCCAGCCGGCTGCCTGGTGCAGAACCCCGGCCCGCAGGGCCCGCCCCACCCCCCACAGCCCACCCTGCTCGGTCTTCTTGCGGTTGCCCCACCAGTCCACCACCATGCCCACAAAATCGCGCAGCTCGGCGTGCAGGCGCTCCACGCTGGTGTCGGGGCGCAGGTGCTTGCGCACGCCCGCCAGCGCGGTGCGCAGCGCAGACCACTCCTCCTCGCTCTCGGGAAGCCGCGCGCCGGCCAGCACCTGCGCGCGGGGGCAGGAGGGCAGGGCGGGGGGGGGGGGGGGGGGGGCGAGTGGCTGCGGCAGAGTGCAAAGGCGTGCGGCGGCAGGACGGGCAGGCACGGGTGTGGCCTGGATGGCAGCCGAGCGCGAGCGGGGCAGCCCAGGATCGCCACCCAGCCAGGCGCCCACCTTGAGCTGCACGCCGTTGACGCGCGGCCGCCACGTGTCCAGCTGCGGCGTCCACTGCTGGCGGACCGTGCGCCAGAAGCGCTCCGAGGGCGGCAGCGCGGTCTCTTTGAAGTGCTGCGGCGGGGTGGGCAGGGGCAGGGGCAGCTGTGAGCAGGGCGGTGCCGTCGAGGGCGGGACGGGGGCGAGGGGTAGGGCCCGGAGCAGGGGCCCAGCCGCGGCCGTGCCTGCGCCGGCGCAGGGATCCTGCGCACCTTTTCCAGCACGCCAAACACGTTGGTGCGCTCGCCCGTCAGCAGCACCACGGGGCGCCGCACCTCGGCTTCCGAACGCACAAACAGGGAGGTGGCATAGGCGGCCACCACCTCCTCAGCCATGGACGTGCGGGGGTCAGAAATGGCGGCGGGGGCCCGCTCCTGGGGACGGCGGCCGTGCAAGGGCAGGTGTGGCGGCGCGCGGATTCTGGCGCCGGCGCCTGGGCTGCCGCTCGTTGGGGAGGGTCGGCTGGTTCTGGCGGCTGATGGTTGCGGCGAGTGCTGGCGTGCAGCACAGATCAGGACGTGGTGCAAGCCTTGGTGGAGGCGGCAAGGTGGTTCGGGAGACGAGAATGCCGCGCCGTGGAGGCGGGTGGCCCTCGAGGTATCAGGAGGCTGCAAAAACACAGCGCTGGAGTAACTGGGGCCGCTTCACGTGAATCGGAACAGAGCGGGGTCCGGGAGGCAAGGCGGGGTGTATTAGCAGGGAGGGTTTTGAGTGCAATGCGCAGCCGCTGCAGTCAAGGCAGCGACAGAAAATATAACAGCGGTTTTTACCAATGGCCGGAGGAAATTTAGCTCTGCTCATTGGGGGGCCAAAAAAGTTGCCCGTGGCGCGAAAAAGCTGCCCGCTGCTCGCGCGGCAGTTGCCAATGCGAACGAGAGCGCATCAATGACGGGAAGCAACAAAAGAGGAGCGCGCTGCCCATGCTCTTCCGGCCGCCAGGGCCGCCGCCAGCCGCCGCCGCCACGGTGCCGCCCACAAGTATACCGGCTATACCATGGAATCGTTTCTGAACCTGCTAGGTGGCTGTGCAAGTCCGAACTTCCCTCATCCGCTGACCGTCACCACTTGACATCAGATTGACCTGTGGCGGTGGCTGCGGCCACGGTCAGGCATGTCCACATGCTGCTCAAGCGCAGCATACTCCCAGTGATCAAGCAGGCACGCATCCATTTGCGAAAACAGCAATGCGAAGCATGTTGAGGCTTCTTAATGCCGTCAGATGGGGGGATGGTGCTTGGTGGAAAGCCAGGCGTTGTGGTGCTGCCGCGTCCTCCTCATGCCCAGCCAGCTCCTCTGTGCTGCTCTTGCTCCCTAGCACCTTGGGGCTCGGCCACCCAACCTTGAGCAAAACCGCCGAAACCCTTTGAGACATGGCCGGTCCCAGCTCTCTGCGTTCCCTGGCTGAGGAGGAGGTGCTGGGCGACATCCTTGCAGCCTCCCAGCAGCTGCGTCCCCCCTTCTGCGCCGGCGGCACCCTCGGCCCGCTGGCCGTCCGGCTGGCGCTGGCGGGGGCGGGCGAGGCGGCCGCCGAGGCGCGCGTGGTGGAGTTCCCTGGCTGCGGGGCGGAGGGGGAGCGCGACCTGGAGGCTCTGTTGGCCCTGTGCGCGCCTGCCACGTTCGGCAAGGGGAAGAAGACGGGTGCGCGCACGCCAACCCAGCGGAGTGCCCACCCAGCTCCGGCCCACAGCCCGCCGGTTCCCACCAGCTTGCCATGGCCCCACCCGCTTGCAGTGCGGGATGAATCCTACCGCTCCGCCCTGGCGCTGCCCGCCGACCGCATCTACACCCAGCACTTTGAGGCGGCCCACCTGAGCAGCGTGCTGGCGGCCGTGGGGCGCGTGCTGCTGCCGCGGCAGGGCCGCTGTCCGCCAGGCTGCACGCCCTCAACGTCTACCGCGCCGGTGGGCTCGCCCTGGCTGTGCTGCCTGGCTGGCCTGCCTGCTGCCTGCTGGACTGCTGCGCTGTCAGGCATGGGGCACGGAGGCATGGAGCAAGCCTTGGACGTTCGGGCCTTGGCTCCACAACGGTTGCGCTCCCTGCCTCTGCTGCAGGCGGCTTCTTCAAGCCCAACCGCGACACGCCCCGCGGCGACCCAGGCTTTGTGGCCTCCCTCGTGGTCTGCCTCCCCGTGGGCCACGCTGGCGGCACGCTGCGCCTCAAGCACGGCAGCCAGAGCACCGAGTATGAGTTTGGGGCCGGGGAGGCGGCGGGGGAGGTGCAGTGGGCTGCTTTCTTCCCGGATGTGCTGCATGAGGTGCTGGCTGTCACCGAGGGCACGCGCGTGGCACTGGCCTACGAGCTCTTTGCCCGCCCAGGTGGGTTTAGGGTTGGCTGGGGCTGGCAGGCGGGGCAGCTCAGCTCATGCATGCAAGGCTGGCATCGGCTGCCGAGGCGGTGCCTTCCCGCCTCCCCATGGTGCTCCCCACTCAGCCTTGCCTGCCTGCCCGGCTCTGGCTGCTGCCGTGCCTGCCCCGAGGCTGCTGGTGCCGGCCCCTGGCTGCAGAGACGGCCAGCGGCTCGCCCCAGCCGCTCAAGGCGCTGCCTGGCACCGCCGCCCCGCTGCTGCGCGCGCTGCATGCTGCGCTGGGCAGCAAGGACTTCCTGGTGAATGGCGGCAGGATCGGGTTTGCCTGCCGGCACGCCTACCCCGCATCCCTGGTGGCTGGCGTGAACGAGCAGGTGCGGCAGCAGGGGGCGGTCAGAGCACGCTAGCTGCTGGCGGCCGGCGCATCCCTGGCCTCTACAGCCTTTTCAGCGCCGCCCTGCTCTGCCACAGAGTGCTCCCAGCTCGCCGTCGGCATCGACCTACGGCAGTGTGCCAGCTCCTGCGGCTATGTGCTGCCTGCGCCGCTGTAGGCGGTGCGGAAAATGATGAAGGGCGCTGATGGCGCCATGCTGCACGTGCTGGCCGCGCTGCGCGTGCCGTGCACCCTTGTGCGCGTGTGGCAGCACGTGAGTGGATCGATCCCCGAGTGCTGGCCGTGCCGCCGTCCCCCCCTCCCAACTTGCCCTGTGGTTTGTTTTGGCGAAGCGCTGGGCACCGCCTGGCCTGCCTGCCTAAGCTGATGTTGGTTTGTGTGTTTGTGTTTGTGTGTGCTTTGCTGTTTTGTTAATGCACGCAGGATATCGAGGATGCCATGGATGAGGTCGAGGGCGAGACTGAGGAGGACTATGCCAGGGCAGAGCGAGCCCTGTTTGTCAGCCCCATACGCGCCGGCAGGCTGACGGTCAGGGCGGGCGCGCGCCGCCCCCGGCGCGGCGAGGGCGAGTGCGACCCCGAGTTTCTGATGAAGGACACGCAGGCCAAGCTGGACATCAGGTGTTTCATGGGGCGACTGCATGCGTGCGCGTGGATTGTGCAGCGAGGTTGCGGCATCCACGCAACGCTGGGAGTGCGTCTTGAAGGGCGGTCTGTCGTCTGAAGCGCGCTGCACCGCCTGCTGGCCTGCCGCCTGCGCCGCAGCATCAACTGGCTGGGCGGGATGCAGGCCTTTGAAGAGTGGACCCTGGGCACCATGGGGCAGTTTTATGGCAACGGTGGGTGCCCCCCATTGCTGCTATGCTGCCCCCGTGCGGCGCAGCCTCCCAATGGGATTCGGAGGCAGACGCCTCCCTGTGGTGGCGCCCGCGTGCCCCTCCCCGCTGCAGAGGGCATGTACACGCAGGAGTTTTACTGCTCGGTGGGGATTGTGGCCGAGGTCCCCGCCTAAGCCGACCGCCCATCCATCGAGGAGCACGAGCTGGCATGGGTTGGGAGCTGCTACTGAGGGGCGGTGGTGGGCAAGCGCCGGGCGCGGTGAAGATGGGTGGGGGCAGGGCTCGGGCGCATGGCCCGCTTGCTTCTCTTTGGGCTGTGTAGCATTTGGTGCGTTGAGAATGGTCACATCTATGTTGGAGGCAACCCATACACGTTAAGGGATCGGCAGGCAATAGCACTTGGTGGAACATCACCGAGGTGGAGCTGACGTGTGGTGCCACCTCCTGCCCCTCATTGACCCGCCAGCTCTTCCCATCTCGGAGCGCATTACACAGCTCAGGGCGTGCTGGGGTTGGAAGCTTGCACGCGGTGTGGGCGCAAGGCAGCAGGGCGCACGCCAGGCACCGGCAGACAGATCGAGCAGGAGGGCCCGCGGGAGGCGCTACCCCGCGGGAATAGAAATAAATGAAGAGAGGCAGGTTCATGCGGGATGAAATGATTCATAGGCACATTAACACATGGGCTGTAGGACGGTCACCACAGCGGCAATGGAGAGATTCACACATTGGCGGCGCACCAGGGGTGAGGCAGCAGACCACATGAGGCAGAAAGGCAAATGCAAGCAGAGGACGTGACGCAACATGGACACTTAGGCGAGGCTATGGAGACATGGGGACAGCCGACATCGGTGGTACGTGGGAGGCCCGGAGGGCGAGGGCTGAGAGCAGGCATGAAACTGCAACAATAGATGTCAAGGTGAATAACAGCGGCAGCCCGCTTTCGTCCTCTTCTCGTTCCGCTGCACGCGGCGGCGGCGGCAGTGCCGTGGCCGGCCAGCGGCGAGGCCGGTCACTCAACGATGGACTAAGAAGGTGGCAGGGCACACTGCCCCGCCAAATCTAGTATCTCCCGGCCGTCATCAGCAGCACAAAGGTAGGCAGAACGCAGCGTGGTCTCTCGTCACAGTTATCAGCAGAGATGAGCGGGGCTGCGGAGGGCTCAAAAGACTCCCTCCGCAATCGCGTGCTGCTGCAGCAAGGTGGCGCAATTCGCACAGCAGCGCCTTGTGGAGCGCCAGCAGATGGTGCACAGGAGCTGTTGGTGCATGCCCTGGTGAGGGAATTCCCAAGGCCAGGAGCCCAGCGGCTCACCTCCTCTACGCCTCGGGCGCCGCGGGCGAGGAGCTGGGCTCGCCGCCGCCGCTGGCTGCCACCACGGGCACCGGGCTGGGCTCCGGCGCTGCCTTCTTGGTCTGCACACGCACAATGGAGCAGCCACTCAGGAGCACGACTGGGGAAACAGGGAGAACAGGACGCACCAGCTCAACACGCGGCTCGCGCCCACGGCGTTCAGCCAGGAGCAGTGGACACCTGTTGTCCAGCCGGGCGCCCAATGCAAGCACACGGCCTCCCCGCGCTGCTCGCCGCCACCTCCTGCTGCATGCAGGCCCTCGCCACCACCCTGTCGGGCCCCCATCACACCAGTGCCCAGACCTCCCGCTCCAGCCAGGCCGCGCTGCCTCACCGTGGCGGCCGGGGCGGCGGTGGGGTCTTCCAGCAGCGTCACAGCAATCTTGCCCAAGTCCTCGGGCAGATCCTTGACATCAATCTCCTCAGCCACCTTCCTGCTCGCGGCGGCGGCGGGCCGGGGCAGCACGGCGGCACGGCGCGTCGGCGGCAAGCACGGCACAGCCTGTGGTGCTGCCCTGCACATGCAGGAGCCCCCCTCCTCCCTTCCCTGCAATATGAAGGCCTCCTGCTGCTCCTCCCCCTCCATGCCGCCGCTCCCCAGCTCACTTGATCTCGGTGAGCGTCTTCTCCCGGTCCTCAGCAAAGACCACCTTGAGCAGGAACTGGCCGGCAGCCACCAGGCCCGCCAGCTCCAGCAGCAGCTCCACCTGCGCACGCCCAGGCGGCGGCGCGGGGTCGGCCAGGCCAGGGGGAGGAGCCAAAGGCAGCCGATGCCGCCGCTGACGCCGCACAGCCACCCACGGCCATCCAGCCCCGCATGCCGCCGTTGGCGCCGCTCGGCCACCCACAGCCAGTCAGCCCCGTATGTATGCCGCCGCCACACCTCGCCACCCACCGCCACCCTGCCTCGCCACGCCCGCCACAAAACCAGCGTACAGGGGCGGCGGCAGCAGCAGCAGCAGCAGCAGGCAGCCGAGGCGGCCCCAGACACGAGCCCCGCCGCCACACCTGGCTGAAGAGGAAAGCGGAGGCGCCAACCACGCCCACGGCTGCCAGCAGGCCCTTTGCGGAGGCGGGGGCGGACTCAAAGTCGGAGGCGAGGGTGGTGACGGCGGCCGCCGTGGTCTGCACGCCGCCGGCGATGGTCTTGGTGGCGCCTGACAGGTCCAGGCTGGCCAGGTCGATGTCGGGCAGGGAGAAGCTGAAGGGGGCGCTGGGTTCCTTCCACGGGTTGCCAGATGCCTGGCGAGGGGGTGGGTGGGCCGGGGTGGGGGCGGGATGGGGTGCATGAAGGGTGAGACGTGCTCGAGGAGTTGGCGGCTGCTGGTGCAGGAGCGGGCCCCGGGTGACCCCCGCGTGCGCAGCCGCCGGCCTCGAGCACACACGGCACACGCACACACGCGCCCAGGCGTTTCGCGCCGCGTGCCCGCCCCCCGTGGCCCCCAGCTTGCGCGTAGGCTGCCCCCAGGCGGGGCGCACCTGCCAGGCGTCGGCTCCGCCCTGCACAAAGTACAGCCGCTCCAGGGGGACCTCCGCCAGGATGGCCTTGGCCGCGGCAGCCGCCTCGGAGCCGGAGCTGCGGGGGCGCAGGCGGGGGAGGGAGCAGCACGAGGAGGAGTGGGGTGCATTGGCGGGCACACGCATGCACGCCTGCTGACCAGGCTGTCCCTGCATTGAAGAGCCACGATGCAGGCAGGCAGGCAGGCACACACACCCAGCTGGCTGGCCGGCGTCGGCTGCTCCACGCCGCAGGAACAGCAGCAGACACGCGCGCCAGGCAGGCAGGCCGCGGCAGCGCTGCCCCGCCCCGCCGCGCCGGCAGCAGCCACCCCCCGGCACCCCCGCCCCGCTGCCAGCCGCCTCTCACGTGTCCAGCAGGATGACGGGAGCCCCCGCCGCCTCCACGCCCTTCACCTTGGCCACCTTGGCCCCAAACCTCTCGTCCACCACCACCTCGCCCTGCACGGGGCGCAGCAGGCGGTTGGGTAGGCAGGTCGGCAGGCAGGCAGGCAGGCGGGCAGGAGGGCAAGCAGGCATGCGGCAGCAGCGCGGCGACGGCTGCCAGTGCGGCCGCTCCCCGGCTTTCACGCTGTCGGTAGGCGCGCCAGCTGTCTGCCAGCTGCCCGCCAGCCGCCTGCCGCCGCGCGCGCGGGCTGGGCCCCGCACCTTGACCAGGGAGGCGTATGGCACCGACACCACGCCGCGGCGGCTGACCCCCTTCAGGTTGGGGCTGCCTGCCGCGCGGGCGTCTGCCTTGGAGCGAATGTCCAGCAGGATGACGTATTCGTCGGCTGCCAGCGCCTCCAGAGCCTTAGCCGCAGACACGCCCTTCACCTTGGGCCCGCTGCTGCCGCCGCCCAGCAGGGCGAGGAGGGCGGCGGGCAGCGCCACCGCCGCCACCACGCCTCCCACCACCAGCGGGTCGGCGCCGTCCAGCAGGCCGCCGACGTCGGGGATGTCCACGGCGGGCAGGGAGACGGAGGGGAGGGAGATGTCGGGCATCTGTACCGCCGGCAGCGAGAGGGCGGGAGCGGCGGCGGCGGGGGCGCCATAGGGGATGGGCTCGGCGCCGGCCGCAGGCACGCCCAGGGCGCCGCTGCCCAGCAGGCCCGCGCCAATGGAGGCCAGGTGCCTGGGCACGGCCAGCTTGGGGGCGCGCTTCACGGCCTGGGCGGTGGGTGCTGGCGCACCCTGCAACTGGGAGCTGGCCTGAACCATCATGGCGTGCGATCGATGCAGCAACACACCACCAATCCACTCAGGACTTCTGCAGGGCGTGCAGGGGCCCCAGACTCAAATGCTAGGGTTCGTGCAGCCAGATGGGGCCTGCCTTCCTCCCGACCCAGCCCCTGATTGGGCTTGCTGGCGCTTGTCACGTCTCGCTCACCTCTTCGGTCGATCGATCTCAGTGCATTACAATCATCGGCGTGTGAGGGCGCACGCCGTGATGCGTGTGTCGCCCAGCCTACGCCCCTTTGCCTCTGGGCTTGGGCTGGGCGGGCACAGCACTGCGACACTCTCGGTTGTGGCATGCAGGCCCCCAGCAAGCTGCCGACACGCTTGTGGGGCCAGCGGCGGCAACGCTGCCGCCGCTGCCGCCGCCGTCCAAATGGGCAGCAGCAGCAGCAGCAGCAGCAGCAGACGAGCAGCCTTGAGCCGGCGGCGGGGCATGCTCGTCGTGACAGCCTCCTGGCCCAGCCTGGGACGGCAGCCTGATCAAAAACGCCTCTTTGTGTTTGGGCTGGGCTACACCGGACTAGGCACGTCGGAATTTAGCTGAAAACGCTCTGCATGCCATATAGCGACGCCAATGCCAGGTCGCCCTGATGCTCACCTCGTCAGCAGCCTGATGCTCACCTGCGCTTGTTCACTTGCTGCAGGCGCCGCCAGCTACTTCCTCAAGCGCGGGTGGCAGGTGGCGGGGACGTGCCGCAACCCCGACAAGCGGCAGCAGTTGGAGCAGCGCGGCATCACGACATTCCACTTCGACCCAGGCGACTTCGAGACCCTGGGGTGAGCTGGCGCTGAGTTGGCAGCGGCCGTCACGCCCGCTCGGTGGCAGACTACAGTAGCGCAGCTGGGCTGGCGGTTGGGCACCCTGCTCGCCGCGCCTGCCGGCCTCCCAGGCCACCACCAGCCCTGCCCCTTCGCCTTCCTCTGCCTCTATACCCTTGAGCCATGCTGGGTCCCCCCGCCCCTGCAGCGGCAAGGCGCTGGAGAGCCTGCGGCACGCCACGCACGTGCTGAGCACGGTGCCGCCGGATGCCAACGAGGATGAGGAGGACCCGGTGATCCTGGCGCACTCGCAGCAGCTGAGCGAGCACGCCGACGGCTACAAGTGGGTGGGATACATCAGCAGCACGTCAGGTGAGGGCCCTGGGAGGGTAGGGGACGGGGAGGCGGGGCGGGGCGCTGCTGGGATGGAGGTCCAGGGGGTGGAGAGGGCATGCCTGGCCTTGTGTGCCCGTCTGTCGAGCCAGGTCTCTGCACCCTGGACCTTATTCCTGTCGCCTGCCGTGCCTGCCCCGCGCTGCAACCCTGGGAGCAGTGTATGGCGACTACGAGGGCGAGTGGGTGGATGAGCGCAGCGAGCTGCGGGCGGCAAGCGGCAAGGGCTGGTCCCGCATCGTGGCGGAGCACGAGTGGCTGGCCCTGCACGACTCCTTCGGCCTCCCTGTGCACCTCTTCCGCTGCGGGGGCATCTACGGTGGGCGCGGGCGCGAGCGTGGCTGGCCGGCTGGATGGGAGGTGCCGCGGCCTGCAGCTCGGGCGGTTTTCATGGGCCCCAGGATGCCAGGGCCGGGGCCGGTTGGTTCAGTTGCACCTTAGCTGCAATTCTGACAGGGCCCTGGCCCAGCTCTGCCCCACCCGCTGCAGGCCCACGGCGCAGCGCGGTGGAGACTGTGCAGCGGCAGTGGGGCGCCGCCGGGGACGGTCCGCAGCAGCAGTGGCGGCCCAGCGCCAGCCAGGAGCGGCGCGGGCGGCATCGGTACACGGCGCGGTGCCACGTCTACGACATCTGCCAGGTGCTGGAGGCCTCCACGCGGCACCCGCGCCCCGGCGCGGCATACAACATAGCAGACGACGACCCCGCAGACAGAGCCACGGTGATGCAGTACGCCGCAGAGCTGCTGGAGCGAGCGGCGGCGGGCATGCCGCTAGAGGGCTGGGCAACCGGCTCGCTCAGCGACGGCGGGTGGGGCTGGGGCGGCGCCGGCGACGCGGTGGGCGTGAGCAGCCTGAGCAGCGGCAGCAGCTCGGGCAGCTTTGACGGCGACGACGAGGCGGCGGCGGGCGTGGCGTGGCGCGCGCTGGGGCGCGCGCGCATGCGGCCGCGCTCGCGCCGCGACCGCGAGGCCGCGGCGGCGGTGGCGCGGCTGGAGGAGAAGCGCGTGCGCAACACCCGCATCAAGCAGGAGCTCGGGGTGCGGCTGCGGTACCCCACGTACCGCGAGGGGCTGGCAGCCATTGCGGCCGGCGACCTGCGCCCGTTTGACTGACCCCACGGCGCAGGGCTGGGGCTGGAGGTTGCTGCGTTATGTAGCAGGACGCCCTCTGCAGAACTCGGTTGTACATGTATTTGCATTCAGTATTCCGTTGGCCGGGCCTGCCTGCCCCCGCCTGCACAGTTTTGACCGTCACTGAAAACTGCTCTCAGAGCTGCTCACCATGCAATGAATGCCAATTCAGAAGAAAGCCTTGGCTGGGCTCCAGATGCAGGGAGCTACTGCAACTGCTGCCGTCCCTCGACTCGAGGAGCGCCACAGCTGCGGTCGGCGTACTTCCGTACCTCCCGCCACCCTCTATCCTCCATTCGTGCAGCCGCCGCAGCGCCTGGTTGCATAACCTATCGTCAGGACGCACCACGCCGCCCTTTGTGTAGCCTGCCAGCAGCATGCAGTGCGCCACACAGGCTAGGAGTTGTGCGGCGGCAGAGTGCAGCTTGCGGCAGCCCTCGGCTCCACTGCAATCGGCATCCTCATGCAGAATGCAGGCAATTAGGCGTCCCGCGCTGCCGATGCGGGCCGGTCTCCTCCTGCAGCGGGCCTCCCGGTTGCGACGCCAGCAGCAGCAGCAGCAGCGGCTACAGATCCTGGCAACCTACCCAGAGCCAGAAACGGAGAAGGTGCGACTCGTTTCGGGCACCTGACCACCGCTGCCACTGCCGCCGCCGGGTCGCCTCCTGCGCAAACCGAAACTGCCCTGCTCGACCCCCATCCTCCAACCGCTGCTGCTGTCATGCATCACTGGTCCTGCCAACCCTGCTCACTCGACAACCCTCGTGCCACACGCTGCAGGAGCGATCGCCCATCGACTATCCCCAGGTGGGTTTGTGTGTGCTTGGTTGGTCCAGTCCCAGCGGGTCGGGCAGCTGCGATCGAAGCTGCTCGGGTGCGCCCTGTCCAGCCGCGCCCAACGCCCCACACATGGCATGCCGCCGCTGCAGGAGTGGATCACGCCGCAGCCCAGCCGGCGCCCCGACATCTTCCCAGAGTTTGAGAAGCTGCAGACGCCGCTGCCCAAGCCGATGCCGGGCGACCCCGAGGTGCGGGCGGGCCGCCCTGGGTCACCCTGGGCTGGGGCTGGTGTGCAGCAGCAGCGGCGCGGGGAGCAGGATGCCAGCCAGCCAGCAGCCCGCCAGGAGTATCTTGGGGGAAAGCGCGGTGCTGCGGCGCCACACGGGAGCCGGCATCAGTCGGCGGTTCAGCAGAGCGCTTGGATGTCCATGCTCGGCCTGCTGCCTGCTTGCGCAGATGCCGGATGAGGAGGAGGAGGAGGAGAAGGAGAAGAAGCCGGACAAGGAGGACCCCGATGAGGACCGGCCCAAGCCTGACGAGCCGGCACCCAGCGAAGAGTAACCCGAGAGCGGGCCGCCTGTTTTCCAGCTCGCACCAGCCGCTGCCTGGCCATCCCTTGCCCCATTCATCCCCCTCCGCCATGCTCTCCCGTGCTGCTCATGCTCCCGTGAATGTTCTGTCTGCTGGCGTCAGAAGGCGCTATTGCAGGCGCCGTTGGCAGCGTGACTGCACTGCCCCACGATTCAATAAAATGAAAACAATAGGCAGCAGATGAGATGAATCGAAAAAATCAAGTGCTTCATCATCCGATGGCGGGGCAGCAAGAGGGCATGGTTGCCGCCTGCAGCCCAGGGAGGCGCAGCGCCCCGCCTATAGCTCGCCATCATCCTCGCTGCCGTCGACGGCGGCCGCCACAGCTTCCAGCTCAAACCACAGCCGGTCCACTCGGTAGCCGGCGGTCAGCAGCAGGCCCGCAACGTCACCGCCGCCGCCGTCGCAGCTGCCGCCGCCAGCTAGCCCCGCCAGCGCCGCGTCCGCCGGGGCACCCTCCAGCGGCTGCACCACCTGCTGCCAGTGCTCTGTGCGCTGCATGTGGGGTGCGGTGGAGCCGACGATGCCGCCGCTGAACTCATACTCAAACCAGGCAACAGCAAAGAGCCCACACCCCTCCAGGACGCCCCCCTCTTCTGGCTGCAGCGCCTGGTGCACGCTGCCGTTCCTGCTGGTTGCTCCCTGTTGAGCCGCCTGCCCAGCAGCCGCTTGCTGCGCCGCCAGCCAGGCCGCCAGCGGCAGCGGGCGTAGCAGGCACTCGAGCAGCACCGTGCTGCTGCCTGCCAGCGCCAGCTCAGCATCCTCGAAGTCCACGCTCAGCACGCGACACGGCTCTGTCAGCAGCAGCAAGTCGCTGTCCCCTGCCAGGCAGTCGACCTTGCGCGGCGCCAGCTGGCGCAGCGCCCCGGTGGCGACTCGGCCGCCGCATACGGCTGGCGGCGGGCGCAGCAGGCGGTGCAGGCTGGCGCTGGCGGCCACCGCTGCCACCACGTGCAGCTTGCAGGGGGCCAGCGCGGCCCCTGGCTGAAGCTGGTGCTGCTTAGCGTGCAGCAGCGTCGGCACCACGCCTGCAGGCAGGGGCGGGGCCCCACTCAGCTCAGATCGAAGGAGCTCCTCTACCCAACCAGTGCAACACATAGATCAGCCAGCCGATCTGCTCGCCGGCGCCCTGCCGTCTTCCCCACAAACCTCAACCGACTCACCCTCGGAGAAAGGGTCGGTGCCGAAAATTTCGTGGAGCAACACGTCTGCCCGCCTGGGCAGGTCTGCCGCGCCGCCACGGCCGCCGCCCGCGCCCGCCGCCACCGTCAGCGCTCTGCTGTGCTTGGGGAGGATGGCCACCCTCTCTGCCAGGCCGTTGGCCTCCAGCAGCCGGCCTGCTACCTCCAGCAGCTCCGGCTGGCGCTCGCAGCCGAGGACACGCGGCGCTCCTGCCTGGCACGCCAGCAGGCACAGCAGGCCGCTGCCGCTGCCAATCTCCAGCACCACAGGCGCCTCGGCGTCGCCCGCCGCTGCCGCCGTCGCTGCCGACCTGTCCGCGGCCCGCTGCAGGGTGCTGGCAATGCCCTGCCGGTAAGCTTGCGTTCTGAGCGAGTCGTTGAGCATGCTGGTGTGGTAGCGAGGCATAGCTGCTGCCACCGCCGCATGCCGCACCTGCAGCAGCAGGCTTGCCTTGGCCTCGCTGCTGCTGGCACCGCCCAGCCGCACATCAAACTGAAGGCTGAGAGGTCCTGTCGCGCTGCCCTGGCTGTTGTTCCCCGCCAGGCTGACCGCCTGCAGCCTGGCAGCAGCTGCTGTGGTGGAGGCGGCAGGGCCAGCCAGCCTGCACAACACCTCCACTGCCTGCCCAGGCGCCAGCTGGCGATGGTCCAGGAATTGCAGGTGCTGCCACACGTGCGGGCGCAGCTGGGCATCCCTGCCTGGGCAGCCGGCAGGGTCTGCCGACAATCGCAGCGGGCTGCCTCCTGCACCCTCCGCGCCATTGTGAGCTGTGCTGCTGGTTGGGCTGGCAGGGTCGGCCAGCACCTGCTCATACCACCAGCACAGCGCATCAGCTGCGCCCCCGGTACCGACCTGCAACTGCACCGCTGCCGCAAGCATGTCCCTGCTGCTGGCGCAGCTGTCAGCGCCGCTGTTGGTGGTGGTGGGCAGCAGAGCAGACAGCGGCACGGTCAGCAGGCTGGCGCTGTCTGTGAGGGCTGTGTGCGGGTAGGTGGGCAGGCGTACGGAGCGGCTGGCACGCGGCAGCATGCGGTTAGTAGCGTCAAGGTCCAGCCCACCCGTGCCTGCCTGCACCGCCTGCACATCCACCTGCAGGCGGGAAGGGCCGAGGCAGGGGGTGGCGCAGGGCCAAGGAATTTGCAAGGCTACAGCCAGCTGCCACTCCCACCATGCATTTCCGTAGCGCCGGGCCTGCGGAGCTGCCAGCATGCCCGCTTGCGCCCACCTCATTCAGAGCCACAGCGCCCGGGCACTGCACCAGCGCGCCTCGCATGTGGACCGCATGCGGCAGCAGCTTGGCGCCGGGTGCCAGCAGGGGCGCCGCCGCCGCCAGGTCGCCCGCTAGCTGCTGCCAGCCGATGCTGCACCCCAGCGCGCCGGCCAGGACCAGCGCGCTGTAGCCCGCGGGGGCCTGCTGGGCGCCCAGCTGCGCCAGCTGGGCGGCGCTAGTGGCCGCCGCCACTCGGTGAGGGCACCCCGAGCCGGCTGCCAGCTCAGCCACCAGGGATGCTGCCAGAGGGTTGTCGGGGCAGTAGACGGCCACGGCTGCAGCACCCGCCTGCGCCACCATCACCGCCTCCAGCCCCATGCCGCCAACCACCAACACCCGGCTGTCGCCGGCAGGGTCGCACTGCACAGCAGCCGCAATGCCGCGTTCCAGCGCCGCCAGCCGCGGCGCGTCGTGCAGCGCAGCCACCCACTCGGCCGGCAGCGCGTGCCCGCTTTCCAGCAGCAAGTTTTCGGTGGCCGTGATGTGCAGCTGGTGGCGCTGCGAGTCGGGTGCGGCATCGCCCGTCAGCCGCGCCGCCTGGCGGAAGGCGTGGGCGGCGGCCGCATGGGCGCCCAGCGCCGCATGCGCGTTGCCCAGCAAGAAGAGCGCCAGGGCATTGCGGCTGTCGAGGTGGAGAGCGGCTTGCAGCAGGTCGGCGGCGTGCTGGGGCTGCAAGTGGGGGGCGGCGGCGGCAAGCTTGGGCATCTCGACATGGCTCACGAAAGGTTGGCTCCCATCTGCTCCCAGCGCATTGCAAAAGCCGCGGAGGCCAACCTCAGCGCTCAGACAGTCCGCCTTGAGGCCCACCTGCCCATGCTTCAGGCTCTGCCTGGCGGTCAACAAAAATGAGGCCAGCTGTTTCTCCACCATTTAATGCTGGCTCGTGGATCAGTGAGCGATTGGCACCGGTCGTGCAGGAGACCCCATCGCCCCCCAGTACAATGTACCATCTGTCCGAGCTGTTGCGCGCAAGAATGCGATCGGGCGAGCCACCCGACCCAGCCCACACCACTCTGTCGGATAGAGGAGCCCTGAACGGTTCAAGCTTCCAGCAGATGGCAGCGCGCACATAGCTCCCCGTTCAGCAGGGGCCAGGGCGATCCGGTCATGGCTTCCGCGGCGGGGGAGGGCACCAGGGCAGCCCCACGGGTGCTGGCCTCAGCTGCCGCAACAGCAGGCTACAGCGTGGTACGTACTCTCCGTCGCCCCTAATCTAGCTGTGGGTGGCTGCAGCGGGCCATCAGGGGCGCGTGAAAGTCCAGGACGGTGCGGCAAGCAGGCACAGCAGTGCGTCGCGCCCACCCGCCTGGCCCGCCCTCCCGCCGCCGCCCGCCTTGCCGCCGCAGGCCAGCATTTGGGAGCACAGCGCGGTGTTGACTGACGACCAGCAGCGAGCCATAGATGTGATCAGCGCCAGCTGCAGCCAGCGGCCTATGCCCAAGCAGGTGGGGCGGGTGGGCAGCAGTGCGGCCAACGGTTTGCGCCGGGCGCCTCTTTGCACTGGTTGTCAGATGCGTGGGGTCCGCAGCATGGCCTGGCATCACTCTGATGGCATCGCCGCGCCATCCTGCTGCGCCCGCCCGAGCACTTTTCTCGCTGCCTTGCAGCTGGCGGCGGGCGCGACCCCGGATGCCACGCCGGTGCCGGCCACGCCGCTGTCGCCGGGCTCCCCAGACGGCGCAGAGTCCAGCTTTGCTGGGACCTCATTCGAAGACGTCACGCTGCAGGTGCGGCGGCGCGGGGAGCTGCGCATCGGCTGGCAGCCGCGCGACGCCCGCCGGCTGCAGGCAGCCACCTGCGTTGCCATGCCGCTGCTGCCGTGCCATGCCCACATCAGCAGCTGGAGCCCTGCAGAGTCGCAGGTGCAGGCAGTGGACAAGGCATAGCTCTGTGGCATCCCTGCCTGCTGCCATGCCCACGCTGCGTGCCTGCCTGCCTGCCTCTCCACACACACACACACACACACCGGCCTCACCCGCCCGCTGCCTGCGCCTGCCCGGCGGCCCCCACCCCACCCCCGCCCGCTGCAGAACAGCAGCGACTTCTACCGCTGGCTGTCGGAGCTGGAGGCGGCTCGGTCCAGCGAGACGGAGGAGAAGTTCAGGAGGTACGGCGGCGCGCTGGAGGGCCACCTGGCCGCCTGCGATGGCCTGCTGGCGATCGTCAAAGAGGTGCGGGGCGGGCGGGCGGGGCGCCGGCGGCAAGGGGCTGCTGCAAGGGGCGAGAGATGCCGCCGATGTTTCATGTTTTGAAATCATTTCATTGATTTTCCGTTCCATAATCCACAGTTTGGCACCGGCACACAGCGAGCCCGCCTGCCTGGGCCCCTCTGCATCGCCGCCGCGGCCTGCACCCACTCCCTGCCCCGCCCCACGCCTGCCGCACCCAGGTGCTGGACCTGTTTGAGCGGCTGCGGGAGCAGCACCGCACGGTGGCGGCCCGCACCAGCGCGCTGCACAGCACCTGCGAGCGCCTGGTGGCAGAGCGGGGGCGGCTGGAGGAGCTGGCGGGGGCGATACGCGCCAAGCTGGCATATTTCGATGAGCTGGAGGCGGTGGCGGCGCAGGTGCGGCACCCGGCACGGCGGCAGGAGGCTGCGCGGGAGGGCGCGGCGTGGCGACACCGGGCTGGCTGCGCCGCGCCAGCCCTTGCACACCACCGCTCCGACCCAGAGACGCCGCCCGCACCCGCAACATACACCCACACACACACCTCCTTCCCTCCTGCCGTGCTGTGTTGCAGTTCCAGTCTGCCGCTGGCTCAGTGGACAGTGCCGACTTTTTGCCGCTGCTGCGCCGGCTGGATGAGTGCATCGCTTATGTGGGTTCCAACCCGCAGTACGCCGATGCCGCCACGTATGCGGTCAAGTTCCGGCAGCTGCAGGCCCGCGCCCTGACAGCCGTGCGCACCAAAGTGCAGCAGGTGCTGCGCGCGGCGGCGGCGCAGGTGGCGGCGGGCGCGCGGGAGGGGCAGGGCAGCGGCAGCGACGGCGCGGCGCACGGCGCGGGCGCGGCGACGCCGGCCGGCGGGGCGGCGGCCGCGGCGGCTGCGGACGGCGCCTCAGCCGCGCTGCTGTATGTGAGGTTCCGGGCGGCGGCGGAGCCGGCCCTCAAGGGGCTGCTGCAGGGCATCGAGCAGCGGGCGCAGCAGTCGCAGGCAAGGCCGGCGGGAGGCCGCGAGCGCGGGTGCCGGCGCCGGGGGCGGGGCTGCTGCCGCTGGTGCCCGCCGCCGAGGCGCCGCCTGTAGCCCGGCCCAGCCCCACAGGCCACAACCACCATCGCCGCCATGCTTGCACACTGTCGTGCCTCTCCTGCCATCACCCCACATCGCACACCTGACACACACACAGCGCACCCCACCCCCACCCCCACCCTCGTCTCCCGCAGGACTATGCCCGCCTGCTGAAGGACTGCCAGGACCTGTACTGCGAGACGCGGCTGGCGCTGATGCAGGCGCCCGTGGCCGCGCACATGCGCCAGTGCGCCGCACAGCCGCTGCCCTCGCTGCTGCGCGGCGGCTGCTCCTACCTCATGCAGGTGGGGAGGGGGGTGGGTGGGTGGGGCGGGGGTGGAGGTGCTTGGCTGGTGAGGGCGCGTGCGCTGTGTGCGCTGTGTCGGCTGCCTGCTGCCGCTCATCGTGAGTGGGAGCGTGCAGCCCACCCCAACCGACCCCAACCGAACCAAACCGCCGCGCCGGTGTTTTTTTGGTTTTTGGCTGCCCTGCCCTGCCCTGCCGCAGGCGTGCGCCCAGGAGGCCCAGCTCTTTGAGCAGTTCTTCCCGGCTACCGCGGCGGGCGGCGGCGGCGCCAGCCTGGCGCCCCTCGTCGACCCGCTGTGCACGCTGCTGTACGACGCGGTACGCCCTGCCCTCATAGGCGTGCAGGACATTGACGCCCTGTGCGAGCTTGTGGACATACTGCGCACAGAGGTGGGGCAGAGGGGGAGGGGGGAGGAGCGGCCTGGGTGGGACGGGCTGGCGCTGGCTGGCTGGCTGGCTGGCTGGTAGGCCTGGGCTGGTGCCCTGCGCTCTTCTGTGGGGAGAGTGGTGGCCCTCTGGCTGCCTGCCTGCGTGGCAGGCTCGGGCTGGTGCCCTGCGCTCCCTTGTGCCCGCCGGCGCAGGCCGGGCACACCCCCCCCCAACACACATGCGGGTGCACTCCCTCTCGCACCGTCCCCCTGCCCCGCGAGCACCGCCAGGGCTGTCGCCTGTCCTGGCCTGCAGGTGCTGGAGGAGCAGCTGGGGCGGCGGGGCGAGGCGGTGGCGCCGCTGGAGCCCATGTTGGCCCGCACGCTGGCCGACATCCAGGAGCGGCTGACGTTCCGGGCGCAGGCGTTTGTGCGGGAGGAGATTGCCGGGTTTGTGGCCAAGGCCGAGGATCTGGACTACCCGGCACGCCTGCAGGCACCGCCAGCTCAGCAGCCGCCAGCTCAGCAGGCGCCAGCTCAGCAGGCGCCGGCGGCAGGCGCCGGCGAGGGTGCCGAGGGCGGCGAAGGGGGCGCAGGCGTGCCGCCGCCCGCGCCCGACGAGGCGCTGCCTGTGTCGACCAGCGTGCCGCCCGGGCAGGAGGGCGGCGACGGTACCGCGGCGGCGACGCCCGACGGCGACCAGGCGGCGGCGCAGTACCGCAGCTGGTACCCGCCCGTGCAGCGCACCCTGCTGCTGCTCAGCAAGCTGTACCGGGGCGTCGACTCCCGCATCTTCAACGGCCTGGCGCACGAGGCGGTACTGGCGGCCACCGCCTCTGTGCAGGACGCCGCCAGGCACATACTCAAGGTGGGTGCCTGCTGGCGTGGCCTGCTGCCCGCCGCCCGCCGCCTGCTGGCCTGCTGCCCGCTGCCTGCCGGCCCGCTGCCTGGCGCGTGGTGCGTGTTGCTCGCCCGCTGCCCGCATCCTGCCGCTGCCGCGCGCTCGGGCGGCGCGGCGTGCCGCCTGCCTCCCCACCTCCCGCCCGCCCCGCCCTGCCCCTGCCTGCCCCGCAGTCCAAGGGCGTGATGGACAGCCAGCTGTTTGCCATCAAGCAGCTGCTGGTGCTGCGCGAGCAGATTGCGCCCTTTGAGGCCGACTTTGCGGTGGTGGAGCGGGACCTGGGTGAGCGGGGCAGGGGGCCGGGCTGGTGGCGCTGGTGCGTGGGGGTGCATTGTTCCTTCTGTGTTCTCCCCTTTTCGGAGGTGCTGGTGCTGGTGCTGGTGCTGGCGTGCGTGTGCACACACCTCGCCCCTGACAACAGCTCCCGGCCCGGCCCACACCCCCACACCCTCCCACCCCTCCCACCCTCCCCGCCAGACTTCACCCACATGCGCGACTACCTGCGCCGCACGCTGAGCGGGCAGCTGCCGCTGTTCAGCCTGTCGTACGACAACGCGGTGGTGCAGCTGCTGGGCAAGGGCGCGCCGCGCATCGCGGAGAGCCAGGTGGACTCCAAGAAGGTGCGGCACGTGATGCGGGCGGGCGCCTGGGGGGCCTGGAGGGGCCAGGGAGGCGGGCGCGCAGGCAGGGCCGGTGTGTCCGCAAGTGTGTGTGTGTGTGCGTGCGCGGGGTGGCGGCGGGGCTCGGGAGCTGGCGCGGGGGAGAGGGCCGGCGAGGGGTGGGCGTGTTGGGGGGCAGGGGGCGCCTGCCTGTCCTGCTCCTCCCCACCCTGCTCTGCTCCCGGGCCTGCCCTGCATCCCCAACCTGACCCTGCACCCCGCGCAGGAGCTGGAGCGCGCGCTCAAGTCCACCTGTGAGGCCTTCATCATGAACACCACCAAGCTCACAGTGGAGCCGCTGCTCTCCTTCATCACCAAGGTCACCGCGGCGCGGGTGGCGGCCAGCCAGCAGGGCGGCGCCGCCAAGCCGCTGCGCGAGCAGGTGCGCGGGGTGGGGGTGGTAGGGGAGGAAGGGTGGAGATGTCTCCTCGGAAGGAGGGCCAGGGGGGCTGCTGGCCGGCCTCGTGAGGTGGTGCACATGTGCTCAAGCTGGCCCCGCTGCTACTGCACAGCTGCGGCGCACCTCGCCGTCCCCTGCGGCGGCGCGCTCCTCCCTCCCTGCCTCCCTGCCTGCCCGATGCCCCCTCCTGCCTGCTGCCGCCACCCGCAGGCCTTTGCCGCGCCTGAGCGCGTGGCTGAGCTGGTGGGGCGCGTGCGGCAGGCGCTGTCCTCCACGCTGCCTGCCGCGGTAGCCAAGATGAAGCTGTACCTCACCAACCCCTCCACCCACGCCATCCTCTTCAAGCCCATCAAATCCAACGTGGCAGAGGCGCACGGCCAGGTGGGGGCTAGCTGCGGCGGTGTGGTGGCGGTGCAGGAGCGTGTAGGGCTGGGCTTGCCGGGCCCGATAGCAGGGGCGTGCCGTGCGCTGCTGCCGGGCTGGCTTTTGTGGGCTGATGCCCAGCCGGTAGCATCGCTCTCCCCCAACAAACACCACCCCGCCCGGCCAGACACACACGCAAACCTTCCCCTCACCCTGCCACACGCACACACACCCTGCCACACACACACACCTCCCTCCTTTCCTCCCTCAGATTGCGGCGCTGCTGGAGGGCGAGTACACGGCTGAGGAGGTGGCCGCCATCGGGCTGACGCCCGCCCCCGAGCTGGCAGCCCTGCTGGACGGCCTGTCGTAGGGCCGAGGGGCGCGCGCAGGCACTGGCTGTGGGCGCCGGCGCTGCAGCAGGCAGCACGCAAAATTGACTTCTCTCCCACTTTGATTTGGGCTTGTGCTGCTTTGCTGGCCAGCCTGGTCAACCAACGCGCGAGCAATGCTGGGCAGCCCACCAGTCGCGACAGGCCAGGGTTGTTACAAGAATACAGGCGGTACAGGCAGTGCAGGCGAGGTGTCGAGGCGAGAGCCGAGTGGGCGCAGCCTCGGGGCTTTCCCTCATCCGCCAAGAGTCAGTGCGGCAGCCTCGCTGCTCCTCGCTCTCTCCCATTCTCTCCTGCTCCCCGAGTGCGCTCAGTTCTTTGCGCTTCCCTTCAGGCAGATCTTGGCAGTGGGGTTGCTGGCGCAGACCTGCAGCAGGATTGTGGGCTTGCAGTGGATGGCAGGGCCCCCGCAGGCCAGCTGTGCGGCCTGCTGCTGGAGGAGAGCCTCCGACGAGCCAGAAGCGGCAGCTGTTGCACGACTGGACACAAGCTTGTTTTGACCGCCACAAGAGCGGCGCCTATGCAGCATTTTGCATACATTCATCTCCTGCACCCCCACATTTTACATCAGCAAGGATCCAGGCAAGCACTCACCACAGACTTCACGTCGGCGGCGGCGGCGGGGGCCGCGTTGATGAGCACAGTGGCGGCAAGAGCGAGGACCGCCGCAACCACCGGGGCCTTCTTGGGGGCCGCCTGCAAGCCACCAGGTGCCATGGGAGCGTTGCGAGGGGTCAGGGGCAGTCCTGGGCCACCCCATCATCGTGTGAACCCTAGTGGTGTCGTGTGGAGTTCTCCACCAGCCGATCGCGCGATCACCCTAACGATGGCTCTCCGCACTGGTCCACCAGGCAACTTTCAGGCGGCGCACCTGCTGGGGGCGAGCGCTGGCCTGCACGCGCAGAGGCTGGCGGGTGCGCACGGTGGTGCGCACGGCAGAAGCCTTAGGGGTAGCGACAGCCTGCATCTTGGGAGGTGGAGAGTGTGTGGGGGTGGGAGGAGCTTAGATCAGACTGCAAGCGTCCACACACGAAAGCCCGACACATCCTGGCCGTCAGCCCCTGGGTCCCGCTTCCCGAGGCCTGTCGGAGCGGAATGCTTGGGTTGGGGTGCTCTGGCAGTGCCATGTGGTGGCGATGGCAGCCGGTCTTTGCGCAGCCCGCCTCTTTGCGTTGCAAGTGTGCCATGTCCCGCCGCCACCGGGCGGCGCCACCGCCACCCTTGCGTCTGCTGGCCTGCCCTGGGCTTTCCCTGTCAGCCTACTAACCCACCGTGCGCTGCGCACCCGTGTGTTACAGCAAGGCTGGCTGGGGCAGAGGCAGGTGGAGCGGGGCACTCTGCAACATGGCGGCGCACGTGGATGGGAGGGCACCGGCGTTCAGGGGCGGTGCGCAAGGCAAGGCAGGCAGCGTGAGAGAGCGGCAGGGGAAGAGGCGATAGCAGCGCAGCAAGCACAAAACTGGGGTGGGTCAAAACAAGCATGCAGGTCAGAATAAAAGTGCAGTGCATTCAGGGGGGCAGTGCAGGCAGGGTCAAGTGCAAACATTGTCATGCATGCATTCATGCGCAGTGCTGGCAAGGGAAGGTATTCACAGGTTGCAGCAGGCAAAGCAGAGCTGAGCGGAAAGTAGTAGTCAATACCTGCACTGCTGGTTACTGGTCACTGGCCGGCGGCAGCAGGCTCGGCTGCTGCGATCCCGGCCCCGTTCTGGTGCTGCGCCGCGGCGCCGCCGCCCGCGCCGCCATCTGCCGCCTCCACGGCGGCGCCAGCACCTGCTGCGGCTGCCGCGCCCGCGCCGCCCGCAGGCTCACCCGGCTGCTCCTGCTGGGCCGGGACCGCCTCGCCGGCGGCACCGCCCTGCTGCTGCTGCTGCTCCTGCAGTTGGGCCGCCTTCAGCTTGGCCTCCTCCTGGGCGATGCGGCGCCGCAGGATCTCCATCTGTACCTCCACCGTGCGCCGCTTGGCATCCTTGCGTGCCGTGTCCTGCACCCAAACCGCACAGCGCCGCAAGGGGGGGGTGCCTGATGAGAGAGGCGCCAGCCCGGCGGCTAGCGCACACACCAGCGCCCCACCAGCCTGCCCTGCCTGCCCACACGTGCCGGCCAGCCACAGCATCAGCACCCCCCGAACCGCACCTTGTGCTGCAGCTCATCCATCTTGCGCTTGCGCTCCGCCGCCAGCCGCCGGTTCTCCTCGTCCTGAGCCCGCTTGCGCGCCTCGATGGCCGCCAGCTTGCGGTGACGCTCCTCCTGCGGCCCCACAACAGACGCACGCGCCGCGCTTTGTGTGGACACTGCACGCGTCTGGCAGCACGGGAGGGCGAGCACGCACGCCGCCACCGACCGTGCGAAGGGCGACACTCCGCCTTGCTGCGGTTGCTCCTGCTTGCCGTGGGCCCACCCAAATGCCGGCAGCTCACCTCCTCTCGTGCCGCCCGCTCCTCGGGAGTCAGCTGCTCCGCCTCCTCCTGGGCTGCCCACCTCGCTGCCGCCTGCTGATGCTCCGCCTCTCCCAGCTCTGCCGCCCCGCCTCCACGCTGCTGCTGGTGGGCGTGCGGCGGGCCTCCCCTGCCGCCTTCAAAGCCCGGGCGAGGGCCCTGAGCCCCCGGCGGGCCGCCTGGGTAGGGCCGGTTCCAGCCGCCGCCGCGCCCATGCCCGGCCCCGCCCCGCCCTCCCCCATACTGCTGCGGCGGGCTTGCGCCTGGCATGCCGCCGCCGCGGCCGCCTCCGGGGCTCTGCTGGTGTGGGAAGGCGCCGTGGCGCTGCTCCGCCATGCCCATCTGGTGCAGGACAGCCCTGTCCATGTCGTCCCCGGCCTCCTGGCCCCGCTGTTGCTCCGCCTCGCGCCGCTGCTGCTCCTCGCGCTGCTGCTCCCGCTGCTGGCTCAGCAGCTGCTGGTGGCGCTGCTGGATGAGGTGCATGGCCATGAGGTGCTGCTGCAGCAGCTGCTGCTGCTGCTGCTGCTGCTGCTCGCCGTCCGGGTGGCGCGGCGGCGAGCCGGGCGGCGGGGGCGGCTTGGCCAGCGCTGCGGCCGCCGCCTGCATGCCTGCCATGCCCATCACTCCCGGAAGCGGCATGCCGGGGGCCAGGCCTGCAGGGCAGGGCAGGGCGGGGCGGGGTCGCGCATGGCCAGCAAAAGAGCAGGACGCAGTGGGGAGGAGGCGCATCATGCGTGCGTGCGTGGCACCAGCACCAGTGTGCGTGTGGCGCTGCCGAGGCTCCAAGGGCGGCATACCGCTCGGCGCTGCGCAGCTCCAGGGCCACAAGATGGCGCCCCGCACCCACCTGATGCGCCCAGCTGCTGCTGCTGCTTGAGCAGCGCCGCGTGCTGCGCCTGCATCGCCTTCACCATCTGAGCCACGGCCTCGCCGCCCACGCCAGCCGCTGCTGCCGCGCCTGCGCCCCCTGCCAGGCCCCCAGCCATGGCCGCATCAGGCGCCAGGAAGCCGGCCGGCAGGATGATGCCTCCCGCAGGCGCCAGCGGGGCAGGCGCCAGCATGCCGGCGGCGAGGCCGGGCAGCGGCAGCGCGCCGCGGCCGCCGCGGCCCTGCTGCTGCTGCAGCTGCTGCTGCATGAGCATCATGCGCTGCAGGTACATCTGCTGCATCTGCTGCTGCTGCTGCATCGCCAGCTGCTGCTGCTGCTGCTGCTGGCTTGCCTGCTGCTGCTGGTAGCCGCCGCCGCCGCCGTGGTTTTGGTTGCCGCCGCGTGCCTGCCCGCCGCGACCCCCACGGCCGCCGCCTCCGCGCGCACCGCTGCAACCAAAGTCGCCGCCGCCCCTGCCTCGCTGCCTGCTCTGCTGCTGCCAGTCTCGGCGCTCCTGGTGCGACACGACGTCCGCCTTGTAAGCATCTGGCACCTTGGCCTCGCCCTGTGGGGAGGCGGGAGTAGGCACCAAAGTGTCAAGGGAGAGGCGAGGAAGCCCACAGTAACCTGACAGCATAATCATCAGCTGGCTGCCAGCAGACTGCACCCGATTGGCCGCAGCACTGGCCTGCACCCACCTCTGCAGCACCCGCGCCGGCCGGTGGGGCCCTGGAAGGAGCTTCGCCACCGGCGTCGCCGCCGCCAACGCCCTGCATTTCCGCGGCTGCTGGCTCCTCCTCCGCCGCCCCCTCCTCCTCCTCCTCATACTCGTAGACCTCCTCGCCCTCCCCCTCCTCGCCCTCATAGTCCAGCTCCAACTCTAGCCCGTCATCAAGCTCTGCAGAGGCCAGGCCGGGCAGGCGCTGTAGGGGTGAGAAACGGGGCATGAGGGCGGTGGCAACGGCGTGCTATCGAGGCTGTTGGCTGGGGCCTCACCCTCCTCGCCGGCCATCGTCACGCCCTAACGCCACCCAGCCGTTTATTGGCTGACCAAATGCAGTAGGCTGGGCTGTGTGCTCCTCTTCGTCGCTTACTCGCTTACTCTGCCAGCGAGGCATCGCTCAGAAATGAAGGATGCAAAACTGAAGAGCTCCTGGGCTATTTGGGCATGATCAGGGTTCTGTGGAGAGCGCAGCAGCGATAGGACTCCCCACGGCTCCCACCCAACCTTGCGCAGACCAAACCCCAGCGCTCGGTGGTTGCTGAGAGGTGGTGCAGGCGGTGGAGATGGCCTTGCGCCAGCTCGCTAGAGCAGCAGCAGCGAGCCCCTTGCAGCCATGGCGGGCTGGGCTGCGGGGAGCGCCTGTGCTGGCCCGGCTATGCTCTTCAGGCGTGCTGGACGCGGCACATGCACCTGCGAGCGCAGCAGCAGCGGCAGCAGCAGCGGGAAGGCGCCTGCCCCATGACTGGGCGAGTGGCGGCAGCTCCGCCTGGGCGGCGGCAGCGGCACACTCGTTTGCCTCCAGCGCCGCCACGCAGCCTGCGGCGGCAGCAGCGCCGGCCGCTACCCCTTGCACGCAGCCAGGCCCCAGCGGCAGTGCAGCAGCAGCAGCGGTGGCAGTAGAGTCGGTGGCAGGAGATGCGGCGGCGGCGCTGGAAGCCTCCTCTGCCGACCGGGTGCTGGCTGGCGATTCGGATTGGGTGCAGGATGACCCCAGCGACTGCAGCATGTGCGACACAGGCGCCGCGCTGGACGAGGAGGCGGCGGCGGCGGCGGCGGCGCTGCTGGGCCGGCACCGCGCCGCGTCGCGCCCGCTGCCGCCAGCAGCATCGCCCAGCGAGCAGGTTCGCGCCGCGCTGCCCGGCACGCCGGCCGGGAGCGGGCTCCGTGTGGGGCGGCCGCCGGTCGGCAAGCAGCCCTCCACGCCCTGCCGCACCCCTGGAGCACGTCGCTTGTCGTGCATTCCATCGCCATTCGCTCTGCGCACTACTGGGCTCGCCCTGCCTGCCCACCTGCCCGCCCACCTGCTTGCGCACAGACCACGACACCCCTCGCCCCCACACACAACCTCTGGCCTGCGCCCTGCCCGCTGCAGGTCTTCAAGGCCGACGCTCACTACGTGGGCAGCAAGATAGACATCTACGCGCTCAAGGAGCGGCCTGAGTTTGCGGGGCACTACCGCAAGGTTCACAAGGGGGCGGTGGTGCTCAGCCTCACCCCGCGCCGCATCTCCGACCAGTGCGAGACCGAGGTGGGCCGGCGGCAGGGAGGGAGGCGGGCGGGTGCTGGGCGGGCCCTGAGCAGGCGCCGCCCGTGGGGTGGAGGGAGGGACAGGGGGAGATCGCTGCGGAGGGCACAGGCGGGGGCAGCGCGGGGCAGTGCCAGCCGCAGGGCAGCAGCAGCAGGTGCTGCGCAGTGGGGCTGTGTGCGGCTGTACATTTCCCCCACCCCAGCGGCGCCCCACCGCCACCACCACGCACCACCTGCAGCCCACCCCCTCCTCCTCCCAACGCTGCCCCTCGCCCAGCCACCTCGCCCCGGCATGCGTGCAGGGCATGCCTGTGGGCCCCTACATGGTTGCCTTCAACTACGGCTCAGTGGTCTTCTTTGCGGCGGGGCCCAAGCTGCGGGCGCAGTACCTGGCTATCGCGCGCGAAGTGGCGGCCGACCCCGTCAGCAGCGACCGGCCGTACGTGGAAGGTGCGGGGCAGCTGCCCGCGCTCCCGCCGCGCTGTGGGCGCCCTCTCCCTGGCCTGGCTATGCCTATGGCGCGAGGCAGGAAGAGGCTGGGGGCCTGCATTCCCAGCGGGTTTGCGGTGGGCTGCAGGCCATGAGCGCTGCCCGCCTGTGTTGCAAGCGTGAGCGCGGGGCCAGCTCAGCTGCAGCAGGAGAAGCGTGAACCCGTCCGAGCCTCCTGCGCCGCCTCCCTGCCGCCCTGCAGAGTACTGCCTCACGCTGTCGCCGCTGCTGCCGGTGTGGAGCTCCTGCTCGCCAGACAACATCAAACTGCAGGTGCGGGGGTGGCAGGGTGGGTGCAGGGTGGGTGCGGCCGGCGGCAGCTGGGGCGTGAGGCATGGTGGTGGCTGGCCTGCCCCCTGCCCGCTCGCCTCCCCATGCTGTACTGCCCCGTACCGTACCGCAGATGCTGGACCTGAAGAACATCCAGGTGATCAGCCAGGTGCTGGCGCAGTCGGTGGCCATGGACTTTTACTCCAGGTGGGTGGGGAGGAAAGCGCGGCGGGGAGGAAAGCGCGGCGGGGAGGAAAGCGCGGCGGGGAGGAAAGCGCGGCGGGGGCCCCCGGGTGTGTGTGCGAGATGGGTGCGGGTGTGCTGACAATCACGCATAGTGGCGGCGTGGGGTGTGCTGACGATCACACGTAGTGGCTGCGTGGGTGGTGTGGTGCCCAGGCGGCCGCTGCCCTGCAGCACCTGCCGCGGTGCTGCCCCCCGCGGTGCTATGCCTGCCACCCACCCACCCTTGCGCGTGCGTCTGTGCAGCCACGTCGAGCGCACGCTGGAGACCTTCTGCAACATGAACCTGGAGATGCAGGAGACGCAGAACATAGGGAAGATCAACAAGCAGGTGCGGGGGCTGGGGGGCATAGGGGGGGCCCTTATAGGCAACAGGCGACACTGCAGTGGCAGCCGGCTGTCATCTTGAGTTGCAAGCAGGCGCGGTGTGGGCGCGGTGCCAGCAGGGGAGCGGGAGCGGGCACGTGCCCACGCGCCCCATCCCCTCCTGTCCGCCCCGCGCGCCCCGCCGCCTGCCCTGTCGCAGGTGCTGCTGCAGCTGGTGGCGGAGAACAACATTGTGATGACTGACATCATCAACAAGCTGGGGGTGCACGAGCGCTTTGACATCGCCTGGAAGCATGTCAACTATGGTGGGCCCTGCCGCTGCCCTGGGCCCACCTTCCTGGCTACCTTCCTTTGGGGACGCCGCCTGGCTGCGCCGACGGCGAGGTTGCCTGTTGATATCACGCAGAGTCTGCCGCTGCAAGGGCAGCCACTGCAGTGGGGTTGCAAGCGGGCTGGGGCTGGGGCTGCGTGCACACGGGGTCCGGCGCCCCGCCTGACCCCACCCTGCCAGCTCTGCTGCCCCGGTCGTGCGCGGCGCTTGCAGGCAAGATCTGGGAGTTCCTGCGGTCGGAGCTGGAGATGGATGGGCGGTTCAAGACGCTCGAGTCCAAGCTCAACCTCATCCAGGACAACCTCAAGGTGGGCTGGGCTGGCCGTGGGCGGCAGCTGAGCGGGTGGTGTGACCTGCAACGCGCAGCGGGCGCCCGGTGCGTGCTGGTTGCCCTCATGGCCGCACGTCCCCCCCGGCACGCCACCCGCCGCACACCCGTGCCCCGGCATGTTCTTCCCGCCCCTCCTCCTGCCCGCAGTACTTTCTGGAGATCCTGCAGAACCGCAAGAGCGACACGCTGGAGTGGATCATCATCATCCTCATCGGCGCCGAGATCTGCCTCTCCCTCTACGACCTCTTCTCCAAGGGCTTCAACTGAGCGCCCTCGACAGGCCACATGGTGGCGTGAGCCGGCCTCACCCCGGCATTTGCTGAGCGCCGAGCTGGCGATTCACGGTCCAGCATGCCCCATCTAGATGCAGAGCCCCACTTCTGTCGCCCCTCGGTCGCCGCCTGCGGTGGGGGTGGAGGCCTGCGGAGGCGCTGGCGATGTGCCCACTCTCACGCAGAAGCACTGCCGTGCGCAGCCGCCACCTTTACCACCCCTCCCATCTCATTTGTGTCTGCCTGTACTGCCTGCACTGACCCCAACACTTCTATTGACTCCCGCAGTGACTGTAAGACTTCTTACATGCCCTGGCAGCGGGACAGGCCTGCGCCCTGGCAGGCGGGCCTGCTCCGCGGCCCTGTGGGCCTGTGGGCCCGGCAAAGAATGCAGCTGGATGAATGTTTGGGTTCGCTCCAAGGAAATAAATCAAAGAATGTGTGCTGAAAGTGTTGTGCGGGATGTTTGGGCTGCGTTTGCGTTTGACTCAGGGGGGACAAGACAGGATCACGGAAAAGAACAACATGGAACAGTGATGAACAATAAACACTCGGTGCGCCACGAGAAAATTTTGGGGCCAGCTCATGCGAGCAGCGCTCAAGTGTCTGTGCCAAGTCAGCAGAAGAAGAAATGTCCTTTGAGCCAGCCCCGATGAAAGTACAAGGAGAATGGGAGGGGGGGTGTAAGGAAGCATGGCCAGCTTGAACAGCGCTAGCTAGGCATGCTGCAAGCTACTCAGGCTGGACAGGGCCGTCGGCAGTACCACCTCTGTGGCGGCATGCCTGGCGTCGCGCGCCTACTGGACGAAGACGCCGCCATCCAGCATCTGCTGCAGGCGGCCGGGCAGGCAGGCGGGCTCGCAGTCGAGGCTGCTGCGCCGCGCCGGCGCCTGCCCCTCGTCCCGGGGGCAGCCTGCTGCCGCCGTGCAGGCCAGCCGCAGCAGCTCTGCCACGTTGTCCAAGGTCACCGACTTGCCCTGCATGATGCGGCAGGCACACATGAGAGGCGACAGGCGCAGCATAGGCATGCCCCGTGCACGGGCAGGGCGGCAGCAGGATGGTGATGCCAGGGCGCTGGTGCCGCCAGGGCCCCAGCCAGCCCGCCAGGGACCAGCCAGCCAGCCAGGCCGCGGCAGCGGCCTGCTTCCCCGGCTGCTCACCATGACGGCATCCATGCCGCACTGCCAGCACTTCTGGAGGGCGGGCGAGCCGTGGGACACGTCCTCGCTGGTGACCGCCACGATGAAGGCGGCGCCACGGCCAGGGCGCAGCCCGCGCGCGCGCTCCAGCAGGCGGATGTGCTCGGTGGCCTGCCAGCCGTCCATGACGGGCCTGTCGGCAGCAGCGGGGCGGGGCAGGGCTGTGAGCCGAGCTAAGTGGCTATGCCTAATCTGCCGCCAGATGCACCACCCCTGCACGGGGCGGGCAAGATTGGCCAGGCAGCACCCGGCAGACGCCCCCTTCTGCCTGCACTCACATGTTGAGGTCCATGAGCACCAGGGGAAAGGAGGAGGCCTTGCAGGCCGCATAAGCGCTCTGCCCGCAGCTGGCCTCGACCACGCTGCTGCCACCTGCCGCATGGACCAGGCGCCGCAGCACCAACCGGTTCAGGGCGCTGTCATCCACCTGCGCGGCAAAGGCAGCGGGGTGAACGACGACCGATGGGATCAGCACCGTGCGTCGTGCACGATCGTGTCTGCAGAGTGAGGCTCTGAAGCAGGGCCGTCCGGAGAGCAGCGGTGTGCCGCCTCGCGTCGGGGCAGTGTTCACGGCGTTTTGGGGCTGTGAGGCGGTAGTACACGTCCATGGGGACGTCCCTGGCGCCCTGGGAGAGTGGGGGGAGGGGTGACTGACTGGCGCTGCGCTTCTACTCACCACTAGCACGTCCATGGAGCACAGGGCGCGTGCAGACGAGGGTATCAAGCTCGAAACGTTGATGCGAAGGCCTCCAACCGACACAAGCCAAAGGTGCGATTGCGCTGTGAAAAGCGCCAGGCGCGCCCGGAGGCACCCCATCGTGTGGCTCACAGGCTCCGCTTCCCAAAGCCCCTATTGCTTTCCTGGCATTAATTGGTGCACCTCTAACTGGTTCAGACCCGCGCCGGGGGCTATCGGCCAGACTGGGCTGCGCCGGCGCCCTGGCCAGGTGGGATGCGATGCGAAAGAGCACAACATTTCGAGGACGAAACCATGTCCAGGTACTGAGCCGACCCTGGGGGGCTTGTCTGAGTCCCTAGGTTGCACAGGAATGGGCGCACCGGTTCGGCATTACGGGCAGAGGGAACAGGCACATCGAAAGAGGGCCGCTCTGGTCAGAAGAGCGAGAAAGCTGCCGAGGCCAGCGTGGGAGCAGCCCGTGGGCTTTTGACAACAGCAGCAACCGCAGTAACGAAGGGCGGGGCGGGCACCGCCGCCGCCGCCGCCGCCGCCGCCGGCCTTTCCGCCGCCTGCTGGCTGCTGTCAGCCACCTCCGCCATCTTCCAATCGCCGCCCTCCTTAGGAACAGGCTGCTCCCGTTGGTCAACCTCCAACGCCCGTTCTCCAAAAAGGGGCGGGTGCTTTTGGAGGGCGCCCCTGGGCACTACGGGTGGCCATTGCCAGTCCCCCACGATAGGGTGAGGGGCTTAACTCAAGCCTGCCGCCCTTGCGCACAGCTGCCTGGTGCCCACCAATAGACCCGCCACAACCTGCCCCTTGGGGCCTCCAAACAGCGCCCAGCTGGGCCGCCAACAGGCGCTGTCGCTGGCCCCCGCTCCCACCTGCCAGCCACTGCTGCGCCTGCCCCCACACGCGCACCTGCGCCGCTGGCGCCGCAGCCGCCACTGCTCGCGCTCCGCCGCGGGGTGGGCCAGTGTGAAGTCCTCGCTTCCTGCGCTCCGGTGCCAGCGAGGTCAGGGGGAGGAGGACAGATCTCAGCGGAGGCCTCCTTGAGCGCAGCGCAAGCCGAGAGCACGAGCGGCAAGCACAGCTGCGCCTTGGTTGAGGCAGTGCGCTGGCATGGCTGCTCAGGGGTGCCCCATCGCCTCCCGCCCCGGGCCTCCCCACAGCTGCCGCACCATGCACGATGGGGTCCTCTGGGCTCATCTCCCACCCCTCGCCCGCCAGCGCCTCCAGCCGGTCGGCAAAGGCCCTGCAGGGCATGGCAGCGCAGGGAGTGGCGGGAGAGAGAGGATGTGGGCGCAATTGCAGTGCGTCGGGCGGCCAGGCGGCCAGGCTTCAGAACGGGGGAGGCCGGCGAGGGCTTGGCGCGCCAGAGGGAGGCCCTCAGGCTCCGCACGCCGGTGACCTCATCCGTGACCTCGTCGGTCAGTGCAAAGTACCTGCAGCATCGCAGCATGCAAGCTGAGCAAGCATTGACATGCCAGCATGCGTGCATGCCGTGCATGCCGTGGGCAGCCGCCGCACGACGTACTTGATGAAGTGCTCCCGCATCTCCTCGTATTGAGCCGAGTCGAAGAAAGCCTCCTCCTCCCGCTCCAGCTCCTCGCCCTCGCTGCCGGCGCCCGTCTCCAGCTCCGCCTGGTCGTTGGCATCGGCGACGGCAGCACCCCCGTCGGCGCCAACCCCCTGCGGTGCGAGTGACGGCAGCAGTCGGGGCGGGCGGGCGGCCTGGGCCGAGCGTACGCCGCCGCTGGAACGCAGCTGGCGTCCTGCAGCTGCAGAACCCGCCCCTGCCCGTGCTCTCTGGCTGCAAGCAGCAGGGTCGAGGCCAGAGCAGGCCTGCTCGCCTGAAGTGGGATGGGCATTGGCAGCTGCTGGCTTGGGCCAGGGAAGGACAGATGGAGCTGCAAAGATAACGATTTGAGGCAGCAGGGCAGAAGCATCTTGAAAATGCAGCACGCTGGAAAGCACCTGGAAAGCAGCAGGCCTTACCCAAGGTTGCAAGGGCCGAGAAGGCCAACTGGCTGTGCCCATGTGAGGCCACCATCCCCCAAGGCCGCATGAGGGCCTGGAGGCTACTCGACACCTCAACCGCGCGGCTCAGGGGCCCAGCCTGCGCCCTGGGCTGCACAGTGCAGTTGCCAGGAGCGCCCAGTGCGACGGGCGCGGGCGAGGCCGCCCCCGCAGCCCCGCGGGGCGGCGGCTGTGGCGCCGGCGCCGTGCGGGCACTGGGCGGCGGCGCTGCCGTCTGGAGCCTGCTGCCCGGCAGCCCGACCATCACCGGGCTGTCCATTGATTCCATCAAGTTTGAGAGAGAGTTTGAGGTGAGGCGGGTTGAAGCTTGCAGCTCAAGGCAGGGCTCATCGCGCCGGGTTGGCAATCGGTGGTCGAGTGCCCCTCTGCCCGTCTCCCGCCGCGCCCCACGCCCGCCCACCCCTAAGGTGCAGACCGCCGCCGACCACCCGGAGCACTCTGACTGGGAGGACGGCGTGGAGATGGGCAAGCAGGCGCTGCTGCGCGGCAAGGCGCTGTTTGATGGGTGCACCACGCTGGGGGAGATGCGGGAGCGCCTCAGGCGGGTGGCGGCCAGAGCGGCGGCCAGGCGGCGCTGAGCACCAGCCGCACGCACGCCGACACACGCATGCATGCACGGATGCAGCCATGCGCTCTGGTGTGCGGCCAAGTCGGCATCCACGCGCGCCTTGCCTGGGTCCTCTGGTTGGCTGGACCGAGTGCAGGGTGAAGATTGAGCTGCTGGAGGCGCTGGAGGCGGATGGGTTTGAGCTGAGCGAGGAGGTGACGGCCGACCGCGCCTTCCTGTGGTGCCGCTGCCCCAAGCCGCCCCACCAGCGGCAGGCGCCCGACACCTGGGATGACCCGCCGGAGGACATCTGCTGAGCGCCTGCCGGCACAGCGGCCGGCTGGCCCGGGAGGGTACCAGGCCAGGACACCAGGGCTGATCAAGACCAGAGATGCTGCAGAAACACAGCCCTTGCATGTGCGCCAGGAACAGCAGGGAAGCAGTTGCCAAGCGCATGATTTTCGTGCCTTGAATGAAGCTGATGAGTGATGATGCCACCAGCTCACACACGCAGTTCATTTCAGTGCAAATGGCAGCAGCACGCAGTGTCAAATAGCAGGCCGTCGCTTCACGTCACCTCACCCCTTGACGCCTTCCGCCACCTCCTCCACCGTCGGCTCGCAGCCATCATCCACCCCCATCACCACACCCCACCTGAGCAGCTCGCAGAACTGGGGACGGCTCAGGAGCTGCACGCCAGGCAGCTGCGCCGCCGCCTGCCGCTCCTCCGCTGTGTTGTAGCCCCAGTCTGCCAGGTAGAGGCGCCACCTGCTCGTGCAGGCGCCGCAGCAGCGGGGGCGGGCGGGACGTGAGTCAGGCGCACAGCTGGCCGCTCACACGCCGCCACGCTCTCCTCCTCCGCTGTGCTACAGTCCCATGCTGCGGCGGCCACAGGCTGACATGAACCAGCCCATGGTGCATCGCCACACCTGGCCAGCAGGTCTGGCGCCTGCTCCGCGATGGCATGCATCGTCTCGTAGCGGTCGTCCACAAAGTGCAGGGTGGCGCCGTTGGCTGCCACCGGCCGCTCCATGATGGCCCTGCAACCAGGCCAGGAGCAGCAGCAGCAGCAGCAGGGAATCGTCAGGTGGCGGTGGGAGACCCGGCAGGCGGGCAGGCGGCGTTAAGGCAAGCCGGAGGGCAGGCAGAGGCAGCGAGCGCAGGCAGGGCGGCAGGTGGAAAGCCGCACCCCCCACCTGAGCGCCTCGATCTTTTTCTCGTTGGGGGGGATGAGGGAGGCGAAGAGGCGCGGCGACTGCTGATCCACTTCCATGCCCAGGCTGGCCCGCAGCAGCGTCACCAGCCGGCCGACTGCCTTGCTGGAGGCCACGTAGAAAGGGTAGGGGCACTCCGCCAGCGCCTCGCCGACGCCCGGGTACAGCGGGTTGAGCGACAGCCAGCGGTCGGCGTTGCCCCGCATCTGCGCGCTGCGGTGGCCCTCAAACGCCGCCGCCAGCGCCTCGTGGCTCTCGCCCCACCGCCGCACCGTGGCCGCCAGCAGCGGCTCCCAGTCGTCCAGTATGAGCTGCACGTTGCTGCAGCGGCGGCGGGTGGGAGGGTACCAGGGAGCAGGCGGCGGCAGCAGGGAGGGGGCTGAGCGGGATGCATGCTCTGGAACAGTGCCCTCGCAGGCTGCCGCCACAAGTGAGCTGCGGCATCAGCCCAGAAAGGAAGCAGAGCTGCCCCAGCTCAGCAGAGCTGCACCTTTCGTCTTCCAGGATCAGGCGGGCCATCACCAGGGCCTCGTAGCCCTTGATCAGGCGAGGCCGCACGCGGCGCAGCCCTGCCATGATGCGCTGCAGCTCGGCGTCGCCCACTGCACCAAACAGCTGTGGCCAGTACTGCTGGCAGGCCTCGTAGCCGCTGGTGGACACCTCCCGCTCGCTGTCGCAGATGACGCCGTCGAAATCCAGCACCATCACATCGGAGGGCCCGCCGGCAGCCGCCGCAAGGGTGCCCACGCCGCGGCCGCGCCGCGGCTGCTGCCGCGGGCGCATGGCCGCTGGGGGAAGCTGGCAGCGGTGGCGGCTGGCTGGCTGTGCGCAGACACCGGGCCAGTTGTTATGCGGCTGCCCAGCTTGTAGGGCCACTGTCTCTGTGAGCCTGCGCGACAGCATATTGGTGCAGGTTGTGCTGCGTGCCCAAGCGCAATCCCTGAAAGCGTGAAAGCGCTCGTGTCGACTAATTGCAAGCTACCGGCCGTAATAAGAGCTTGCTGTTATTAAAAGCGCTGGTGCTTATGTGGCGGCCACGCTGCACTGCCATCGCGACGTCTGAGCGCCCGGGCATGCATGTCCCTTGTCGTGGTGGTGATCGCCCTGCAAGCATCCAGGGCTCTGTGTCAAGGCAGCACAGAGTGCCCTAGTTGGCATGCACCGTTTTAAGGCAGGTCCGGCCCTCCCAGCATAACCCCGCACCCATAGCGAGTTCACATTTGCAGCCTCGACAGCGCTGGGCGCCAGTTGGGTATGGGGACAGCATCGGCAGGGCTCTTCCTGGGCTCGGCTGCCTTGAGCACCGTGCAGGACACCCCAGGGAGCGCATCACTGACCACCAGCGAGCAGCAGATTGGGCTGAGGCTGCAGCAGGAAGAGGCAGGGGGCCAGGTACTGGTCATCGAAGACCAGGCAGCAACACCCCTGCACCGCCTGCCACTGGATGCCGGCAAGGTGAGGACCGCTGGGTGGCGTGAGGGTGTGTCGGAGCAGCGATGTTTGTGCATGCAGTGCCGCCGCCGCCGCCGCCCTTAGGCGACAGTGGTCCGTCCCTTGGCGTGCAAGCCATCTCGACTTGACTTGCTGCCCCGTCCTCGTCTTTCCGTGCAGGTTTGGCAGGCAGGCAGCAGCGTGCTCATGGTGCGGGGTCCCAGTGGGCTGGGCGGGCAGGGCGCCTCAGACCCCACCACCTTTGTGCTGCGAGCGTTGGACACCAGCGGTGCGGCGGCGCTTGAAGAGCTGCACAGCCAAGTGGCAGCGGCAGCAGCGCAGCGGCAGCAGGACGCAGCCCAGCCCCCCGCCGACAGCCGCCATCAGCCTGCCGGCAGCCAGCTGCAGCAGCAGGGAGGCAACGGGGCGGGGGCGGGGGCTGGCAAGCGCAACGACAGTGCCGGGCACAGCCACTTCGATGTGAAAACAGACAAGGGCAGCGCAGACCTGGTGGGTGGGTGGGTGGGTGGATGGGCAGGGTGGGTCGCGGCGGCTTGTTTGGTGTCTGTGTTCGGACAGTCACATGGGAGGATCCCCGGGGGCACCGCCTCTGCCCGACCGGGCCTCTTGACACATCCCTTCCTGCGCCTGTCCTCCTCGACTCCACCCTCCGCCATCTGCCTCCCTCCCTCCTGCCGCAGTACTTCCACTACTACGGCTGCCTGCAGCACCAGCAGAACATGCTGCAGGACTACATCCGCACAGGCGCGGCGGTACTGCCGGGATGTCGCACGGCGGCGGCCAGCATGCTCCCAGCCTCGCCCTCCACGCCCACACACACTCACACACACGCTCTCTCTCTCTCTTGCTCTCTCTCTCCACACCACACGCCTACACACAGACACACACACCTGTCGGCCACCCCACCCCCATCCCTGCCCCACCCGCGCGCAGGCACCTACTACGCTTCCATCCTTGAGAATCCAGCCGACTTCCGGGGCAAGGCGGTGATGGATGTGGGCTGCGGCTCCGGCATCCTGTCCCTGTTTGCGGCGCAGGCGGGGGCGCGGGTGGTGTACGCCGTGGAGGCGTCTGACATGGCGCACCACGCACGCCAGCTGGCGGCCGCCAACCCGGCCCTCGGCCAGCGCATCCGCGTGCTGCACGGCAAGGTGGAGGAGGTGGAGGTGCCGGAGCAGGTGGGCGGTGGGGCGCGGAGGCGGTGGCGGAGTGTCGGGTTGGGGCGGGGCGGGGGCAGAGCAGGACGCGCATGCGGGGGCTGGAGCGGCAGGCAGGCTGCGGCAGGCCACGGCGCCGGCCCCAGGCAGCTGCCTGCCTGCCGCCTTCCCCTCCCCCTTTCTCCCGGTGACCACGGCTGCCCTGCCTGTGCCCGTCCCGTCCCGACGCGTGGCTGCCCCTGCCGCCCGCCTGGCCGCCAGGTGGACGTGCTGGTCAGCGAGCCGATGGGCACCCTGCTGGTGAATGAGCGCATGATTGAGAGCTACCTGTACGCCCGCGACAAGCACCTCAAGCCGGGGGGTGCGCTGCGCTGCCCTGCCCTGCGCTGCCCGCCTGCCTTTGCCTCGCCCAGCTGCCCGCCCCTTGCACCAGCCACCACCAGCTGCCGCGGCCTGTGGCGTGTGCCTGCAGCCAGGGGTGTGGTTTTTGTGCGCTGCGAGGCACTCCCCATCTTGCTGTTTTAGGCATCATCATCCCCCCCACCGCCACCCCCACGCACACCACACCACACCACACCACCAACCACCGCAGGCAAGATGTTTCCCCGACTGGGCCGCGTCCACCTGTGCGCCTTCTCGGACGAGGCGCTGTACGGCGAGGTGGCGCAGAAAGCGGCCTTCTTCCAGAGCCCCGACTTCTACGGCGTCGACCTGTCGGCCCTCCACGCCCCCGCCAACGCCGGCTACTTTGGCCAGGTGGGGCGGCGGCGGCGTGTGGCGTGTGCTGCCTGCCGGTGGCTGTTGTATGCGTGCGTTGCGGAGGCGCGGCGGGGCGAGGCTGGGGGTGGGGATGCGCTCTTGGCGCCTCCCCCGCCGCGCCCTTGCGCCCCCGCCTGCTCTCGCACCCCGCCACCTTGCACCGTGATCCCCGCTCGCCCTCCCGCCTCCCTCCCTGCCTCCCCACGCGTCCCGCCGCGTGCAGGTGGTGGTGGACCAGATCCCGC
>NW_005435080.1:1094711-1095462 GCF_000147415.1 Chlorella variabilis | reverse complement strand
GGGGGCGGGGCGGCGGGGGCGGGGGCGATCAAACAGGGCTGCAGCGCCAGTGCTGTGGAACCATGCTCGTGCTGGGTGTGTGTCGAGGCGGGCCGCGGGCAGGCGCCGCGCAGGCCGCAGGCTGGCACCCCGCCAGCGATGCGCAGCAGCGCACCGCCAGCCCTCGGCCTGCGCGACTGCCCGGTTGCTGGCAGGAGCGCACACCTGCGCTGACTTTGGCCAGGATGCGCAGCGGCGGGGTGCCCAGCCAGGCGCGCTGGCCGTAATACATCTGTGCAGGCGGGGCAGGGCAGGGGCAGGGGCAGGGGCAGGGGTCAGGCCAGGAGGGCCAGGCCAGGGGTGGCGGCGAGAGCCGGGCCCGTGGCTCCGCAGCCACATATGCTGCCGCCTGCCCACGCGATACAATCCCCCATACAGCAGCTGTGACGGCCATGACCTCCCTCGGGCCCATGCCGCAGTGCCCCTTGCCCAGCGCCCCTCACCACACACACAACACACACACACCACCACCACCACCGCCAGCCCACCTCCTGCAGCATGATGCCAAAGCTGTACGCGTCTGCTGCCTTGCTCAGCTTGCCCGCCGACAGCAGCTCGGGAGGCATGTAGGTGACGGTGCCAAAGGAGGAGGCCTGCAGCTCCTTGGCCCCGCCAGAGTGCTTGGACAGACCAAAGTCGCACACCTGGGGGAGAGGCGGGTGGTGGTGGGGGGGGGTGACGGTGGTGGTGGTGGAATCAAAGTGCCGGTGGA
>NW_005435080.1:1087481-1093634 GCF_000147415.1 Chlorella variabilis | reverse complement strand
CCGGCACAACAGCATTGCACTGCCACACACCACACACGTAGGGCACCCCCAAGGCACCCTATTCGGCTGCCTTGCACGCCCGCCAGGCCTGGAAGCGCCCCGCCACCTCCCCCCGCACCCACCTGCCACATGCCGCGGTAGCAGCGGCCCATGGATCCTGTGCCGATCAGGGCTCCCAGCGACACCTCCTGCATCACCTCTGGCCGCATCTGGATGAAGGTGGGCAGGATCCTGGATTCCATGCGGGCGGTGAGATTCTGCGGTGCAAGGCGGTACAGGGACAAGCGGTCCCAGGGCAGAGAAGGTCAGGCGGGGCAGGTGGGCGCGAGGATGTGTGAGGCAAGGGAGGGAGGTTGGGTGAGGCAGGGTGAGGCAGGAGGCGCTGGGGCTTGGGAGGGGCTCCCCTCCCAAGCGGGCACGCGGGCAGCGCCGGGCATGCAGGCGGGCAAAGCAGGCAGGCAGGCCCACATGCGGCGCACCTGCTCGGAATCAACCGTGCTGGGCGGCGCGCCGCGGCTGGCGGCGGTGGCCAGGCTGGCGCTCGCGGGGCCCAGGCTGGCGGCGGGCACGCTGCCCAGGCTGGCCAGGCTGGAGGAGGCCGCCGCGCTGCCCAGGCTGCTGGCAGGTGTGGTGCTGGAGCTGACGGCGGGCGCGCTGCCATGAGTTGCGGCCGGGGAGAGCGTCTCGGCAGAAGCCTTGACCACACCAAAGTAATAGACCGGCCGCCTGGTTGCGGAGGCAGCTGCGCGGCCCGGGGCCGCGCTTGCGCCTGCGCCGCCGGCGGGCACCAGCGCGCCGCCGTCGGCGGCGCCGCCGCCGCGGCCTCCCCGCCCCGCCTCCTCCTCTGCCAACCTGGCTGCCGAGTCGATCCAGGCGGGTATGCCGATGTGCGGCATGCCGGCCCCCAGCTGCTCGCTGTCTGCAGGGCGGAAGCGCATGAGCAGCACGGGCGGCGCCAGCGCCCCGCCGCCGCCGCCGGCGGGGATGCCGTTGGCGGCGCCGCTGCTGCGCCGCATGGGCCGCACTTGGATGCTGAACTCCTTGCTTGTGGCCATGGCCAGCAGGGCAGCCTGCGCAGCGGGGGAGAGGAAGGGCCGGGGTGGGGTGGGGGGCACAGCCAGGGAGCAGCCCGTTGGGACGGGGCGAGCGGTGGGGCGCCCGCGCGTCGCGGGAGAGCCCAGCGCAGCCCTGGGCCCCTGCCCAGCCCTGCAGCTGCCCAGCAGCAGCACCCAGATGCCACAGCGGCAGCGGCGGGCGGCGGCAGGCGGCACACGTTGTAGGAGCCTTGCGTGCCGGCTGTCACGTGGCTGAACAGCTGCCAGAAATCCCAGGCGGCTGGCTGGGCCCCGCCGCCGCCGCCGCCGCCGCCGCCGCCGCCGCCCGCCTCGCCGTCCTCGCCGGCTGCGAGGTCGGGCATGCCGGCTGTGTGGCGGAAGGAGTCGTTTGCATAGAGGATGCGCCAGGAGGCGGAGGAGAGATCCAGCAGTACGATGCCCTCTGCGGCAGGGCGGGGCGGTGAGGGAGGTGTTGGTGTGGAGGGCATGCTGGGCATGCTGGGCGCGTGCCAGGTGGCACAGGGGCAGACAGACCCAGGCAGGCGGGCAGGCCCAGGCAGGCGGGCAGACCCAGGCGGGCAGGCAGGCCCGGCTGGCTGGGCATGCTCCCAACGCATGCGCCCGCAGCAACAGGGCCAGCACCGCCGGCCGGCCCGCCCTCGCAGCAAGCCCCCTCCTGCTGCCGCCGCCGCCGGCGCGGCTCCGCTGCACCGCTGGCGCCGCCTGGGGGCACCCACCCTGGAAGGAATCCATTGCCCGCATGAGGTGGCTCTCAGCCGACCGAGCGCACCCCATCTCCCGCTGCTGCTGCTGCATCACCTGCAGGGCAGCGGCACGCAGGCGGGAGGCAGAGGCGCAGGAAGGGGCTGGTCAGCGGGCAAGCCGGCGGCAAGCCGGCGGCAAGCCCGCAAACAACCGGCGGACGGGGCAAGGGGTGCCAACGCTGCCCGCACGCCGCTCGGCGCCCAAGCACCCACGGCGCTGTCGGCAGGTCGCAAGCGCGCGCCGGCGCTAGGCAGGCATGCGGCGGCCCCGTCCAGAGCCGGCAGGTCGCTCCGCGGTGAGTGAGCGGGTGGCTGGGCTGGGGGTGGCGTGGGGTGCGAGCGGGCGGCCCGGTGCCAGGCTGGCGCCCCGCCAGCCTGGCGCCTCACCATGTCGCGCTCCATCTCCCGCACCACAATCTCCGCAAAGTGCGCCAGCATGGCATACTTGCCCGCATCAAAGCGGCGCGGACGGAAGTCGAACACGCACAGCGTGCCTGCGGGGGGAGGGAGAGGGCGGCGCGGCGCGGGCGCGGGGCGTGAGGCGCGTGGCCGCGGGTGGCGGTCCAGGGCACGAGGCGCGGCGCCGGCGCCCCGGGCGTCCCTGCCGCGCGGGTTGCTTGCTCGGCTGCAGCAGCAGACCCGTACGCCCGTACCATAGCGGTGGCCCTCCTCATAGGACGACACCAGCGGCGCCCCGGCGTAGAATCGCAGGTATGGTTCGCCCACAACAAACTTGTTGGACCTAAACCTGCAGGAGAGCAATGGGAGCAACGGGAGTGGCGGCGGTGGCGGTGAGCACACCCCTCCTCTCACATCGCTACGTCAACGCAACAAAGCCTGCGCTGCAAGGTTGCTCTTGAAGCCAGACCGCAAGCCCACACCAGCAAGCAAGCAACACGCGGCAGCGGCGGCGGCTGCGGCGGCCGCGGGGCGGGGCGCTCGGCGGCGGCGGCCGGCCTGGCGTGCCTGGCGTCTTCCAGAGCGTTCTCCACAATCAGCATGCGGGGCGTCTCGGGCACCAGCAGCCAGTCGCAGAAGCTGCCCGGGCGCCCCGCGCTGCACGCCCAGTCTCCCGCCCGCGACACAAAGTGGAGGTCTACGTCTATGAGCGTCACCGCCGCCACCGGCGTCTCGAACATCTGCTTCATCAGCGCCGTCGCCATCTGGAACTTGGGCTGCGGCGGCGCGCCGATGAGGTGCAGGGCGCGCACCGCGCGAAGCCGCCCCTCCTCATCCGCCGCCTCCATCACCGGCGGCACCACGTGGTAGGCCGGCGCGGCTGCTGGGTGCTGGCTCGCTGCCTTGCGCTCGCCGACGCCGCCTGCTTTGTGCAGGCCTGCCGGCGTGCCCAGAGCGACGGCCACGTTGCCGCCGACCGAGGCCACCGACGGCGACGCCGCCGCCTCGGCACGGGTGCCGTCTCTCTGCAGCGGGGGCAAGCAGCCAATCAGTCGGTGCCTCAGCAGTGTGCCTCAGCAGTGTGCCTCTGCTGTGTGGGCGCCACTCACGTTTGCTGGCCGGGAACCGCAGGCGCCCATGCGGCCGCCCGGCACGCCCACTGCACGCCCAAGCTAGGTTGCCGGGCTTTTTGACGTAATTGGTTGGCAGGCTGGGCACTAGAGCGAGCCCGGGCCAGCATGACAGCTGCTGCGCCGCGGACGACGGGCGGTGTGACCGCCGCCGGCCGAGGATGTGGCCCCTGGGGCCGGCCTGAATATTCACCTGGCATTGCCCACACCCCCGTGCCATTAGCTGTGCAAGACCCCTGGGATGTGCCATGCCATCTGAAATCTGCACATGCCATCCAAGGGGCCACCGCTCCCTCGCGGCCGGCGCCAGCTCCCGCCCGCCGCGCCCTGTTGCTGTTTTATGTTTAGCAGGCTGCATCCCGGTGCTACTATTGTAATCAGGAAAGTATTCCAGTGGGTTGACTGTAATTTTCCAGGGACACGCAGCGCGGGGCAACAGCGAAAGCGAACGCATGTAACGGTACCAGGCAGACCAACGCGGAGTGTGCGGTGGGCAAATTGGTGGATCAGGCTTTGGGCATGATTTCCTGCTGTGCTGTCCAACACCAAAGACCAGTGATAATTCACTCACTCACTCAGGAGGAGGTCAAATGGCGCGCTGCAGGTTGAGGACCCGCCGCCGTCATCGCCTGGCGGCGGGCCATCCCGCCACGCTGGCGCTCCACCAGGGATAGCGCCCTGGCGCTCCAAAAGAACTGCAGGGCCCTCGCCAAGCGTCATTGTCGCTTTGCCCAGCACCTGCTGTCCGCCAAGCCGCCAGTTTTCGTGTTTGAGAAGGGTTTGCTCGCCTCGAAGGGAAACTTCGCAGGGATGGAGGCGGAGAAGCCTTTCACGCGGTCTAGCACACTTGCTAGCACCAACTGGGCCGATGATGTTGAGGAGGATGAGGCGGAGATGCAGAGAGGTGCGGCGCCCTCGATCGCGCGTTGCATGCCGCCCCCTTGTGCCGTCCAGGCCCTCACAGGTCATCCACAGCCTCACAGAGAGCGCCGCTGGTCCAGGCACGGGGATGCTGACCGGGTCTCCCTCCCCTTGCATGCTGCCTGCAGTGGAGAGCTTGCAGGGCCTGACCTCTCCCCGCTCGCCCTACCCGACCAGCCCAGGGCCGCAAGCCTCCCCCAGGCCGCACTACCCTGGGGAGGAGCGGCCCCCGTACGACGGGCCTCCGTCGTTTGCCGCTGGCCCGCCGCTGCCCGACCGGCCCCCGTTCAAAGCTTATTTGGGCAACATCCCTTACGATCTGGACGAGGAGGTGGTGGCAGACTTCTTCCAGGGCCTGGAGGTGGGCTTGCACGCCGTGTCAGCCGCCTGGCTGGCTGCGGGCAGCAGCGCCGGGGCCGGCAGAGCCTGTCGTGCATGCCCCTGCCTTGCTAGCCGCTGAGCGGCTGCAGCCTGGGACAGCAGGCCCGAGGCTGCAGTCAGGCGTTTCCCCAGGCCGGGGCTGCCGCTCAAATGTGCCGCTGCCTGGATGTGCCGCTGCCCACTCCCGCCTGCCCACTCCCGCTTGCCGCCTGCCCCGGGCCGCTGCTGCTGCCACACAGATTGTCGACATCATCATCACCCGCCACCGCGACACCGGCAAGCCCAAGGGCTGCTTCGTGGAGTTTGGCAGCCAGGTGCGTTGTGTGGGGCGAGGTGCGGCAGGCTGAGGGGGGCGGGCAGGGTGCCACGCAGCGCATCGGCGCGGCCGGCGAGGCAGCCCTCGCACCGCCGCGCCAGCGCATGCCTGTGCACGTGCCCCGCTCCCGGGCTGCCGCCTCCTGCCTGCCCACCCTTCGTTCACCTCCTCGCCTCCTCGCCCGCCTGCCTGCCTGCCTGCCCCCCCACCCTGCCCTCCCTGCCTGCAGGAGCATTTGTCCAAGGCGCTGTCTGCAGATGGCGAGCCCATGATGCGGCGCCCGGTGCGGGTCCAAGTGGCGGAGCCGCCGCGCCGCGAGGGCTTTGGGGACCGCAGGTGGGGGCCGGGGCCGGGTGGTGGCCGTGGTGGTGGTGGCCGTGGTGGCGGTGGTGGCTGAGTGGGCAGCTGGGGGCCCGGGCCCTGGGCGAGCGCGGAGCGAGGGAGCAACATGCGTGAAGGAGGGAGCAAAGCGTGTGATCTGGGAGGGTGGGTGTGCGCAGGGCCTGCCGGCGTGCCTGCCGCACATGCCTGCCGCCACGCCTTTTGTGCTCTCACTTGGAGCCTCCCACACGCCTGGCGCTGCCTGCGCAGGGTCGGCGGCGGCTTTGGGCGGCGCGACCGCGAGGAGGAGGGCGGGTTTGGGCGGCGAGGAGGCTACGGCGACCGCGACCGCGGCGGCGGCTACGGCGATCGGGAGCGGGGAGGAGGATACGGCGACAGGGAGCGCGGCGGCGGGTACGGCGAGAGGGAGCGCGGCGGCTACGGCTTTGGGGGAGGCGACAGGGAGCGGGACTGGGCGCCTCGCCGCGGCGCGCCTGCCGGTAAACCGCCGCCGCCGCCGCTGCCGTGTGCCCGCAGCCGGCGCTGCAATGGCTCCGGGAAGAGGCTGGGTTGGGAAGGCGGGCGCTGCGCTGCGCTGCGCTGTGCTGCGTGTGGCTTGCCTCGCGTTCCATCCCCGTTCTGCGCGCCTGCGCTCACCCGCCCGCCGCCCTGCTGCCGCTGGGCTGGCTGATGCCGCAGGCGAGGGCCCCGGCAGCCCTCGCGAGCGCCCCAAGCTCGTGCTTCAGCCGCGCAGCCAGGCGGGGGAGGGGGCGGCGGGAGGCGCCGCCGCGGCGCCCGGCCCGCGCAGCAACCCTTTCGGCGACGCCAAGCCCGCTGCACCGCTGCCAAGCTGCGGGAGCTGGAGG
>NW_005435080.1:1085326-1087431 GCF_000147415.1 Chlorella variabilis | reverse complement strand
CCTTCTACTGCTCCCGGTGCCCCCGCCGCCGCCCGCGGCGGCAGCAGCAGCAGGCGGCGGCGAGGGCGGCGGGGGACGGGGCCGGGGCGGCGCCGCGAGGGTGGTGCCGGTGCCCGCCCGAGGCGGCGCGCGCGCGCGTGGCGAGGGCGGCCGCGGCGCCGGGCGCGGCCGGGGCGGCGAGCACGCAGGCGAGCACAAAGAGCACAAAGAGCACAACCACGGCGTCGGGCGGGGCGAGGGGCGCGGCGGCCGCGGCGGCGGCCGCGGCGGCGAGCATGGCGCGCGGGGCAGGGGCGCGGGGCGCGGCGAGGCGGGGCGGGCAGGCCCGCACGACGCGCCGCGGCAGGCTAAGCAGCAGCCGGACGCAAAGCCTGGCAAGGTGGGCGGGAGGGCGTGCCCCGCGCTGCGCTGTGCCGTCCCTTTGCCCCTGCCATGCTGTGCCTGGCACCCAATCCCCTATCAACACGCAACCTGCCCCCCTTGTGCACTCGTGCAGGCGGAGCACAAGGCTGGCGGCGCGGTGCCCGACCAGCTGCGCGCAAAGGGGTATGTGCTGAGTGAGGAGGAGGCTCCCAAGACCAAGCTGGACAACCCGTTTGATCTGCTCAACCTGGCAGACGAGTGAGGCCGCCCGCCGCGGCCCGCCCCAGCCTGGCAGGCCGCCCAAGGCGTGCCGAGCCTGGCGGGGGGGTGGGCTGGCTCAGCTCGTCCCAGCCTGGCAGCCTGCCCAGCCTGGCAGCTGGGTGAGCAGCTGCTTGCTGCGTGCCATCAGATCTATAGGTGCTGCAGGTTTGCCCTTTTTCCTTGTCTTTCTACTAGCTCTAAACGTCCCGGTTCCTTGCTCCGTGTTCTCTCTGGCACCCTACCCGTCTCTTGCTGGGCCTGTGTGCCCCATGATTTTCCCACCCTTGCACTGCCCTTTTCAGACACCCATCTCCCACTTTGCTTTAGCCCTGCTGTACCACAGACGCACCCACTGCCCCCCATCCCACCCTGCCTGCGTGACGTGAGTGACCACACTGCAACCTCAGGACAGCTGTGTGTTGCTGACCACCCAACCTCCCTGCGTTCTAGCCAGTGTGAAACAAGCAACAAGTGCACAGGCTGGTGGCGGGAGAGCTGGTCTTGGTGACATGCCTGCCATTGAGAGAAGGAGTAGATGAAGCAGCATTGATAGGTAAGCAGGTATTGATCGGTAAAGCAGGTGTAGCTTCAGAACTTCAGAGGAAAGAAACTTTCTTTGATAGGCTACCATCGTGGCACCGGCGGCGGCTGCTGCTGCGACTGCTGGTGTCCGCGCTTGCTGCCAGCCGACAGCTGGGAGGCGGCCGGGGCGCCGCCACTGCCCCAGGCGAAGCGCCCTGCAGCGCCGCTCTGCTGCGGCCCGCTCTGCTGCGGCACGCGCTGTACCGCCACCCCGCATACCTGGTACCGCCCCGCCCCTTTCTTCAGCAGGTCCCCTGCACGTGAGGGGAGCGAGAGCAGATGCGGGGCAGGGCTGGGTGCCAGGAGGGTCCCAGCGTAGGAAGGCGTCGCACCAACTACAGCCCTCAGATCACCCTTTGCAGCCGCCCAGCAGCCACCAGTGGGGCCCCATGTACCACCACTACCACCACTGCCCTTCCCTGCATTGCCAGGCCCGCAACACACATACACACACACACACGTGCCTGCCTCGTTGAGCTGCTCTATGAGGGCCTGCAGGGAGGGCGCCTGCAGCACGATGCGGTCTGCCACATCCTGTAGCTCCCAGGCCTCCACCACCGCATCCCCCTTGGCCTGCACAGCACGACCACAGCATGACCACGGCGTGACCACAGCGTGACCACAGCGTGCGGCACCCGGCACGCACGTCCGTCGCTCGACCAGCCAACCAGCACCCTCTACCCAGAGCCGCCCCAGGCGCTGGTGTGTGCCCTATCCATCCCCTGCCCGGCCCCCAGCACCCACCTGGCAGTGCCACCCCAGCGCCTCCAGGAACCGCCGCCGCTCGCCGGCCTGCGACCCCGCCCGCCCGCCTCCGCCTCCGCCGCGGGTGAAGTCCAGGCACTCCAGGCCGCCGCCCCCGCTGGCTACCTGGCTGTCCAGGGTCTGCCGCATGATCT
>NW_005435080.1:1084578-1085276 GCF_000147415.1 Chlorella variabilis | reverse complement strand
GTGTGGGGGGGGGTGACGGTGGTGGTGTGGAATCAAAAGTGCCGCTCGGTGTGTGCACCAGTGGTGGGCGCAGCCTGAGTTTGAACACCTGCCCTGGGTGGGGCCAGGCAGGCTGACCGGCTGGGGCTGGGGCTGGCTGGGAGCTGGCTGCAGCAGCCGCCGGGCAGCCCCGCAGTGGCAAGCAAAGCGCCTGGACACCCCCCACCCCCCCACGCCCCCCGCCCTGCCTGCCGGCCCACCTCACCTTGCACACCCAGCGCCTCGAGTCCTTGGTGGCGCTGGTCAGCAGCACGTTGGCGGGGGTGAGGTCGCCATGGATGACGTCGTGGCTGTGCAGGTAGGTGCAGGCGCCTGCGATGGGAGGGGAGGGCCACGCAGGGAGGCAGGGAGGCCCCACGCCATGATCACATACCGCCATGCCCAGGCCATGCCGCTTGCCTCGCCATGGGCGAGTTTCGTGGGGGGACATGCGACTGCACGAGTCCCATGCACTAGCTGGTGGGGGGCATAAGCCCACACACACACACACACACACACACACACATGTGTGTGTGTGCAAGCAGGGGCTGCTCCTGGGCCCACCCGCCCCTCCCCAGTCCCCAGCTTGCCTGCAATCTCCTGGGCCGCCAGCATGATGGCATGCAGGTTGGGCCCGCCCCGCGCCAGCTGCAGCACGCCGCTGTCCACGGCATCCAGCA
>NW_005435080.1:1071182-1081619 GCF_000147415.1 Chlorella variabilis | reverse complement strand
GTGTGTGAGGGAGATCCAGCATTCAGTGGATAAGAAGGATGAGGGGGAACAGGGCGAGCGCAAGGCCAGACCACAGCATGCACAGCATGCACAGCATGCCCGGCGTCCCTCCTCACACCCTTCCTTCCCCGCCCTCCTCCCCCAGCCCTGGCTTGCCTGACAGGCGGGGGTGCACGTACTGCCGCGCGTACGCGATGTACTTGCGCAGCAGCTGCGGCGGCAGCGGCTCGTCGTCCCCGCGCCGCACCCGCAGCCGGTCCAGCAGCGCGGGCCGTCCGCCGCCGCCGCCGCCGCCGTCCGTCAGAAGCAGCGGCTGGCCGCCCGAGGGCCCCTCCAGCAAGCGGCTGCGTGCTGCGGTGGCCCGCGCCTCCACCCCTGAGTGCAGCGCCATGACGTGCTCCGACAGGCGCTGGTCGTGCTGCGCGTCTGGCCTGTCCAGCAGCAGGAAGACGAGGTCAAAGCGGGACAGCATGGCGGGGCTGACACGTAGGTTCTCCTGCACGGGGGCGGGTGCAGGGGCCGGGTGGGTGGCGTGCATGGCTGGAGTGTGTGGTGTGGAGGCGTGGGCGTGGGGATGGGTAGGGAGGCCAGGAAGCGCAGGCATGGATGCCCCCGGCCAGCCACCTGCTGGCCAGCATCCTGCAGCCGTTGCAGCTTTGCCCTGCCCCTTAGCCCAAAGCCACAACCGCCCCACCCGCCGAACACTCCCCACCAACACCCGTGCGCCACCACACGTGCCCGCACCACCCCACCAAACCACCCATCCACCCACCAGCAGCGTGCGGCCGCGGTTGTAGGATCCATCCACCGGATTGGCTGCGGCCAGCACGGTGGTACGGGCGGGCAGTGAGGCCACCATGCCCGCCTTGGCCACGCTGACCTCCTGCTGCTCCATGGCCCCCAGCAGCGCCTGGTGGTCGCTGCGCATCTTGTCAAACTCGTCTGGGGTGGGGTGGCGGGTGGGAGGTGGTGGGTGGTGGGTGGGTGGCCGGTGGGAGAGGTGGGAGGGTAAGGTGGGAGAGGGCAAGGTGGGGTAAGTGGCGTGCTGGTGTGGCGGTGTGGTAGCAAAGCACCAGCTGCGCAAGCACTGAATAACCACTCACGCACCCACCTATGCAGCACACGCCGCGGTCGGCCAGCACCAGCGCCCCGGCATCGAAGGCGAACTCCCCGTTCTCCCGCACCACGCTGACCGTCAGCCCCGCGGCGGAGCTGGTGTTGCCGCAGATGTAGACGCCGCGCGGGGCGGCGGCGGCAGCCGCCTGTGTGGAGCAGGCGCGATTGCAAAGAGCAAAAGATGGTGAGGAGGATGCCACCTCCACCCACAGGGGGCGTTGAAAATGGCTAGGGTGAGTTGTATGTATGCATGTTGGGTGGCGTGCAGCGTAGTAGGCAGGGACGGAGTGAGCAGGGCCCTTCGAGTGCCATCCAGCTGCCCCTCGGCATGACCACACACTCGCCATGCAACCTTCCGACCCACCACACCCCATCCGCCGCTGCCACCCCGGCAACCGCCGCCGCCTCACCTGCAGCAGCTGGCTCTTGCCCAGCCCAGGGTCCCCCACCAGCAGCACATGCACATCCCCGCGCAGCGCCATGCCGCCGTCTGCGCCCCCCGCCTTGCGCACACCCCCCAGCAGCGCCAGCAGCAGCCCGGCCTTGACCAGCTCCTGGCCAAAGATGGAGGGGCACAGCGAGTGCACCAGCTGGCGCAGCTGGTCGCCCTGGCAGGCCTGCGGGTCGGGGGCAGGGGGGCTGGGAGGGCTGGGCAGCCGCAAAAGTCGTGGTGCTCACTAGGCAGGCAGCGGGTCTGCACGGCCGGGCAGGCCACAGCCTGCGCCCCTTCCCCACCTCGTGTCCCGCCTTTCCACCCACCACACACACACACACACACACGCGCGCGAATCGCCCCACCTCCCACATGCCACCCAGCCACAGTACTACCTCCGTGAAGGTGCAGATGAAGTCGAGGTCGAGGCGGCTGAAGCCCGGCATGCTGGGCGGCAGGAAGCTGGCGCCGTCGTCGGCCTCCGCGCCGCCAGGCACTCCCCCGCCCCCGCCGCCGCTGCCGTCCGCTGCGCAGCCGCCCGCCTCGATGCCCTGCTGCTGGCCGGGCCGCTGGTTCTCCTTGCCTGCCACCACCACCGACACCGCCTCGATGCAGGGCAGGAATAGGCACTGCTTCTTTGGGTCGCCCTGCTTTTTGCCTGCACCAGCGGGGAGGCAGGCGGGTGGGCAGGCGTGGCGGCTCGGCGGCGGCAGGGCCGGCCTGCGCTGGGACCCGCGCGCCGCATCGGATGGGCAGCGCCGCAACGCGCAGCAGGCCGGCACACCCGACGAGCAGCCTACAGCCTTCTCCACGCCACCGGCAGCAGCCCTGCCACGATGCCGGCGGGTGGGCCGCCTGCTTTGCGCACCCACCTCCAGCCGTGGGCTCTCCGCCGGACACCTTGACGATGCCCACCACTGTGGCCACATCCCCCGGGGCGCAGAGGCCCACCAGGTCCTCGCTCAGCTCCACGCCTATGGGCACAGGCACGCGCCCCAGGCTTCCCTTCTCGTCCTTGGGCAGGCCCTGGGAGGAGGAGCAAGGGGGGGTGCAGCGAGGAGTGGAGTGAAAGGGGTGGGGGCGAGTGAGAAGAGGCCGGGAGGTGAGCAGGCACCAGGCCTGGCCACGCATGGCAACCCAGCCTGCCAGCACACAGCGTGCGAGGCACGGCAGTGCTCAGAAGCATGTCGGCCAGCATCTAGAAGCAAAGAGTGCTCTGAGGCCAAGAGCTGTCCCCTGACAGTCCAGCAGCCCAGCTCTGCACCGCACCCGCCGCCGTGCCGCCGCACCTGCAGCCCCACGCGCTGCCAGTCGATGCAGACCGAGACGCCCTTGTTGGGCGCAAAGGTGCGGCTGCGGCAGCCGCCCTCGCCGCAGGCTGCCGGCGGCGTGAAGCGGCCGTCGGGGAAGGTGGCGCGCTGCGGGGCGCCGCACTTGCCGCACACAAACTCCATTTCGGTGACCAGCGGCTGGGCGGGGGTGGCTCGCACCACCGTGCCGCGCACGCTGACCAGCCGGCCGATTGAGTCGGCTTTGATGGAGGAGATGGTGCGGAAGGCGCGTGGGTGGTTGGCCAGCCGCACCAGCACCTTGCAGGGCTGCTGGAGGGCCGCCAGCGCCTGCCGCGTCGCCGCCACCCGGACCCGGAACAGCACCTGGCGGGGGCAAGGGCAGAGGGAGGCGGCCTGGGCTGGCAACAATTGCGTGCAAGCGAAGAGCAGCTGCAGTGCGTCAAGGCAGGGAGGTGGCACTGCACCCTGTGCTGCCGCTAGCACCAGCACCCGCTTGCCGCACCTCAAACGCGGCGCAGGCAATGCAGCTGAGCGCCTCTGCCGGCGCGTGCAGCATGGCCTCCTGTAAGTCCCTGCTGCTCGACAGCTGCACCAGCTGCTGCCAGTCCAGCTCCAGCAGGCAGCGCGAGTGCCACGCCTGTGCCGCCAGCAGCTGCTGCCAGCCGGCGGGCGAGTTGAAGTGCTGCACCAGGTCGCGGATCAGCAGCGCCCGCCGGTCGTGCGGCTCGTAGCTCTCCTGACCAAAGTACATCGACCAGGCGCTGGGGCAGGCGGCCAGCGCGGGCTGAGTTGCGCCGCGCGCCTGCTGATCCATTGCGCCCAACTGAGCAGTGGAACTACATACGATCGCTACCGTGAGGTCAAGGCGATTGGAAGACGGCTGAGAGGCTCACCATTTTGAGGACGCCTCTGCCACGCACACCCAGCTGGCCCCAGCAGCCAGAGCGCCCTTAGGAAATGCAGTTCCAGACGCCCCATTCGACCATTACAAGCATTGGGCTCCGACAAAGCGGGACGACAAGCCCAGCGAGCTCCCACCACCTGTCAGCGGGCGCTAAACCACCTGCAAACCAACTTCAGGCGCGTCCCTCGTGCCTGGATTGCCTTCAGGTAGCGTGATAAACGTTTTGGGAGGACGGCCAGACCGATAAACTCCTCCATGCACCTGGGCATTTTTGAACGGCGCCCGCAGCTGGCGGCACTGACTCTCGACCACCCTTCCCTTGCAGAATGCTCTCCTCATGCTAGTGTAGTGGTGCTGCTTACAATCATGGTCACAAATCAGTTACCATTCCTGCCACCGGCAGCCGCGGGAGCTGCCCTCCCCGGTCCAGCACTTCGGCGACGTGAGCAGCTGCCGCCGTTGTGTGCTCCTGCTGCTGCTGCTCCTGCTGCAGCCTAGCTCATCCATCAATCTTCCTCTCCTTGTCTCCACTGCAGCCAGACACATTAATGTGAATACCCTGGATGCACAGGATCAGGTCGCAGCCCCCGACTATGCTTCACGTGCGTCCTGCTGCCCCGCCCTCGCCTGGCGCCCATGCAACAGTCCTCCCGCTCACATTTCTGCCATGCCTTGTGCTCTGCCTGCAGTGCAACAGGGCGGCCATCGCGTAGGCGCCTCTGTCTATGACATGACCCATCGGACCTCACGTGGTTACGGCACAATCAGCAGGCGTGGGGAGCCTTGTGACGATGGCACACCGCGGTGGCATGTGCATTGGGAGCACCCACGAGAAGGACAACGCGACAAAGCCATAGCTGAGACGTACCTGGAGCTGCCGCTCGTGCACCACAAGGAGCGCGTCCCGCCAGCTGGACTAGGTCAGCGGATCCAGGTGGTGCTGGGCACGCACAGGCCTGCACTGGGCACAATCGTCGCAAAGGTAGGCTCATGCCCACTGCTGCATGCTGCCGTAGTCGCCCCTGCGCCCCGGCCAGTGGTGGTGCGCGCCTGGCTGTCGACATCTTCTCCTGCCAATCAGCTGCTGCCCCACTCCTGCTACCCAGAGCTGCGAGGGCTGGACGTGCGAGCTGGAGGGCCAGAGGATCCGCCACAACTTCAAAGGCGACTACCTGCATGCAATGGGGCAGCCAGCTGATGGCAAGACGCTGCAGCTGTCAGAGCCGGTGGAGCTAGTCACCGCCCTGCCCCTGCGAGAGGTGCATGACTGGCTGTCGGACCACCAGCTCAATCATGCCGCACCTGTGGATCTGCGCCGCATGAAGCCTGACTCGGCGCTGCTGGAACACGTGCTCCTCGGCACACGCTCTCTGCAAGGGCTCGCTGATGCTGAGGTGCAGGCGCTGCACTATGCAGTTCCAGGTGCGCCTCCTTGTCCAGGGCTGTGGGAAGCGAAGGGCAACAAGGTGCAGCAGTGACTCTTCCTCTCCCCACCCTTCCAATCGGTAAACGGCACGTTCCCACACCTGTATGTTCCCCCACCTGTACGCAGCCCTGCACGCGGCTGGCGCTGCCCAGCAAGACGGTGCCGGCGAGTCGACGGCGGTGGCTGATGTCGCCGCCATTCGGAGCGGCCTGCAGAAGAAAGCGGCGGGCAAGTGGGCGCTCAAGTATGTCTGCTCCCATGCATCCAAGTGCAGCTGCCCGTACGCGCTGGAGTTCCGGCATGCGGCTGGCAGCCAGGTGGTGAGCGTGTGGCAGATGGCGCCACATCACTTCCATGACCCAACCAATGCCGACGAGACGACAGCGGCAACACGCGACGCCCTGCTCTACGTCAGCCGCGCAATGGCCGACCTGCCAGAGGAGAGCAAGCAGGCTTTGCTCCAGAAGGCGCTGGACCTGCGGAGCACGGCGGAGGAGATGCGCAAGGCGGAGCGGTTGGAGCCCATCAAGGTGCGGGCCGCCAAGCAAGCGCGGCGGAAGCGGGGGCGCAGCGAGGAGGACAGGCTCGCCCGCGCACTGCTCACCCGCAACCACACGAGCAGCGTGCCCCTGGCACAGCAGACGGCGGCAGCAGAGCCCAGTGACCCTCTACCCACCCTCGCAACATAAACGGCACCACACTGCGCAATGGCGGCTCGCATCACCGCGTGGAAAAGAAGCGGCGCACAGCCTCGGGCGGCGGTGTAGCGGCGGTCCCTCCAGTGCATCGGAGGTAACAATTCAACCGGCGGTCGCTGGAGCGCAGAAAGCTGCAAGCGAGGCTCCTGCGGCTGCGGAGCTGGCAGCTCAGCAAGCATACCAGGCTCCAAGTATGTGGCTGTTTTCAGGAGCCTGCCCAACTTCACCACACATAGTACACAAATCAAATTACATCAGGCTGCGTAATAACACACCACGCAGTGCATTGTGTGCGGGAGCGCTACCAGGCCTGCTGCTCCTCTTCCTGCGCGCTCACGCCATGCCAAAGCCCTCGGCGGAAGCGATTGCCTCGTGCAGGCCCGCTGCGGTCCATGGAAGCAGCAGGGCACGCTGCAGGCATGAGCAGGCCCGCAACTGCAGCACACCCCCTGCCAGGCTGGCACAGCTTGAGCCCATGGCGATGCAATCCCCCATCCACACTGGCCCAGCTACCTGCCATGCTGAGGATGTCGGGATACTCGGGCAGCACCAGCTGGTAGAAGCAGGTATGCGCCTGCATGGAGACGTTTGGGGCAGGCAGGCTGAAGCGCGCGCCGGCTGGGAGCCCAGCAGGCAGGCTGGCAGGTCGCGGCACACCTGGGGGAACCGCTGGGTCGCGTGGTCAGCTCGCACGATGGCCAGCCGCCGCGGCAGCGCGGAAAACCCTCCCAAGGGGAGCGAGGGCAGGGACGTCCAGAAGCGCAGCAGCGCGAGGCGCTGCGCCTCGCTGATGTGTGCCAGCAGCACCCAGAACCACTTCAGGGCCTGCAGGGAGCCGCAGCACCAGCAGCGAGCAGGTGCCGCGCTCAGGTGCTCTCCTGGCCAGCAGACAGGTTGCCCATCTGCTCTGCCGGCCGACCAAGGCAGCCAGAGCGCACCTGAGGCTCCTCCCCGCCTCCATCCACCGCCATGCTGTCCTGCCCCACAGCGCCAGCCCCGCGCCACCCAGGCCAGCCAACACAGCGCGTGTGCTGGCGCCACTCCTCCGCCGACCCGGTGTCGGCGGCCCCGGCGATGTAGGCGTTCAGGGCCGCACACGAGAACATGCGCGTCGGGGAAAGCTGCAGTGTAAGAGTGCAGCAATGGCGCCCAGTCTCGGGTGCAGCTATTCTCTGGGCGGAGCAGGGGGCCATCTGCCGGGCCATGCTGACGCCCCGCCTCCCTACCTGCAGCACATCTTCCAGGCCTGTCCGGAAGGCGGCCACCTCCTGCGCTGTGCGCTGGCTCAGCAAGTACAGGAGGGCCAGCCTGACGTACTGCCCGCGGTTGGCGGCGGTGACCGCCTTGTCAGGCTTGCCTGAGAGAAGGGGCAGCAGAAGGGAGCTACAGCTACATGCTCATGCTGCAGAGGCATCTCGCCCACGGGGCACCCGGCGCTTGACGCGAAGCGTGCCCACTCACCTCCCAGAGCCACCTCCACCGCCTCCCCCAGCCGGTCGCATGTGATGCGGAATGTCAGGCACATGCTGCTCACTGAGTCGGCTGGAGCATCCAGGATGCCGCGCAGTGTGCTGTGCAGCTGCACCAGGGAGCAGCAGCCAGCGTGCAGAGCCAGGGTGAGAGCAGCTGTGGGATGCACGCAGGCAGCTGCCGTGCCTCCAGGCAGCCTAGCCAGCCAGCTGCACCCATGCCCATGCCCACATGCCTGCGGATCCACCTCCTGCTGGCACTGCAGCAGGAAGTTCAACTCTGACAAGTTGTGCAGGCTGCCTGCAAGGCCAGCGTAAAAAGCTTTGCCCAGATGGAAGCCCAGCGGCACGCCGTGGAGCAGTGCCATGCCCATCACCCGACCTGCCACCCGAAGGTACTGCAGGTGATTGGGTTGCACCGAGGCAGCTGCAGGGCATGGCAGGCAGGAAAATGCGCAGGGCCTGAGCGCGTAGGTGGCGCTGATGTGGGCAAAGCACGCCCGTCAATAGAAGGCCAGCAGCATGTGGCCCGTCACGGCAGCCACCTGGGTTGGGCAGCAGCGCCAGCGGGTTGCTGCCGCAGCGGATGAAGAGGCCCAGGTCTGGCTGGAACAGCTCTGCGATCAGCAAGCCCAGTCACTCACGCACCACGCCAGCGCCGTAGCCAGGCTCCCCTGCAAACCGCACCTGCAGGCGCCTGCAAGCTCAGGCAGTGCCAGAGTTAGAAAATTCGTGAGATGCTACCGAGGTATCATTGAGTCATTTTGATAGCTTTGAGGGTTGCGCGGCTGCCAGCTGCTGGTCCTGCCACCTGCCCCTGCCACACCACGCAGCCGATCCGGTACCTGCCAGCTGCCTGGCATGTCAGGGGGCGTTGTGTCAGCACATACCGCAGCCACCAAGCAGCTCCCAGGCCCCTGCACCGCTGGCTTGCCTAGTCAGGTGCTTTGAGGGCACTGGCAGCAGCTCTGAGTAGCTCGATTCCACAAGCTCAGCACGACTGATGAGCAGGGTGGGCAGTTCTTCCTCTTCCTCATCCTCCTCGTCGGACGCCGTCATCGGGAGCTGCTCCGAACGAAGTCTGCATGAAGAACCATACAGGTCAGCCTGATGCTCCCCTTCCCTACAGTCACAGGGACAGCAGGCGCCACACTGTGCCGCGGCGTGCTGGCAGCTAGGTGGCGGCGCACCGCATGTGCCACAGCTTGGCAGAGGGCGGGATGTGGTCATTTAGGGCAGAGGACGTGAGGAGATCAGTGGTCAGCGCTTCACACCCACGAGGGAGCTGCATGTCGAGGCGCGGCCATTATGAGAGACTGTTTGGGTGTGCCACGGAGAGCGGGGAGCAGGATCTGCGACCGGAGGCGCGGACTGCTTCCAGTGGCAGCAGCAGCAGTTCTTTCTCCTTCTTGTCGACTCACCAGCAGCGCAGTCTGGATCACTTGGTGCCTCAGAATCCGCAGCACGGCGCTGATGACAGGAGGGTCGTCTCGATTCCATCCAGGGATGGCCTGCACCACAGCAAGCAAGCAACGGGAAGGCAAGCAAGCAAGGGGCAGCGTCGTCGCTCCGCACCAGCGCCAGCAGCGGCACGCATGAGCTGCAGCAGGCAGGCCTCACCAGCCTGGCGTGGTTGAATACCGATAGCATGGACACCAGCCACTCTGCTGCTGCGCTCACAAGCGTCTGGACGGCTGGCGGCAGCGGGGTGCCGCCGCTGCCATCTCCATCCGCAGTGCGGTCCAAGTCTGCCACAAGCCGCCCGCACAGATCTACCAACAAAGAGGCGTACGGGCTGAACCGGCTGGCAGGCACCTCGACGGCAGCACAGTAGCAGCGCAGGACGTCCAGCAGGCAGTGCGCTGCTGTCGTGACAGCCTGCGCCAGCTGGCGCCGCTCGCGCAGCCTGCCCAGCGCAACGACGCTGTCGCCTGCAGCAGACCCAGTACGCACAGACACGCAGGCGGAATCATTGCTTGACATAGCGCTCGTGCCAGGGCTGGGCGTGCACAACAGATCTCAGCGGTTTGTTTCTTCAGCTTGCATGCTAGTCCACTGAGACAGGTCAGCAGGCGGTACCCACACCTGTCAGCAGCTCATCTGCGTTGTGCTCCGACTGAGCCAGGAGCACGGTTATGTGGCCAATCAGCACTGCAAACCCCGGCAAGGCATGCTCAGCTTCCTTCCTCTGCTTCTTTGCCTTCCGATGCACCAGCAGCACATCCGCATAACTGGAAAGCATGCTGAGGAGAGCAGCAATGCATGGCGATTGCGATGCAGTCAGCCGATGCAGGCAGTTCCTGGCTGGAAGCTGCCCAGCTGGCTGTGTGAGGCCAGGATGTGTGAGGAGGACTACCATTGACTCAACTCGGGTGGCTCACCGCAGCTGGGAGATGGCCCACGCGCACCCTTCAAAGCTCCAGCTGGCTGGGTACGGCACGGATGCATCGCGGGAGACCAGAGGCAGCACGCCGCCCAGGATCGCATCCAGGCAGGCATGGAAGCCCGCCGCCGTGCCCGGCATGCCGTCCACTGCCAGCCGGAACTGGTGCTGCAGCCCACACACGCAGGTCTGCAGCCACTTGCGGCTGAACACCGCCACCTCGCCCGCGGTCATCGCCTTCAGCACCAGCAGCTGCAGGCAGGGGCAGCAGGAACATAGAGCATGCACACAGCAAGTAGAATATGAGCTTCACGACGAACAAGTGCGCAATACAGAGCACCGCCCAACATCCCATGCATGCCCAGGGCTATGGGTGGCGCTCACCTTCACGACCCCTCCCACGCCTTTCACCAGCTCCAGGTCGAGGCTCGACTCATGCAGCCGCGACACGCCGCCCAGAGCCTCGCGCAGCTCCGTCTCCTCGCCGCTGATGAAGTAGAGGCGCCCGTCCATCACAAGCTCCACCAGCTTGTGCGTGGCATCAGCGAGGGTCAGGATGCAGCGAATGGTGGCCACGCTGCAGGCAAGCAGGCAGGAGGGCAGGCAGGAGGAGATGGGCGGCAGGCTGCATTGCAGCGCAAGCTCAGGTCTGCTTGGACGGACCGCAAACTGATCACAGGGCACACGAGCGGGTGGTAGATTCGGCACTTCGGGTA